>NC_133531.1:70968496-71289693 GCF_048544455.1 Silene latifolia
AGCCCCAACACCACCAAGCTCACCAGCACCTCCCACTGTTCTTGTTACCTCTGCGGATACATAACCCGCTCTACTTCAATTGACCCAAAGCGGCGAGAAAATCACCGCCTACATCTCGCATCCGCACCGAAATCAAGCCCAATTGAGAAGCAGCTAGCTCCACCATACGCACCACCTGGTGCGAGTGCTTAGCATGAACAATAACATCGACGCGGCCCCGAAATTTTCTCACCTCTGATTATCGAACCCAATTTAGAAGCAACTCCACCATACGCACCAGGCAAACTGAATATTTCTGATTGTTTGCTGAAAATCGAATATAATAACGAACCCAGTTGGGTTATCCCATAGACAGACATACAATTTCATATACTTTATTTTAACCAAAATCAGCTGAAAATTGAATAATTCAACAAAGTTAGGTTATTCCCAAATTCCCAGTTCAAAATACAAACACAGGAGCTCATTATTCTAGTTACACAGTACCAGAAACAATAGAAATGATGAAATGAAACAAAAAGGAATAAACTTAATAATTAATTGGGTAAAAAAGAAAAGGAACCTGATAAGTGTAGAGCCAACAAGGAGAACAAAACCATGAGAATGGCGATAATAAGAAGACAGTCGGAGTTTAACACAATGCTTCACAAATGGGTTTGAAGTACTTGTGATTAATTTAGGGATTATTGGAGTTTCCTGGCTGATTAACACATTATTATTAATTCGCATCCAACATATATCTATGAAATTTGGCCTATCTGTTCCCCCACCAATGGACCTAGATCTGACCCATATTCATCAACGGACCATATTCATTTGTTTTTCTTTTTCGAGCCTACGTAAATAATGCTAATGTTAAACTGAACTTATTGCAGAAATACGCATATAACGACGAGACTTCATTCAAAGTTCTTGAAGACGAAGATACTCCAGAGAAAACAGTTGATGAAGAGGCTATGCCAACAACAGCGGAAGACTCTACAAGCGACATCCACATCACGACAAACGACCGATCAGAACAACCCGTCTTTATAGAAAGAATCGGCGTTTCTGATGAGCAATCGAGCAAGCAATTAGGGAAATCGATTGAAAAAATTAGGGAATTTTTGGGGCTAATTTTTGGGTTTATGGGAAATTTTTGGGGGAATTTTTGAGCGTAGAAAGTGAAGTATGCTAAATAGAATCTCAACTGTCCATTTTGATCTCAGCCCTTGGTTTCTTTTGATCTAGTGGCTGAGATTTTTCAAACTCACAACTCACCGTAAGAACCAAACTCACGAGATCCCGCCTCTCTCTCTCTCTCTCTCTCTATATATATATATATATATATATATATATATATATATATATATATATATATATATATATACATAATATATTCACCACACTTACATTAATTTTCAATGTGGGACATATAACATACTAAAAAGTACATATCATTTATATCAAAAAATTTTGGGTTAACGCTCATTAACGCTCTATTACTGAATTTAGAAGACAACCATTAGTAAAATCTTTAGTTTTGTACTGTGTTAGGAGACTACCATTAGTCAAACCTTTAGTTTTGTATTTTTTTATTTTCTTGTTCATGCTCTTAACTCTTTCCCGGATAGTTCCCAACGATTTCCACTTTATTTTTTATATCATATCGTAGATAATGATAGAAAATATTAAGAGCTCTTTAAAACAATATTTATGAGACTCAAAAAATTTTAGGTGGATACATAAGTTCCAAATATGCCTCCTATTTATAATCATAGGATCACATCACCTTATACTAATCTTTCGATGTGGGACAATTCTGCTATTTATATGTAGTATATTCACCACACCTACATTATTTTCCAATGTGGGACAAAACATACTAAAAATACACAATTTTACATACTTAGAAGTTTTAATATGTGCAAATAATATGAAATCTATACTCTAATGATAGCATTTTTTACCACGAAGCTAAATATATTATTTTAATAATTTTTTTAACGATATTTTTTTGCCAAGTGAAATGTAAAAGTTTGATATAAAAATTGGAAATATCACTTGAATATAATTTTGGAAATATATATATTATAATAGTTAAAAGATTCTCCACTTTATTTTTTACATTAAAAATTACTCCCTCCAATTTTCTTTTATCTTCCCTCTTTCCTTTTTCACACAAATTTGATTATCTTCCCTCTTTCCTTTTTAGGTAAGTTTCATTTATTTTTTATTAATTTCTCTCTCCTAAAAAATCAACAACTCTCATTACTTTATCTATTCTTTATTCATTATTCATTCTTTATTATTTTCTCTCCCCTATAAATTTCACAACTTACAATACTTTATTCTACTTTATTCTTTCTTTCTTCCCCTTTCTTAATTTTTGTGCCCAAAAGAAAGGGGAAGATAAAAGAAAATTGGAGGGAGTATTATTTATGATACTTTCCTTAATTAATTTTTGATGATGTGGACGCTCTCAGATCGCTCGAAAAAACTGTCTTTATATATATATATATATATATATATATATATATATATATATATATATATATATATAGATTATATCGTATAAAACTACTACTCCGTATAAACGTACAATAGATCATGGCAGTTTCTGCATGGAGGTCTTATACACTACGTCAAATAAGAACTTCAATAACGGTCAGATAATGCAATTACCGTTATTAAATAGAAACACGGAACCGTTATTACAACGATTGTTGTTAAATATATACCACGGTTGTATACAAACATGTGACCGTTATATATCATCAATAACAGATCTATAATACCGTTATCACAACTCAAGAACCATTATAAAACTGTTGTTAAATATGTTTATGGCAACGGGTATAATTTTAAGAAACCGTTATTAAATATTAATAACGGTTTCAAACCCATTGTCCTAGTTTACTATTGACAATGGTTTAGTGGTTCCAAAACCGTTGTTAAATATTATATATGATAACGGTTCATTTCGTTATCTTATTTAATTATATGTCAAAATTTAACAACGGTTTTATTGCGTGCTAAACCGTTCTTATATTTATCAATTGACAACGGTATTTAACCGTTATCTATTTTTTTTTTATGAAACTTTGACAACGGTTCTTCTTAAATAAACCGTTGTAAAAGTTTTGAACTCGACAACGGTTATCGTTCATTATCTTATATTTTTGGCGGTTTGAATGGGAGGGAAAAGATGTCAACGGTTATTTATCTAAATAAAACCGTTGTCAAATAATTGTTTGCAACGGATTGTTTTTAACTGTTATCTTAGCTGCTGAAATGCTATTTTTTCAGCAGCGTTTGTAGCAGCTGCTGAAATGCTATTTTTCAGTTGCTGCCGAAAATAGCTTTCCAGCAGTTGTGCACTGCAAAAATTCAATCCTGCATCAAAATATTACACCCTATGATCAATTAAACCCAGTTTCAAAGCAGTACAAACAGGATGATCAAAAGCCAAAACACAACTTCCTCAAAAAAACAAAAGAAGCCAATACGCAATGGCTCTATATATATATATATATATACACACACACACACACACACACACACGTACATAAAGCATGAACAAACTATTGAGACTCCGCTAATGAAACAATATAACTGACCCACATATTTCTCATCTGGTTGATCTCCTCTGGCGAATATTCCGGAGCTTTGTTGAGTATTAGTGGAAGCTAGAATTCAAAATATACATAATCAAAATAGATATAATACATGGAAGTATACAGAATTGAACTCAATTTACGTCTGAAATAGTTTTTAAATCACACTAACCCGTATCGGAATGGTAGAAAGTTTCCCGTTGATAACCTTCCACATGGACTGACAAACGTAAAAGACGCATTGTTTGTCATCTGGTGCTTTAGAAGACTATTATATAAATCACACACAAATCAGCTGAATTAGATAATCAATCTCTCGCATAAAAGTTAATTAAATGATACGAGTAATTATTAAGAATACACTTACTAATGGCGTGATAAAATTGGGAACAGTGTTGCTTTCATATTTCCCAAGTGGACATAAATTTTTTTTTTTGCTTTAAAAACACTAATTCATAAATATACACACATGCCATTATTATCTGCATATATATGGCTCAAGTCATACAATAACAAATGACATTATTGAAGGTTGTAAACTTACTCAGTTATCATCCTTACACAACTGTCAGAGCGTTTGCCTTCGCGAGAGTCAAACCAGTACACTGTTTTTGTTTCCATTTGGATTGCCACTAGCACCCAATGCTTCCTATTCAATTTGGGACATTGAACTGTTAGTTCATTTACACGCATTTAAGCATGTTAATAATAAATTTATAGAACCGTGATTCATTACAATAATCACGTACTATACATACATATTCTCATTGTAGGGGGCAAGCCATAGTTTTTTGGACATCAACCGACGAGCGATACTATTGATTTGTTCTTCGTATGAAATTCTGTGCACAGAGAATGCCTTAGGACTCAAGAATTCGTGGGCGTGAATTGGGAACTTCCTCTCAGCGATCTGATTATTCAGGTACCTATTACGCCACATGATTCGAAGAATGTTATTGTAATTGATAATTTAAACAAACATCATTATTTTTGCAAAAGGTTATCATTTCGTTTCCAAGGAGAAAAGAAATTACAATTTTGCAATAATATCACTCTAGCAAACAACTCAAGTCTAAGACTCAAGTACTCCATGCTCCATCTAAGAGCAAAACCTATGAACAAAGCCTATCTACAAAAGCATAAAAACGAGTTTTCATATACATTCTCACTGATACAAGGCACTTAACACGATCTACCACGACCCGAACAGTATGCTTCTGGTTCCTAAATAGTCTCCCATTCCTTTCCATCCATATGATATAAATGGCTGCAGCTAAAGTCGTCCTAAACCAAGCAGCAGCCCATCCAACCTAACTGCCAGAAGCATAACTTCATTGCATTCTCTCAATCAAATTAGAACTCCTATCTGACAGTTGCTGCCAATGCTGTAATTCTGCCCAAACTGCCTGAGAAAACAAGCATCTGAAGAACAAATGTTGGTGACTTTCCAAGGCTTGCTTACGAAGGCTACATCTATTCACCAAATGCAAGCCCCTGAGCTTCAAGTTATCAACTGTTGCCAACTTCCCCTGAGCAGCAAGAATGGCTATAACTCTGTGGCTTGGAACAATGCTCATGTGAAACAAAACTGAATACCAATCCTCCTGAATTGGAGCCTCAAGCAAATAATCATAGATACCACTAGTCTGAAGTTTACCACCATTCACCCAAGAATCAAACAATCCTACTGCTACCTGGTGTGATCTTGCTTTGGCAAGCAGAACATCCCTAGCAGCCAAAATTCTCTTAAAACTAGAAGAAAACTGATCTTTAGAAGCAATAGACCAAATTGTATCATTTTTCGAGACATACTATTTGTGCCACCTAACCCACAGTCCTGCAGGAGCATTAGAGAACTTCCAAATCCAGTGAAGCAGCAAGGCTATATTCCAAGTCTGCACATGCTTAATATTAAATCCCCCTGTGCCAAGGAGCACAAAGGTGGTTCCAGCTTTTAAACTGCATTTTTCTCTCCTCTTCCTTAATACCCCAGAAAAAGTTCCTACTTAACTGGTTAATCTTTTTTAGTACCTTTTGAGGAAGCAATACACTAGAACACCAAAAATTCTCTAAACCAAAAATTATAGCATAGAGCAACTGAGCCTTACCAGCATAAGTGAGGGACTTAGTTGAAAGATCATAGATCCATATTAGACTCTCTAATAAAATTAATTTATCTCATAAATTGTCATTTAAGTGATCTATGTAACATGCATGCTAATATGAAAGCATAAAAAGAAAGTATAAGGAAAAACAATTTCCTTACATTGATTTAGTGGTAAAAAGGGCACAAATTAGTTCACCTTACTAGCTTGTTCTTGAGCTTAAACCAAATGGAAGATCCTTCTTGCAAATCTTCAACTAGAAGATCTCCTTCTTGTTGCACCCAAGAACTAACCCAATAATAATAACAAGTTTTGAACTAGAACTTGTTAATATTGTACCCTTGATTATTATTAGTAATATTACTAACTAATCTTAGTAATATTATTTATGTATACTAACAACTTAGTAGTGATGAATTATTATTTTAGAGAGATGGAGAAAAATTGTTCACATGCAAGAATGTAGAGTGTAGAAGTGAGGTAGTGTAAAATAGTGAACAATAGATGGAGTATAAGAGGAGGGAAAGTGGCGGGTGGAAGTGGAGTGAGGGAGTGGACAATTTTGTCTTATGTTTTTCATCTTACATCACATGCAAAATCCTACATAAGATAAATTATGGTAGTATACAAAATAAGGTGAAATGATTATGTGAGTAATCATCCACTACTCTTATTTTACACGGTCCACTTGACCATTTACGGGTCCATGTTGGTTCTTATATTTGTCGCACAAATCCGTGTAATTTTTATTTTAAACATCGTATCATGTTTAAATACTTCCATAATTAATTCGTCCAATTTACTCCGTAAATATACGTGTACCACTACACATATTATTTACGTACTAATATTAATCACATTAATCAATTAGTACAATTTTAGTAAATTAACAGTTAATTAACTAAAATCCGTTTCCCAAAACTTATTATTCAATTATCACATAATTAAATAATAACTGCCGCTCCTCGAGTTCGCAACTCGAAATCTCTCTAAAAATAATCGACTAACTTTTTAGTCTACAAATCAAGGGACTAAATAAATTGTATCTCATACAATTAATTAGTTATCTATTGGGGTTCGTTCCTTTAGGCGTGACCGAAAGGGGTCAGTTGATCACCGCCGTCTCACGACAATAACGTCAAACTCTAGTCAGCCAACCGTTATCGATTTACGTTAATTAACTGACGAGGATCAAATAATTAAATATCTGATGATATTCCATTAATGAGATTTATTATGTTAACGCACTATTGTGAAGGACACTAACTCCAACAATCTCCCACTTGTCCGACACAAGGTGTGCGCTACCAATTCTCTTGTCCGTTTTAATCTCCCACTCAATGCAAGGTGTCTTTCAGGTCGCACTTGCACATGAACACATCGCGAGTGGTTTTCTCGATCGGGAGTATGACTACCTGACCGGAAAAATCTCTCACAGATTACTTCCGAGCGTGGCCACGCATTTGTAGTCATTAACTCCTCGAGTCGCCTTGAGATATAGTTACCCAACGTGGGTGGACAATTCCTGTATGCCCTATCTATCCTATTGCATAATACAGCTCACCATGACCTAGTAAATGCCCTTTTGGCCTCCTTTCACGGCACGACCTAGGACAAAAACCAAAGTCACTCGGAAACTGCACCTGCTCAGATAATAGTCTCCAGTCAAAAGAATCGACTCATCAGAACATCTTAGAGATCCCCGCCACGACCAGGCGTCTATAATAGAACTTAGGGACTCTCTAAATGGTCACTCTCCGGCAAAGTGTCACACACTCTGCCTATGTAATCGACCAGTCATCACATATGACCTTATGGTGTTGAACAACCATCAATCGACTTACAATCTAGTCACTCCGAGACGTCGCCTCATTAAGTGACTAGGGACAAAATACAATGTTCATCTTATTCACTTGAATAGTGTGTGAGATTTATCTGTATGCACCCCTTTAAATTCAAGGATTATAACGAATAATAAAGTGATGATTACGAGTCATAAAACTAAATTGCATAAACAAAAGCATAAAGGATTAAGAAATAACCTTCGGTCCTAGCAAATACGGCCTAAGAACAATATCAAAGTTGATATTCGCCTATCAGTTGCACCCAATACGATATGAGATATGCCCTTAACTTGTTGCTAGAATCGATCCCTCAAATTTTCTGTAAAAATTGATTAGGGTTTATGTTTTTGTGTTTTTAGATGAGAGGCAAGAATGGGAAAAGAATTAGGTTAAAGAAAAATCACCTAACTCTCCTTATAACCGAGTATATGGAGTAGATGGGTTGATTTTCTTTTTCAAATTTTCGGCCCAAATGAACCGAAATAATAAGGATTAAAATCCTTATTTTCGGTTATTCCAAAAATGTATAAAATGTGTTAAATATAAATTGTCATCTAGTGAGGATCGAACCCATAACCTCTTGGTTTGAGTACCCTTACTATTACCACTATGACACATTCATCTTGTTGATTAAATATAACCGATTACATTTAAGTACGAATTAACATATTAATTCGTCCAAGCTAACATTATATACATTAATTAAATATAACTTATTATATTCAATTTACGAATTAATTGATTAATTGTCTCAACTAATATTATTTAATCTTCATTAAATAATTGTCTCATCAACACATTGACTAATTGTTTAGTCATATAAGGCATCAATGTGATTACATTTCCATAACCACATCTCTCAAACACATCCTATAGGTGTGACCTTTAGGGACCAGTTGATCACCGCCATCTGTATGATAATAACGTCAAACTTTCTAGCAAGCCAACCGTTATTAGGTAATCGTTAATCAACTGATTAAAATACGAAGTATACCCTTGTGAACCTGTAAGAGATTTACAAATGTTATCACACTAATTTGTGGAGGACACAAGCTCCAACAAACTCCCACTTGTCCTCACAAGTGTATGTGCGATAACCGATTCTCATATCCTAAAATTTCTCCCACTCAATGTAAAACAATTTGCAAAATCTATATTCACAAAGGTCGTATTTTACAAGTGATCTGCATCAAGAGTGGTTTCCCCGACTAGAGAGTAACTTAACTGATAAACGAATCATCATTCGAGCATGGCCATGCATTTCAGTTACAACTCCTCGAGTGGCCCTGAGAAATAACTATACCTGATAAGGGTTGGATATTTTCCTCAACTCGAATCCTGCAGATGTAAGCACAGTATGAAATGATCCAGAAAAATCCTACTTAGCCTCCAGTTACGGCAGACCGTGAGAAAGAAACCAAAGTCACCCAAAAACTGCCTTAATCTCAAGAGACAGTCGATAGTCAAAAGAATCGACTCTAGGAACACAATGGATGTCCTATCCACGACCTGGCACCGAATGTTTTTAAACATTTAGGACTCCATTACGTTGTCACAAAAAATTTGTCCTACGAGGTATCATTATAATCTCGCATTTGTGATCGATCAGTCAACATTTTGACTTATGGCTCGTTGAACCCACCATCAATCGACTGCACAATATAATAGCCAGAGTTATCAGCTCTTGTAGGCGATTACGGACCAAAACAAAATATAATGTAATTCAGTTCACTTTGTGGCGTTCAAAGTTGTCAGTACAATCCACATGAAAAACAAAATATTATAATAAAACGATTAAGTTATAAATAGTATATGAAAAAGATAATGTATCAAATTCATAATCGACTACTACAACTCAGGAACACGTTTAATTCCCATGGAAATAACGTGCCCTTCATGCTTATCAAAATTCAACGGTTTAGTGAGAGGGTCCGCGATGTTATCATCCGTCGCAATCTTGTCAATCACTATCTCTTCTTGCTCCACGTAATCACAGATTAGGTGAGCTTTTCGATGTACATGTCTAGATTTGTTGCTAGACTTTGGCTCCTTAGCCTGGAATATGGCACCTCTATTGTCACAATAGATGGTGATCGGGTCATTCGAACTAGGGACTATCGTAAGTCCTTGTAAGAATTGACGCATCCATATCGCTTCCTTAGCTGCTTCCGAAGCGGCATAGTACTCGGATTCAGTGGTAGAATCTGCTACAACACTCTGTTTGGAACTCTTCTAGCTGACCGCAGCACCATTAAGAGTGAAGACGAACCCGGACTGAGATTTTGAATCATCTCGATCCGTTTGGAAGATAGCATCTGCGTAACCGATTGCGTATAGCTTAGTATCACCTCCATAATTCAATACCCTATCCTTAGTCCTCCGTAGGTACTTGAGGATATTTTTAACAGTTATCCGGTGTGTTTCACCTGGACTCTTTTGGTACCGACTCGTCATACTCAATGCATATGCCACGTCTGGACGTGTGCATATCATGGCATACATGATTGATCCTATTGCAGATGCATAAGGAACACGACTCATGCGCTCAATCCCTTCAGGCATCGTGGGTGACTGAGACTTGCTCAACTGCATCCCAGACGTCATTGGAAGGTTCCCCTTCTTGGAGTTGGTCATGCTGAACTTCTCAAGAATCTTATCCAAATAAGACTAACCGTATCATCAGTTGGAGGAATAACTTCCTCCATCCGTTCCTCGGTTGTTGGTTCTGGAATCTCCGACAGCTCGAAGGTTCTATTACTCGTCTTGTTCTCGAGAAATTCTTTCTCTAAGAACGTCGCACTAGTCGCAACAAAAACTCGATGTTCGGTAGGCGAATAGAAGGAATGACCAAATGTTCCTTTTGGATAACCTATAAAGTATGTCTTGACCGATCGCGGGCCAAGCTTATCCTCGTGTCTCCACTTGACATAAGCCTCGCAGCCCCAAACCCGAATAAAGGACAAGTTAGGGACCGTTCCCTTCCACATTTCATATGGAGTCTTGTCGCTTGACTTTAGTCGGACTTCGGTTAAGTATAAGAGCAGCTGACAAAAGAGCAAAACCCCATAATGAATCAGGCACTATCGTGTGACTCATCATGGATCGAACCATATCAAGTAAGGTTCGATTTCTCCGTTCGGACACACTATTTAATTGAGGTGTTCCAGGTGGAGTTAACTGTAGAACGATTCCACAGTCTTTAAGGTGTTGATCAAACTCATTTGAAAGATATTCGCCACCCCGATCTGAACGGAGTGCTTTAACCTTTCTACCCAGTTGGTTCTCAACCCTGTTCTGGTATTCCTTGAATTTCTCAAAGGACTCACTTATATTCTTCATTAAGTAGACATATCCGTATCTACTCAAATCGTCCGTGAAAGTGATAAAATATCTATAGCCATCTCTAGCGGTAATTGACATAGGTCCACAAACATCAGTATGTATGAGTCCTAATAGGTCACTAGCGCGCATTCCAACACCTTTGAAGGAAATTCGAGTCATTTTGCCAATGAGACATGATTCACACGTGCCATATGTAGAAAAATAGAATGCGGGGATAGTCCCATTATCGACGAGTTTCTTTACGCGTTTCTCATTTATGTGTCCCATTAGACAATGCCATAGATAGGTTTGATCTTTGTCACCAACCTTTAATTTCTTATTATTCATGTGTAATACTTCCGTGGTTTGATCTAAGATGTAAATTCCATTCATGGAAACTGCTTTGCCATAAATCATTTCATTGAAAGAGAAAATACAACTATTATCCTTTATTGAAAATGCAAAACCGTCTTTAGCAAGTACGGAAACATAAATAATGTTCTTAGACAAACTGGGTACATACTAACAGTTATTTAAAAATAACTCAAAACCACTAGGGAGTTGGATTACATATGTTCCCTTCGAGACAGCAGCAACTCGTTCTCCATTCCCGACTCGCAGGTCCACATCACCTTTTTCGAGAGGTATGATGTTCTTTAGGCCCTGCAAATGATTACACAGATGAGAACCACAACCAGTATCAAGTACCCAAGTTCCGAAACTTGCATGGTTAATCTCTATCATATGAATATAAGATGACATACCAACAGGAACGACGCGGCCTGCTTTGATGTCCTCACGGTAGACGGGACAGTTCCTCCTCCAATGTCCAGTCTTGTGACAATGGTGGCACTCAATGTCACCGCCCTTGCTCTTTGCCTTGCCCTGTGAGCCACTAGTCTCATCGGGCCCACTCTTACTGTTTCCTGGCTTTTTAAACTTTGGCTTACCTACAGCTAGGTCGCCATGAGCCTTGCCCTTACCTTTACCCTTGTTGGAAATCGTGAGAACATCCTGCTTCATGCTCCCACTCAATTTCATATCCTTCTCGGTCTGTACGAGAAGGGAGTGTAGCTCATGAGGACTCTTTTTCAAGTCATTCATGTAGTAGTTCGCCCTGAAAAGGGCAAAACCATCATGAAGAGAATGAAGCATTCGGTCAATGACAATGCTCTCACTGATTTTGCAATCAAGTGCCTCCAGCTTCTCGACATTCTCAATCATGTGAAGAATGTGTGGGCTAACCGGTTGGCCCTTATGGAGTTTCGCATCAAAGAAGCGACAGATATGCTCATATGTAACGATTCTCGGTGCTTTTGAGAACTCGTTAGTGAGCGTGGTGAGAATCTTGTTTGCACCTTGGGCAATGAAGCGTCTCTGCAAATTGGTTTCCATTTCAAATATGAGTACGTTCTTTATCGCACCCGCTTCCATAACGAAGTCACTATAAGCGAGTGACTCGTTGACTCCTGCATTGGGGCCTGGGTTTAGCGGTATTGGCTCAGTTAAGTACCTGAGCTTACCGTCAGCAATGGCAGCATTCCGTAGTGCTGCCTCCCAGTTCACAAAGTTGGACCCGTCGTTTTTCAGACGTGTGAACTGATTCATTTGGTCCATGAATATTTTCAGCCAGGACTCGCGTCCAAGTGTGGCACTAGGCATTTGGATTGCGTTATTTCTAGACATTCTGTTGTAACAGTATTATCAAAATAAACGTGTTCTACACTGCGAGAAGAAGAATAAAAATAATAAGCATGTGCATCGTTTATATTTTTAAGTCTAATGAACTACTGTCATAACGCGAAGACTCAAAACATTTATACAATTGACCTTCCTCAAGAATTATATAAATGATCCCAAGACTCAATTATCTGTAAATTGATAAGCCAACCTTTTGGCTAATTCTACTGTTAGAATTCTTGGTCGATAAATTTCTGTAAATTCTATCTTTAGTCCATCATAATCACGAGAAACTCTTCGGACTATAATGTTGAGATAAACTAAGTCAACACAAACTACTTACCCAACGTAGAAGGGGTCATATTATGCCTACCGACGAAGAAGGGATTCATAGTTGTTTGCCCTTATAAAGACTAATCTCAATTTCCGTTTTAGAGGAAGATCCCATCAACTTTATTTTAATTCATTTTAAGTGAACTAATATCTAGCATGCGAGAATGAATAAACTAAGGTGATGGCTTAAAAATATGTGACATCTGTATGTCCATGAAAACTAACATACAATCTATATGAGTCAATTTTCATGCATTTTAGTAGTAGGTGGTTTGGTTTTAGGCGGAATATGATGCATAAACTATCATCTGAATGAAAAGCAATAGGAATGAAAAACGTAAAAGCAATAATAAAGTCCTAGTGTGGCCTATCCTATCAAAATAAACATTAAATACAAGTTTGGAATCCATCATTGGACCCGAGAAGCTTGTCTCGATGTTCCATCTTGATCCATGTAGCGGGAGTGAGCTCCAATCTCCATCTTTAGTCTTCTTCGAAAAATACAATAAATAAATTTACATAATAAACCTATTTATTACATTCTAATTTCAAAACCCAAAACTAAAGGAAAAATAAAGGAGATTTGAGATCTCATAATTACATAAAAATTATGTTTCCTTTATTACGAAAACATAATTTGACTAAGGCCACACTAAGTATTACAAATTACAACTGATTGCAAAAAAAAAAATACGTAAATAAATTCATTCAACGATTCATTCAACAAAAATAAAATGCATCAACTAAAAATAAATTAAACATACATGACACAATTCCTTAATTATGTTGATTAATTTATCCAAACCACCTATTTAAATTAACAAATTAAGTGACAATTCCTCAATTAATCACATTAATTTCAAACTTTATTCATATTAAACTTGTAATATGAATTTAATCTATCAATATTTTAAACTGCTTTAAAATAATTAGGTATCTATTAATTATGAACCGCTTCACAATAATTAATTTGCCAAAACAAAACAAAATTAAAAACCCCCTTTTTTTAAATTGTCTCGGCAAAACAAAAAAACAGATTTTTTTTTTTTATATATACTGCCTAGTCGTGAACAGTAACATAAACGATTTTTTTTTTTATCTTTTCTCGGGAAAACCAAGAGGAAAAGCAAAACATCCCGTTTTTTTTCTTTCTTCTTGCGGTTTTTCTGTAAAAACCATAACAAAACAAATTTTTTTTTTTTTTTATATTCTGGCCACTGTGAACAGTAACCAAAACAATTTTTTTTTTTTTTTTTTTTGCACGGCTCAAAATAAACAAGAACCCTAAAACAAAAATCGATGAAGAAAATCGTTTATAGTTGCTATTTAGAACATGATTAGCATATGAATTAATAAAACATGATTAATCGTATATGCCAAAAACTATATAGCAAAAACAAATTTTTATATCATCGACATTACGATTCCATTTATAATTTAACTTAATCTTCATTAAATCAAAAAACTACCAATTTATCATATGTTAATTTTTACTGATTAAACAACAATATGAAAAATCGAAATGGAAATAATCATCAAAACAAAGAAGAAAAAAAAAAGAAAATAGGCGGCTAAAAAAAATACCTCACGGCAAAAAAAAAAATATCAGCCGAGACCTTTTTTTTTTCTTTTCGAAATTCCTAAAAATCATTTACATCCAATTTTATGAAAATCATCAAAATTAAAATTCGTGGCCTTGGCTCTGATACCACTTGTGGGATTTATCTGTATGCATCCCTTTAAATTCAAGGATTATAACGAATAATAAAGTGATGATTACGAGTCATAAAACTAAATTGCATAAACAAAAGCATAAAGGATTAAGAAATAACCTTCGGTCCTAGCAAATACGGCCTAAGACCAATATCAAAGTTGATATTCGCCTATCAGTTGCACCCAAGACGATATGAGATATGCCCTTAACTTGTTGCTAGAATCGATCCCTCAAATTTTCTGTAAAAATTGATTAGTGTTTATGTTTTTGTGTTTTTAGATGAGAGGCAAGAATGGGAAAAGAATTAGGTTAAAGAAAAATCACCTAACTCTCCTTATAACCGAGTATATGGAGTAGATGGGTTGATTTTCTTTTTCAAATTTTCGGCCCAAATGAACCGAAATAATAAGGATTAAAATCCTTATTTTCGGTTATTCCAAAAATGTATAAAATGTGTTAAATATAAATTGTCATCTAGTGAGGATCGAACCCATAACCTCTTGGTTTGAGTACCCTTACTATTACCACTATGACACATTCATCTTGTTGATTAAATATAACCGATTACGTTTAAGTACGAATTAACATATTAATTCGTCCAAGCTAACATTATATACATTAATTAAATATAACTTATTATATTCAATTTTACGAATTGACAGTTAATTCGTCTCAACTAATATTATTTAATCTTCATTAAATAATTGTCTCATCAACACATTGACTAACTGTTTAGTCATATAAGACATCAATGTGATTACATTGCCATAACCACATCTCTCAAACACATCCTATAGGTGTGACCTTTATGGACCAGTTGATCACCGCCATCTGTATGATAATAACGTCAAACTTTCTAGCAAGCCAACCGTTATTAGGTAATCGTTAATCAACTGATTAAAATACGAAGTATACCCTTGTGAACCTGTAAGAGATTTACAAATGTTATCACACTAATTTGTGGAGGACACAAGCTCCAACATAGTGTTCAACATTGTCTCCAAACTTATTCAGATAAACAAGGTATTAAAATTTAGTCACACTAAATAAAAGATTCATAAAAGAAATGAATGCGAAAACAATGAATGTGATTATCATATATATAATAAAAGATACACTATCCAATTATTACATATCCATAATCTAAAGAAAATCTGGTACTCGTCTCAATCCCATAGCGACGACATGACCATCATGCTTAGCCTTTGATAAAGGCTTGGTTAAAGGATCAAAGACAATATTATCATCATGTCCCAACCTTACAAATGTCAATTTCCTTCCTTTCCACATAATCTCTAATTACATGGTATTTCCTTTTAATGTGTCTAGATTTGTTACTAGACTTAGGCTCTTTGGCTTGAAAAATAGCTCCACTGTTATCACAATATAGAGTGATAGGATCTTTGGCGGAATGGACTACTCCTAGCCCCTCCATGATTTGCCTAATCCAAACAGCTTCCTTCGCGACCTCTCGACGCCGCTGCAAGGTACTCAGCCTCTGTTGTAGAATCCACAGTAACGCTTTGCTTGAAGCTCTTCCAGCAAACAGCTCCTCCATTTAGCATAAACACATAGCGGTATTGGGATTTCATGTCATCCCGATCGGTTTGGAAACTTGCGTCTGTGTAACCTCTTACACGCAACTCAGTTTCTCCTCCAAACACTAAGAATGAATCCTTAGTCCTTCTCAAGTACTTAAGGATGTTTTTTACGGCTATCCAATGACTCTCACCAGGCTTGGCTTGATACCGACTTGTCATGCTCAAGGCATACGCAACGTCGGGACGAGTTCAAATCATAGCATACATGATAGACCCAACAGCGGAAGCATAAGGGACGGTCTTCATGTGTTCAATTTCCTTAGGGGTGGAGGGAGACTGTAACTTGCTCAAAGTAATCCATTGGCCTATTGGTAGAAATCCTCTCTTGGAGTCTTTCATATTGAACCGGTCAAGAACTTTGTCAATATAAGCTTCTTGACTCAATGCTAGTATCCTCTTGGACCTATCCCTATAGATCCGGATACCCAAGATTCGTTGTGCCTCTCCCAAGTCCTTCATTTGGAAGTGTTTCCCTAGCCACTCCTTAACGGAAGTGAGTGATGGAACTTCATTCCCAATGAGAAATATGTCATCCACATATAGGACAAGGAATGCAACCTTACTCCTACTAAACTTCATGTATAAACACGGTTCTTCCACACTTCTAGTAAAACCGTATTGTTTAATAACATGATCAAAGCGATGATTCCAACTCCTAGATGCTTGCTTAAGACCATAGATGAAATTTTTAAGCTTACACACCTTCTTAGGGTTAGATGTATCCACAAAACCTTCATGTTATATCATGTACACCTCTTCTTCCAGAATCCCATTCAAGAAGGCGGTTTTGACATCCATTTGCCAAATCTCATAATCATGAAATGCGGCAACCGCTAAGATTATCCTAATGGACCTAAGCATAGCGACTAGAGCGAAGGTTTCGTCAGTGTAAACCATGAACTTGGGTGAAACCTTTTGCCACCAATCTAACTTTGTAAACAACCACATGTTTATCCACGCCGAGCTTAATTTTATATATCCATTTACACTGAAGGGGTCACACTCCCTCAGGTAAATCCACCAAGTCCCATACTTGGTTCTCGTACATGGAATCCATTTCGGACCGCATGGCTTCTAGCCAAAGCGAGAAGTCGGAACTAGACATGGCCGATTTGTAGGTAGTGGGTTCATCACTTTCAAAAAGTAACAAAACACCATCCTCTTCGATGTTACCAAGGTAGCGATCAGGTGGATTAGAAATCCTACTTGACTTTCTAGGAATAATTACCGTTTCAGAGGAAGAGGGAATGCTATCCTCCACGTTCTCCTCTACCTCATTCTCGGTTTGTGGCTCTCGAACTTCTTCAAGTTCAAATTTTCTTCCACTCTGTCTCCTAGAAATAAACCTCTTTTCTAGGAAGACAGCATCACGAGCCACAAACACTTTGTTCTCGTGTTTATTGTAGAAGTAATAGCCAAGTGTTTCCCTTGGATATCCTACAAAAAGACATTTGTCAGACCTAGGTGCAAGCTTATTGTCTGACATGATCTTAACGTACGCTTCGCAACCCCAAATACTCATGAATGACAAATGAAGGACTTTCCCTGTCCATATCTCATATGGAGTCTTATCGGCTGCTTTAGTCGGGCTTCGATTTAGTGAAAATACTGGAGACAAGAGGGCAAAACCCCAAAATGAACTAGGAAGCTCAGTTAGACTCATCATTGACCGAACCATATCAAGTAAAGTTCGGTTTCTCCTTTCGGCCACACCATTTAATTGCGGTGTGCCAGGAGGAGTCCATTGTGATACTATACCACAATCTTTTAGGTGTGAATCAAATTCAATATTTAGATACTCACCACCACGGTCGGACCGTAGGGTTTTAATCTTTTTATCCAATTGGTTCTCTACTTTATTTTGGAACTTTTTGAACTTGTCAAAGGCTTCACTCTTGTTCTTCATTAAGTAGACATACCCATATCTACTTAAGTCATCAGTAAAAGTAATGAAGTAGTGAAAACCTCCTCTAGCGGTGATGGTTAATGGTCCACACACATCCGTATGTATGAGAGCCAAAACATCACTAGCTCGTGTCCCTTTTTCCCGCAAAAGGTGCACGAGTCATCTTGCCTAAAAGGCAAGATTCGCATGTACCATAAGATTCGAAACCAACTGGTTTGAGCACTTTTGATGAAGCAAGTCTCTTAATGCGTCTTTCGTTTATGTGGCCTAAACGACAATGCCAAAGGTAGGATTCGTTTGGATCACCCGTTTTGAGCTTTTTAGTTTCCACATGATAAACGTCATTAACATCATTTAAAACATAAATGCCTCCAATTGAAATGGCCTTGCCATAAACCACATCATTAAAAGAAAAAGTACAACACTTGTCCTTAATCATAAAACAAAAGCCTTCCGCGTCTAACGCGGAAATGGAGATGATGTTCTTAGTTAAAGTTGGTACAAAATAACACTTATTTAAATACAACTCTAAACCACTAGCTAAAGTGAGCACATAGGTCCCCACGGAAACGGCGGCTACTCTAGCTCCATTGCCCATGCGGAGATCCACATCACCTTTTGCTAGTGCTTACACGTCCCTTAAACCCTGCAAATGGTTACAAAGGTGAGAGCCACATCCGGTATCAAGTACCCAAGTGGAAGTACAAGCATATTTAACGTCTATCACATAGAGAGAGGAAATCATACCAATAGGCGTCACACGCCCTTCCTTGAGATCCTCCAAGTATTTGGGACAACTCCTCCTATAATGCCCCTTCCCATTACAATGGAAACATTCAGCCTCAGAGAGCTTGACACTTTTTGGCTTAGGATTGCCATTCTCAACGGCCTTCCCCTTTCCCTTGTCATTTTTCTTTGACGATTTCTTGAATTGGGACTTTTCCTTCCCTTTTCCTTTCTTGACTCCAAGGGACATGTTCTTTAACTTCATGGTTAAAACATCTCCTTTTTCACTACCACTAGCCTCCATATCCCTCTCCGCTTGGGTGTGAGGAGTGCATGAATTTCATGGTAACTCTTATCCATGTCATTCTATAGTTTACCCTAAAGTGGGCAAACTTGGTGGGGAGTGAGTGGAGGATACGATCCACCACAAGAGTCTTAGGAATCTTACACCCTAGACGCTCTAGGATGTCAACATATTCGACCATTTTGAGTACATGGGGACCAACCTTTTGGCCCCTATCAAGCTTAGCTTCAAAGAAGCGTGCCGCCGCATCGTATTGACGGACTTTTGGTGTTTGTGAAAACATAGTGATCATACGAGTGAAAATCTCGTATGCATTTAAAGAAATGCATGATTGTAACACCCCGTAAATTTGAAGACCTTTATTATATTTTAAGAGTAATATTTTAATCTATTTTAATTTAATATTAATTTATTTGAAATAAAATTTATTTGATAAAATATAACCTTATTTTATTTTGAAGAAATGTAATCATTTTTAATAGTTTAGAAATGTATAAAAGTGATTTAAACTATATTTAAACCTTTTCCTTTGATAAAATAGATTTCGGATAAAAGTCGTAAAATTGGGATTTTCCCATTTCTTACGGTCGTTGGGTAAACGAGTTTGGATATTGGGCATATGAGTACTTAATCTTTTAGTAAAATCGTGTTTAAGAACTTTAATTTTCTCGGAAATCGCGTTCGACGAATATTTCTAATTTCCGCCGAAACGAACCAAAACGTAAACAAATGACCCATATCCCCATGCCTTTGGCTGGCCACCTACCTTCCATTTGTCCCCTCTTCCAATTTCCAATTCCTCCATAACTCAATCTATCTCCTCCTTCTCTCAAACACCAAAAACCCACTAAAAATCCTCCTTACAATCCCTAAATCCACCATAAATCTTTCATTTCTCCACCAAATCTCATAAAAATTATATATTTGGAATCCTCTCTTCAATCCTCATCTCCTAGTGAAGAATTTGAAGATAAGTTAGGTGATTCATATGAGGTTGAAGATGAAGAGTAATTTTGGGTTTTAGAAGCTTTCTCAAGTTATTACTTGTCTCTTTGCTAGCTTAAGGTAACTATTCCGAGTTACTCGACGAATTAATGTCACATTAGTAGTTGTATTTGTTGTTTGTTGTTGTTTGTTGTTGTTTGAGATGATCTTGTTGATAAATGAATGAATGGAGTAAGATGAGTATGCTTATGTTTAATTTATGTTACCCATTTGTATATTATTGTTTGGAACAAATTTGGATGAGGAATTATGTGTTGTGACAAGTCCGTTTTTGGGCTGGAACGCGTCAGTACCGGACCGAGACGGTTTCCAATGTTTCCAAAAATATGACAAATTGAACGGCATCGAAAAATTAGGTGGTTTAGCCACTTGAATCACTCAATTCGGAGTTCGTATGAGTAAATGGCGTCGTTTTATCGATTAAAATTTATAGAAAAGTTTACCCTTGTGTGAGACGGTTATTTATGCTGTTTTATTATGCGAGAATTTTGTGGAATTAGTTATTTTGTAAGTTGGAATGTTTTCTTTATGTTGATGGTGTTCACATGATAGAAATTGGAAATAACATGAGAATGATATTGTGATGAATTTTGTGATTTGGGCCAAAGTAGGCCAAGACTCTGAGCTGGGCCAGTTTGACCGAATGAGTTTGGTCAAACTAGGTTTAAACCGGTCAGGCTCGATTTGACCAATGACCCGTCGCGGGACTAGGGTCGAGGGTTTGTCTTTGAGGTGAGATTGGTTGTTATTGGATGTTTTAGGTTGATGCCTTGATATTTGTGATTATCATTTCACATGTTGGTTGTTGGATGCTTTGGATGCCTTATGCTTGAGTCTTGTTGCCTCTCTGCCATTTTAGCTTGTTCTCATGGATTATGGTACTTTTGGTTAGCTGGAATTTGGATTATTATTGATATTGGAGATATTGTTGGATTGTCAGCTAAATATGCTCTTGCGAAGCCTTTCATATGCTAGGGTGTGTATGATCATTTGTGTGTGCAAGTTTGGACTCTTTGCCCCTTTTTTTGGTTAATTGGGTGTCCTACTTGTCTTGTGTGGTGTGGGCTAAAGTATTCAAGCTGGGACTAGGTCCTAGGTGAGTATTTCGGCCTTCATCATAGATAGGCCATTATAGTCTTTGACGAGTGTATGTTTGCGGCTTAATAGACTTTGTGTCTTAGCTTGGTGGGTTTATATCCAAGTTAGGGCATGACCTCCTGACGTACTCGTAGAAGTATGTGGTCAGCTTAAGTACTAGCCAACCCTTTGGTGGACTCCTTAGGGGTACTCATGTATGTGATCATGGGTCTTGGATGCGGTATTTTCCGCATGTCGCTAGGTCTGCGCAGGTTTAGGACTAGGGTGTTTACCTTACCTCGTGGTATAGACTCGAGTTACAGAGTGACTATTGACTGTACTAGGAACTTATGCCTGTCTCTAGATATATTGTCCTTTCTTGTTTGATGATTCTATGAATCATAGAAGGTGAGATGCAAGCCGGCTATGGTTGATAGAGTTTGGATTCCCGGATGTTATGTGATTCACATGATAGTGTAGTATGAGTCGGTCTAGTATTCACATGCTAGGACTATGTGTTGTTATATTGTTGTTCACATGATAAGCATGATTGTCTTGCATTTGTATGCTAAGGCTATGTGTTGTTCATATTCATATTCTTATGTTTACATGTTATATTAACTATGACATTTCGTGGCTGGGAGAACTCGGAGTTATTCCCCACTGACTGTGGTTTTCGTATTTGTATAAAATGCGATTGACAGGTAGGTGATGCATATATGGGGTACATGGACGAGCTAGCGAGCAAAGTAACCTTGGGACCTAGATTGACTTTATTTTATTGTGACCCTTAAACACTTTTTATGTCATATACTTTTTTTAGGGACATATGTCTCCCTTTTTCATATTTGGGTTGTATAACTTTGTTTCGCGACTTTAGCGATGTTTTATTTATGAGATTTATTTTAGACCTTGCATGTTTGACACCTTCCCATTTGGATACGCTTATAACAGGTTCAGGTTTTAAAAATTACAGGTTTTTACCCAAATGAACCTATTACAAACATATCCATGCAGTTTTATTCTAGAATTACGTGTTTATTTTTCCGCAATGAATGAGGGTGTCACAGTTGGTATCAGAGCATATTTGCTCCCGACGCACGTTTGTGCACCCAAATATAAATAACTTGACCTTAAAATAATAAACTTGAGAGGTGGGTAGGATGGGTAGACTTAGGACCTTATGTTGTAGTCTCTTTGTGTATGCTTCGTGGTAGGTTCTAACATGTTTGTTGATTGTCAATTATTTTTGTACCCTTGGATCAATGACCGCGAGCTTACCTACATGAAGATCAAGATTTGGTGCCTATTGCCGAGGACTGAAGATTTGTTTACCTTTGAAAAATGCTTCTACTTCCTCGAAGATGTTTCTCATTCTTTGTGTACCTTGCCTTATTCTTTATCTCTTGTCGCTTATTCTTCTTCTAAACTCTCTCTTCTCTTTCCTTGAAAGTTACTCTTGTACCCTCCTAACTAGGGCTGAGCAAAAAATCCGATTATCCAAACTGATCCGATATCCGATCCGAATCCGATCCGAATTTTTGGATATCCGATTTGAAAGTTAAGTTTGGTTTGGATATCTGATCCGAAATCTTTGGTTTTGGTTTGGATATGGATATTAGAATTAAAACATTTGGATATCCGATCTGATCCGAAACTATAGTTTTCTAGTATAATTTCGAAAAAATAAAATTTTATTTGATAAAACAACTTAATTAATGTTTAAAATATTAGAGAAATATCTAGGTGGTACTTAAATTTTATAGCGAGAACATTGGAATAAGAATACGAAAGAAAATATCATGTAAAACTATGAATATAATCGTGTTTCAAACTTAATTTTAAAGTAAATTCAAAAGTATGGATATCCGATGGATATCCGCATCCGATCCGATTATTTTGGATACCCGAACATTGGATATCCGAGACATTTGGTTTGGATATTGGATATCTAACTTCAGGATTTCTAATATGGATATCCGATCCGAACTAGCACTTTGGATCAAATACCCGATCCGTACTCTACCCTACTCCTAACTTGTCCGTTGTCCCATGCTTATCCTCCCTTAACGCCTTTTGAGAGTACTCTTTCTTTTGAGAGACGTTGGCCTTGGTTGGAAAATTCGACTTTTGAGGAGATTGTTTGTGGTTAACCCATAACCCTGGTTTTGAGAGGTTATGATGTTAGGAAGACTGAGGTAGGATGATGAGACACACTTGGTGATTCCTATACCTAGTTCCTTGATAAAGTGAGTATAATTGATTGGTGGATTCTGTGTGTTAAGAGTGAGTTGCATATGTTACTAGAGTTATAGAACTTGGCTTTGTTGTTTATATTTGGGATTTGAAGACTTAGTAGGTTGAGCGTTGCTACCTTAGGAGTAATGTTTATGATTTGTGTTTGGAAAGGGATACCTTTAGGATGTTGATAACCATACATAGGTTGGTGTTACCTTTTGACGTTGTTGGATATGAGTGTAGCCTTGTTTGTAGTTTTGATCTTGTTTTGGGGAAGTCGTTGTGGATGTTTAATGATTGGGAATTGTTGAATCACAAGCGTAGTGAAGTACTTTGTTTCATGGAATAGCTTGGATGTAGAGTGACGTAAGTTATCTTGAGGCATCCTTGGAGGTAATATGGTTGTGAGATTCGTTTTATTAGGAAGCTTTAGAAACCCTTTAAGATTGTTGTGTTATTTGAGGTTTGACTATCTGCCGTTTCCTTGTTGTCTAATTCTCCGACTCATGATCTTGAATTAGCCGACGTGGTACATGCCTTGAAGACATAGAGGCATTACCTTATTGGAGTTCATTGCCGCATTTATACCGATCATAAGAGTTTTAGGTGTATCTTTACCCAGAAAGAATTGAATATGAGGCGAAGAAGATGGCTAGAGTTGGTGAATGATTATGATGCCGAGTTGATTTATCATGAAGGGAAAGCAAATGTGGTGGCCGATGCTTTGAGTAGGAAGACTAGTCACTCTTTGAGCACTATACGTGTGTTACCTGATGAACTTACCACGGAATTTCAAAAGTTAGGGATAAGCCTTGTTGGGAAGGGCTTTGACTATCTTAGTGCCTTGAGTGCAGAACCTGACTTTTACCGTGAGATCCGTACGTGCCTACCTGAGGATGCTACTTTCAAGTCCATTCAAGCAAAAATCCAACTTGGGCAAGCTAAGGATTGTGTGGTGGATAGTGATGGATACCTTCTTTACCAAGGTAGGATGTATGTTCCGAGAGTAGCCGAGTTGAGGAAGAAGATCCTTGATGAAGCTCACCTTTCTCCTTACTCTATTCATCCTGGTGGTGACAAGATGTATAGAGACTTGAGATTACAGTTTTGGTGGCCTAGGATGAAGATTGATGTCCTAGAGTATGTTAGCAAGTGTCTTACCTGTCAGAAAGTGAAGATTGAGCATCGAAACCCGGGGGTTTGCTACAACCGTTGGATGTTCCCCTTTGGAAATGGGAGTCCATCTCCATAGACTTTGTGATGGCTTTACCTAAGACTGCTAGCGGAAAAGATGCGGTTTGGGTGGTTGTAGATCGATTGACCAAATGTGCTAGGTTTATACCTATCAAGGAGACGTGGAGATTAGATGTCCTAGCTGAGGCCTATGTGAGGGAGATAGTACGCTACCATGGAGTGCCTAAGGATATAGTTTCAGATCGTGACCCTAGATCCTGTTCCCGTTTCTGGACTGCTTTGCAAGAAGCCATGGGTAGTAAGCTACTGATGAGTACCGCTTTTTATGCCGCTATAGATGGGCAGACTGAGAGGACTATCCAGACTTTAGAAGACCTCCTCCGTGCTTGTGCTTTAGACTTCCACACTTCTTGGGAGAAGTGCTTACCTCTTGTTGAATTCTCCTACAACAATAGCTATTATACTTCTATCAAGATGTCACCTTATGAAGCTTTGTATGGTAGGAAGTGCCGTAGTCCGGTCGGTTGGGATCAAGTCCAAGATGCTCATGTGTTGGGACCCGATTTGGTGACTGAGACCATCAATCAGGTTCAGATCATTCGAGAGCGTATGAAAACCGCTCAAGACCGACCGAAATCTTATGCCGATGTCCGTCGTCGACCACTTGCCTTTGAGGTTGATGATCGAGTATTCCTTAAGGTGTCACCTATGAAAGGGGTGAAACGGTTTGGCGTGAAAGGAAAGCTGAGTCCCAAATACATTGGACCTTTCCGTGTGCTTGAGAAGATTGGTCCTGTTGCTTACCGTTTAGAGTTGCCCCCGAATTTGAGCAAGGTTCATGATGTCTTCCATGTATCTCAGTTGAGGAAGTACATTAGTGATCCGAGCCATGTTATTCAAGAAGAAATCCCAGATTTGGAACCTAACTTGGCTTTGGAAGAAAGGCCGATCCGAATCCTCGAAAGGGCAAACAAGCAATTTAGAAACAAAGTTGTGCCCCTAGTTCGTATCCTTTGGCGTTGTGGAAATGTCGAAGAAGAAACTTGGGAGCCTGAATCTTCTATGTTAGCTAAATATCCCGAACTTTTCTCGTGAGGTGATTCTCTTTCCTTTATCTAATTCTTGTGAGTTTTAGCTATCCTTTCGAGTGTTCCTCTCCTTCTCTTAAATACTCTCCGCGTTAGTAGTCCTTGCCTAGTTGTTTAAAGGTCGTAGTTAGAGTTTGGTCATAGCTAGTGGAGTTATTATCCTTATTATAGAGTTTCGAACTAAAGACTTTTGGAAATGTTTTAATGTTTTCCCTTTGGTTTTAACGTCAATGAGTGGTAAAGCTCGTTATTGGAGACGTCCGATAATTGGTTTTCTCATTTGTTGGTGTAAAAATATATATTTTTATGTCTTTGATTTGGAATGTTGATGTTCTTGGACGGCCGACGATGATATTCCGTTCCATTGAAAAGACACTTATATTTCATACGTTCATATTTTGAAGATTTTGTTTACTTGATTTTAAAGAGATAGACCTACATATATACAATGTTCCTTCTTCTAAGTTTCGGGGACGAAACTTCTTAAAAGGAGGGATGATTGTAACACCCCGTAAATTTGAAGACCTTTATTATATTTTAAGAGTAATATTTTAATCTATTTTAATTTAATATTAATTTATTTGAAATAAAATTTATTTGATAAAATATAACCTTATTTTATTTTGAAGAAATGTAATCATTTTTAATAGTTTAGAAATGTGTAAAAGTGATTTAAACTATATTTAAACCATTTCCTTTGATAAAATAGATTTCGGATAAAAGTCGTAAAATTGGGATTTTCCCATTTCTTACGGTCGTTGGGTAAACGAGTTTGGATATTGGGCATATGAGTACTTAATCTTTTAGTAAAATCGTGTTTAAGAACTTTAATTTTCTCGGAAATCGCGTTCGACGAATATTTCTAATTTCCGTCGAAACGAACCAAAACGTAAACAAATGACCCATATCCCCATGCCTTTGGCTGGCCACCTACCCTCCATTTGTCCCCTCTTTCAATTTTCATTTCCTCCATAACTCAATCTATCTCCTCCTTCTCTCAAACACCAAAAACCCACTAAAAATCCTCCTTACAATCCCTAAATCCACCATATAAATCCTTCATTTCTCCACCAAATCTCATAAAAATTATATATTTGGAATCATATCTTCAATCCTCATCTCCTAGTGAAGAATTTGAAGATGAGTTAGGTGATTCATATGAGGTTGAAGATGAAGAGTAATTTTGGGTTTTAGAAGCTTTCTCAAGTTATTACTTGTCTCTTTGCTAGTTTAAGGCAACTATTCCGAGTTACTCGACGAATTAATGTCACATTAGTAGGTGTATTTGTTTTTTGTTGTTGTTTGAGACGATCTTGTTGATAAATGAATGAATGGAGTAAGATGAGTATGCTTATGTTTAATTTATGTTACCCATTTGTATATTATTGTTTGGAACAAATTTGGATGAGGAATTATGTGTTGTGACAAGTCCGTTTTTGGGCTGAAACGCGTCAGTACCGGACCGAGATGGTTCCCAATGTTTCCAAAAATATGACAAATTGAACGACATCAAAAAATTAGGTGGTTTAGCCACTTGAATCACTCAATTCGGAGTCCGTATGAGTAAATGGCGTCGTTTTATCGATTAAAATTTATAGAAAAGTTTACCCTTGTGTGAGACGGTTATTTATGCTGTTTTATTATGCAAGAATTTTGTGGAATTAGTTATTTTGTAAGTTGGAATGTTTTCTTTATGTTGATGGTGTTCACATGATAGAAATTAGAAATAGCATGAGAATGATATTGTGATGAATTTTGTGATTTGGGCCAAAGTAGGCCAAGACTCTGAGCTGGGCCAGTTTGACCAAATGAGTTTGGTCAAACTAGGTTTAAACCGGTCAGCCTCGATTTGACCAATGACCTGTCGCGGGACTAGGGCCGAGGGTTTGTCTTTGAGGTGAGATTGGTTGTTATTGGATGTTTTAGGTTGATGCCTTGATATTTGTGATTATCATTTCACATGTTGGTTGTTGGATGCTTTGGATGCCTTATGCTTGAGTCTTGTTGCCTCTCTGCCATTTTAGCTTGTGTGATCATGGGTCTTGTGTGGTGTGGGCTAAAGTATTCAAGCTGGGACTAGGTCCTAGGTGAGTATTTCGGCCTTCATCATAGATAGGCCATTATAGTCTTTGACGAGTGTATGTTTGCGGCTTAATAGCCTCTGTGTCTTAGCTTGGTGGGTTTATATCCAAGTTAGGGCATGACCTCCTGACGTACTCGTAGAAGTATGTGGTCAGCTTAAGTACTAGCCAACCCTTTGGTGTACTCCTTAAGGGTACTCATGTGTGTGATCATGGGTCTTGGATGCGGTATTTTCCGCATGTCGCTAGGTCTGCGCAGGTTTAGGACTAGGGTCTTTACCTTACCTCGTGGTATAGACTCGAGTTACAGAGTGACTATTGACTGTACTAGGAACTTATGCCTGTCTCTAGATATATTGTCCTTTGTTATTTGATGATTATATGAATCATAGAAGGTGAGATGCAAGCCGGCTATGGTTGATAGAGTTTGGATTCCCGGATGTTATGTGATTCACGTGATAGTGTAGTATGAGTCGGTCTAGTATTCACATGCTAGGACTATGTGTTGTTATATTGTTGTTCACATGATAAGCATGATTGTCTTGCATTTGTATGCTAAGGCTATGTGTTGTTCATATTCATATTCTTATGTTTACATGTTATATTAACTATGGCATTTCGTGGCTGGGAGAACTCGGAGTTATTCTCCACTGACTGTGGCTTTCGTATTTGTATAAAATGCGATTGACAGGTAGGTGATGCATATATGGGGTACATGGACGAGCTAGCGAGCAAAGTAACCTTGGGACCTAGATTGACTTTATTTTATTGTGACCCTTAAACACTTTTTATGTCATATACTGTTTTTAGGGACATATGTCTCCCTTTTTCATATTTGGGTTGTATAACTTTGTTTCGCGACTTTAGCGATGTTTTATTTATGAGATTTATTTTAGACCTTGCATGTTTGACACCTTCCCATTTAGATACGCTTATAACAGGTTTAGGTTTTAAAAATTACATGTTTTTACCCAAATGAACCTATTACAAACATATCCATGCAGTTTTATTCTAGAATTACGTGTTTATTTTTCCGCAATGAATGAGGGTGTCACAATGATAGCTTGAGCTTTGGGGATATTGACCATATCAACACATTCTTGATATCATTCAACATCCTCACATAGTCATCATAGGCGGTCCGCACCGCCGATGAAACTCTTGCACCGGGCTCGATTGGAGAAGCATCGGTCAAGTAAGTGAGCACATTGTCGGACAACGCGACACTTTTGATGTTGGATTCCCATTCAAGAAAGTTACTACCGTCATCTTTTAAAATACATTTGTCCATTACGGACCTTAGCCATGAATCTTTGCCTAGTGAAGTAGTCGATGGAGTTGATGAAGTTGCCATTGCGAATTAAAATGCTACAACAAAAAGGAAAAATTAACATTCATTGTTTTTTAAAAATTACTTGTAAAAACATGTTTAGCAAGTTTTAGCATTTATATAATGACCTCCCACTAAATTATATAAATGATTCCAAGACCCAAATATTAAACAAAAATGAGCATCGCTTGGGCGAAACATCCCATAATTGCGTAAATTCGGTAAGTCACGTTGACTAATTCTACCTCTAGAACTCTTGGTCGACGAATTTCCTCAAATTCATCTACTAGCCCCGGAACACAAGACCGTCTTATATCCCGTTGAGTCCAACCAATTTTAGCGTGTGATAACCGTTTACCACCCTACTTACCCAAGGTAAAAAGAGAACACCCCGCTTGGGCGAGCGTGGCTCTAATGAACAAGAGATTCATAGGTGTTACTAATTGGTAAGGCTAATCTCAATTTTAGTTATGTGAGAGATCTTGTCAATTTAGTCATAAATTATTTATAAGTGAATTAACTCGGTGAATGTAAATGACGTGAATTGACAACTGCGAAAATAAAATGCATGTGAATGGCGATTTTGGCATGCGCGAAAATAAAACAAGCAAACATGTAAGCATATGAATAAATCCTAGTATGGCCACCTAGTTAATAAAAACTAGTCTATTACATTTCGGAAACCAACTCCTTGGTCCCTTGCCTCTTCATTCCATAAGTGGCTCTTCCTTGTGGGATTTGGAACACCTTCCAAAAATAGACTAAAATCTCGTTGTAATCCGTCTTTTGGAAACGCCGGTAAAAATAACTATTACAAATGAATTACATAGCTATTCCTATTATACATTAATTAATAAAATAAAATAAAACTATTAATTAATTACAAACCGACGATACGAGATCGTATTTAATTACAAACAAATCGATATTCCCATTCATTTCGGGTAATAACGATTAAAATTAACTAGGCCATACTAGGTACAATAAGATAAATACTTTAAATAAATGACAATCATTCATTCAACTTAAATAAATATGCTTAAAATGCTGTAAAAATGATGCCAAAATCGCCCTATCTATCATTCATTGGTATCCATCTCGGTTTTTGTGGATTTAATCGATTTTTAACATATAAAAATCAATAATTAACTCTTAAATCTCATTTAAGTCCAAACTAATTGTCCAAACTGTTTTGAACCTCAAAATTAGTCTTCACTAATTTTATGATAAATTATTAGTTTGATTTGGTGATAAATATGCTAATTTAATCGATAAAATCATAATATTTAAGTAAAAATTCAAAATAATTGAAAATTTACCCAAAAAATTGAAACAAAAAATTTTTAGTATTTTGGAACACTCCCAAGAACACCAAAATGTCAGAAAAATTGCCCAAAAATTCCGGATATATTTTGTGAAGAAAAAGATCGATATTTATCGGTTTTTAACCACTAAAACCAATAAACATCAAAACAAAGTGAAAACACATATGAAAAATCACTTTTGACATTTAAATAATATTCTTAAATGTACATAAATTTATCATGGGCAGAATCAAAAGTTTCGAAATTATGATTAATTAATTTGACTTTTATCAACTTTTATCTCATAAAATCAATAAACATGCAAAAATTTTGAACCAACCTTCAACTTTTTGCATACAATCAGTAGAAAACATGCATGAACTACCATAAAAAATCCATGCACCGAATCAACTTTTAACTAATTTTAGTCAATTTTTTTAACTAAAATACGGCATTTTGACTCGGTTTTCTACAAAAAAAAACATTAAAAATAGCAAAAGAACTTCAAAAATCACCAAAAAAATTTCACAAACCTTTTGAGATCAGTAGGTATGCATGTCCCAAAAATTTCGTGCTAAAACCTCTTCTAACACAATTTTTGAGTTTTTATAAATTATCACATAATTCATTAAAATGCTTAAAATCAACATGCAAATTACAAGCCTAAGCTCTGATACCACTTGAAAGATCATAGATCCGTATTAGACTCTCTAATAAAATTAATTTATCTCATAAATTGTCATTTAGGTGATCTATGTAACATGCATGCTAATATGAAAGCATAAAAAGAAAGTATAAGGAAAAACAATTTCCTTACACTACTACAGATACAGGCTATAACAACGGTTAAAAACCGTTGTTATATAAAAAAGCGGACGTTGTTAATGCGTCCGTTGTAAAAGGTTTTAACAACGGTTGGTTTTCTTAAGGAACCCGTTGTTAAAACTATTAACAACGGTTTTAAGTATAAAAACCCGTTGTGGAAAGTGTGACTCAATTTTGGGGGGAAAGTTATAACAACGGGTTGTAATATACAAAACCGTTGTTATAACTAAAGACAACGGGTTGTTTATAAATAACCGTTGTTGTTTGTTTTTAAAAAATAATAAAAAATTAAATTAAATATTACTAGATGCATGCATAATTACGGCCCGTTATAATTCCGATGCATGCATTATTACTGCCATCCCTGTGCATATGAATGGACAATATGGAATGAGGAGGGTTAGTAATAAGATTTGAAGCAGCAGAGAGAGATATGATGATGATTATGGCACAACTTCCTAACATATACTTCCTCCATTCAACTCCACTCCACCACTTTCCTTTTTCACGTTTGCCAACACGTATTTTACACCGTAAATATCGTTAGTTACGTATTTTCATAAATTATAAAAGTTAGATATTTTAAATATACTCGTAAAGACGAATCAAACAAGATCCCACATGAATATATTTTCACTTACGTATCGAGAGAAAATTGCAACTGAATACTTATTTATGAATAGTGTACAAAAAGTAAATTGGTAGAGTGGAGTTGAATGGAGGAAGTATATTAATTAAAAAACAACTCAAACCACACATTGCTTAGTATAAATACATGCATTATCTCAACTAACATTCCATTATCTCACTATACATCTCCAAACCCTAACTGCTAAAATAAACTCCAAATAAACCCTAATTAATCTTTCAAACAAACTCCAAACTCCATCAACAAAATGAATGATATCATCCTTAAGACTCTTACTATGATCGAGAACAACAACAGTTTCATCCGCCGGTTGCTCTACATTGAGGAAAGTTTCAGGAGCTACCTTGTGGATGCTCGATCCATACTGAAGGACGCCAAAAAAGATGGCTTGACAGAGCAGCAGCAGTTGCAGCTATATGACGATATAGCAACTGCTGAACGGAACCTCGAAATAGCCAAGGAGGAGAGGACGGATATCATAGAAGAGAATAAGACTCTCTATGAAATATAAGAATTGCATTTTTATTAATGTAATTTTTTTTTAATTTATGTATTTATATATATATATATTAATTATGTTTATCATGCATTCCTCTCTATCATCTTGCTTCTTCTTTGTTTTAGTTTATTTAATTTGTTTTACTAGCTAATTAAGCGAATAATACTTAAAGAAATAACATAATGGTCGATAAAAACACATACATGCAAATGAAATAATTAGAAAAAGAAAATAATGACGATGAAAGACGATGAAACCAACAGTGACGGCGAGATTTACCTGATAATTAGAGAAAGTAAGAGCCGATGAAATCAACACTGACGGCGAGAAGATAAAGCGACGATGAGAAAGAGAGAAAGAGACGATGAGAAAGTGTGTGTTTTGTGTTTGTGTTTGTCTGCTGTGTTTGTGTTTGTGTATTAAGGTTTGTGTTTTGTGGTTGTAGCTGATTTGTGTTTGTGTGGTTTATAGTATGGAAGGTATTGACAACGGTTATTAAACAAAAACCGTTGTTAAAACGATTTAACAACGGTTGTAAAACAACAACCGTTGTCAAATAAGTTTTAACAACGGTTGTAAAACAACAACCGTTGTCAAATAAGTTTTAACAACGGGTTTCAAAAGTAACCGTTGTGATTACTTTTCACTAACTTTACGTCAATTTTGCGTCAAATTATTAACAACGATTGTGCATGTGTTACCCGTTGTTAAAACTTATAACAACGGTTGTTATAACCATACCCGTTGTAATTAATTTTAGTAAAATTCGCGCCATACATTCTACAACGTCTATTGTGATTTTCGTGAATAATCGTTGTTAAAGGGGCGTTGTAGTTGCCTGGATTTGTAGTAGTGTTACATTGATTTAGTGGTAAAAAGGGCACAAACTAGTTCACCTTACTAGCTTGTTCTTGAGCTTAAACCAAATGGAAGATCCTCCTTGCAAATCTTTAACTAGAAGATCTCCTTCTTGTTGCACCCAAGAACTAACCCAATAATAATAACAAGTTTTGAACTAGAACTTGTTAATATTGTACCCTTGATTAATATTAGTAATATTACTAACTAATCTTAGTAATATTATTTATGTATACTAACAACTTAGTAGTGATGAATTATTATTTTAGAGTGATGGAGAAAAATTGTTCACATGCAAGAATGTAGAGTGTAGAAGTGAGGTAGTGTAAAATAGTGAACAATAGATGGAGTATAAGAGGAGGGAAAGTGGCGGGTGGAAGTGGAGTGAGGGAGTGGACAATTTTGTCTTATGTTTTTCATCTTACATCACATGCAAAATCCTACATAAGATAAATTATGGTAGTATACAAAATAAGGTGAAATGATTATGTGAGTAATCATCCACTACTCTTATTTTACACGGTCCACTTGACCATTTACGGGTTCATGTTGGTTCTTATATTTGTCGCACAAATCCGTGTAATTTTTATTTTAAACATCGTATCATGTTTAAATACTTCCATAATTAATTCGTCCAATTCACTTCGTAAATATACGTGTACCACTACACATATTATTTACGTACTAATATTAATCACATTAATCAATTAGTACAATTTTAGTAAATTAACAGTTAATTAACTAAAACCCGTTTCCCAAAACTTATTATTCAATTATCACATAATTAAATAATAACTGCCGCTCCTCGAGTTCACAACTCGAAATCTCTTTAAAAATAATCGACTAACTTTTTAGTCTACAAATCAAGGGACTAAATAAATTGTATCTCATACAATTAATTAATTATCTATTGGGGTTCGTTCCTTTAGGTGTGACCGAAAGGGGTCAGTTGATCACCGCCGTCTCACGACAATAACGTCAAATTCTAGTCAGCCAACCATTATCGATTTACGTTAATCAACTGACGAGGATCAAATAATTAAATATCTGATGATATTCCATTAATGAGATTTATTATGTTAACGCACTATTATGGAGGACACTAACTCCAACATTAGTTGACCAATGCTGCAACTTTTTCTGAATTTTAATGACCGAGGAGTCAAACATACTGACAGAATATCTAGAAGAGCCAAGGGGCAATCCAATATATCGAAAAGGAAAGTCTCCTTCAAAAAACCTAGTTGCTTCAAAAATTGCAGATCTGACCTCTTGAGAAACTCCCCGAAAATATATATTAGTCTTCTCCACATTAGCACTGAGACCAGAAATTGAAGCAAATTTAGTCAAAGCATGTTGAACTGCTCGTACAGAAGGGACATCCCCTCGAACAAAAACCATCAAGTCGTCTGCAAAGACTAATAAGTCAAGTTCAATTTACTACATTTAGGATGGAAAGAGACCAAAGGCTTCTGGCAAAGGAGTCTTAAAGATCTGGACAATATCTCTATGCTGAGTACAAAGAGATATGGGGAAAGAGGGTCCCCTTGTCTGATCCCACCTTTACCAGAGAAAAAACCAAAGAGACCACCATTAAGCTTCAAAGAATACCATGTACCAGTGATACAACCAAGGACCCATTTGATGAACTGCTGAGGAAACCCAAACTCCTGTAACATGTCAGTAACAAAGCTCCATTGCAAAGAATCAAAAGCTTTCTTGATATCTACTTTAATGAGACACCTAGGAGAGATGAATTTCTTATTGTAGCCCTTAACCAAAGCTTGAGATAACAAAATGTTCTCATGAATACTCCTACCTTTGACAAATGTTGCCTGCTCATCTCCTACAATTAATGGAAGCACCCTCTGAAGCCTATTAGCAAGTATCTTACTAACAGCTTTATAAAAAACTGTACAACAGGATATAGGTCTGAAATCCAACACAGTGTTAGGAATGTCCTTTTTTGGAATAAGAGAAATGATTGTCGAGTTTGCTTGCTTATTCATCTTGCCAGTCCTAAAGAAACTCTGAACAGCCCTACAAAAATCACCCCCAACTATACTCCAAGCTGATTTGAAAAAATCGGCAGAGAAACCATCCACCCCAGTACTACTGTTAGAGTCGATACTGAAAACAGCAGCTCGAATTTCCTCAATAGAAACATTCTGAATCAGGCCTTAAGTGTCCTCCTCAGTAATCTTTGGACCACTAGGAATAGAACATTAGCTAATCCATCAACTAGTTTGACCTCCCCTAACAAACCCTGATAGTAGTTCTGGAAAGCCACCCCCACTTTATCTATACCATGTGTCATTACTCCAGTATGGTCTTGTATTACACCAATTACCTGTTGGTTCTGTCTTTCAGAAATTTTAGCAAAAAAATATTTGGTGCCACTATCTGAAAGTTGTACATTCTTAAGTTTTGCCCGTTGTTGTAAAATAGTTAGTTTAACACTTTTAAATTTTGTATACTCCTACATCCATTTTTTTCCTTCCTGAATCAAGGCTTCAGAGAAAGGATCAGACTGAAGATGTTGTTGGCAGTGAAGCAAATGGGTTTTTGCTTCTTTAGCTCTGAGAGAGATGTTACTATACTCCTTACTATGCAACTTGGAAAGAGCATGTTTGACTGACTTAAGCTTCTCAAACAAACAGAACATAGGACTACCAGCTTTGGAAGAGAACCAAGCATTTTGAACAGTGGTGAGGTAATCAGGGTGCTCCACCCAACTATTCAGAAAACTAAATCTCTTCAAAACCTTCTTGTCCTCCGAAATAAACACTAAAACTGGAGAATGATCAGAAATACCAGCTTCCTAAAAGATAGCATGATAACCAGGAAAGGAAGAAGTCCAAGAAGCATTGACAAGCACCCTATCAAGCTTAGACCAAACCCTAGCACCAGGTTCCTGCTTATTGGTCCAGGTCATATCACACCCAGAGCAACTAAGATCATCCAACTGACAGTCTGAAATACAAGAGTTAAACTCTAGCATCTCATTTAAAAGGGGAGGATTAAAACTAAGCTTCTCCTCAGGGCACCTGACTACCTTAAAGTCACCTAACACCATCCAAGGGATTGATGAAGCAGTAGAACGAAGATAATTCCACAAAGCTTCTCTCTGAACAACATCATTGCTCCCATAAACAAAACTGATACTGATATCATTATTAGTCTCAAAATGGTGAACATTACAACTTATTACTTGGGCCTCAACTTGAGTATTACTAATGGATACTGTACGAGGATTAAACAGTACCCAAATCCTCCCATTGTAATGTTTATCATAGTTACAAATACTATTCCAATTAACAAAAGATTTCTTAAGAATATTCATAGCCTTAGTTGCTTAACCCTTGTTTCCAAGAGAGTAATCAGATCCAATCTATTTTCATACATATAGTTCCTCACCTCACTATGCTTAAGAGGACTATTGAATCCTCTTACATTCCAAGTTGCAACTTTCATTTATCTTTGTCAGAAGGAACCACAACTTCCTGATTATCCACAAGAGTCATTTCTGAACTTACTGAGTGAATTACAACAGTAATCCCAATAGAGTCAGGACTATTCTCAAGAGATCTCTGGCCAACTGAGCCTACATTCTCTTGAAAAATTCCTGGATTTGCTGAATTAACCACTGAGGTACCACCTAATTCATCATCCTGAACCTCCATAGTCTCCTCTAGCATCAACAAGTCCTGCTCAGCAAGAAGAGAGAACTAGTTGGGAGAGGAAGGAATAGTGCCTGGATCTAAACCAACTTCAGAATGAGAGGATATCCTAACAGACTTCTTGACAGAAACACTAGAGCTTCCTGAGTGCTTTACAGAACTCCTCTTAGGTGACTTACCACTTGAAGATTAGGATCTCTGACCTTGCCTTTTGCCTGAGTCTACATTCCTCACCTTTTGTGGAGAAGCCACCAAGGAAACTTCTGAGGTACCACCTAGCTCTTTACCACTTAACCCAAGTCCTGGTTAGGAGATAGAGATTTCCCTAAATCAGAATCAACAGGAGCATTATTATCATCCTCAACAACAAGCTCCTCCCTGTTAACCCGAGCTAACAACTCCTTAGCTTTCTCCCATTTAGAGGAATCCAAAGTATGACCCAACCTACCACACCCCTTAGAAAAGTAAGGATACCATTCATAGACAACCTTTTGGGTTGCCTGACCTAAGTAAGGTATGTTAAGAACCACCTGATCAGGCATATTCTTAGAAACATCCATTCCAATCAAAACCCTGGCAAAAGAGAGCTTAGCTTTGGTAGTGGTTGCTGGATCCGCAAACAATAGCCTGCCAAGTTTACTAGCAATCTTACTTAACACTACATCTGACCACAAGAAAGGGTCTAATCCCGAAAATAGAACCCAAACTGGCACCCTGGATACCTTCTCCATTTCAAAAGAGAACATTGGAGACCAGTGCTTTAGCACCAAAGAATTACCCCCAATCTTCCATGGCCCTTGCTTTAGAACAACATTCATCTCCTCATGGATAGAAAATCGAAAAGAGAACCACCCCCTCCTAAAATACTGTACTACATGAGCCGCAAATTTCCCCGAATATTTAGAGACAAATCCTTGAACTACTGCAACAGAAGGTTTAGAACCCACAATATGCCCCATCAAAGTATTCTCCCACAGTTTCAGTTCGAGCGCAAAATCTTGTTCTTCTAAATCAATGGTCTCTGAATTCACAATATTTTCACAAAAGAACAGATTCATTTCCTGTTGCTTTTGATTAGTAACAATAGAAGCCCAATTTTTAGGTTTTATAGAATCTTTGTGCAAAACTTTTGGTATTAGATTATCAGGAACATTTACAGCATTAACAGGTTCCTTAGGCAAAATTCCCTCAAAATCAGTATTATTAACAACAGATTGTGATTGAGAAACAATATTGTTCACATCAGTGTCAGAAATTAGAACTTCCGAAACCAAAGGTACATAATTATCCACAAGAATAGAAGAATCATACATCGGAGCGGCAACTTCCAAATTGCAAGTTTTAGAACCGGTAACTACACGATTATTAACAGTGTGAACTATAAAAGAAGAAGACGAAGAAATACCAGCTACAGCTATAGCGGAAGTAATAAGATCATTCACCGTCCCCGAAATTCGCGGCTGGGTTAAAAGATGCTCCCCCAAATTACCTCCATTATCCACAATTGAACCTTCGACAGAGACCTTATCCACCGGTGAGGCCATAGCTGACTTTGCTTTTGCAATCCGTGCTGGAGTACGCGCCATGGAGAAGAAAGTTTATTGGAGAAAAGCAGAGATGAAAACGGTTTTCACGAAAGAAGTTTGTTGAGAAAAAAAAGGGAAAAAATTTTAGAGAGAGAAAAAAATTTTAGAATAGGAGTTTTACTAACAACAAACAAACAAACATCATTATTCGTAAATGGAAATGACAAAATAGTTTTATTAATAAAACTTACTTCATCCAAATCAAAATGTGAACATCATCTAAATTGTTAAGGTCGACAAATTCCATCAGTTGCTTCGGGTCCAGTACGGCTATATCAGCTGCACCAATAATTTCCTTTTCAATGTTAATCATGACTACATCCCCTCTAGGTGACCTTTTTACAGCTAGGTTGTGCAAAGCCTTCAGCGAAGCAGTTTTCATTTTTTTCTTATATTCACACGATTCATAATAAGAATCATAAGCAGGCTTGACTGCAACAACTTTCGTTGACGTAGTAGTAAGTGTTTTAGCTGCCATCATGGCTTTACTTAACTTCTGCAAATGTAAAGATTAAAGTACTTACGATATGTTAATATTCGTACCCTGAAATATTTAACGAACAAGTAATAATTAACGTCTGCATATACGTACCTCGGGGATGACAACATTGATAAGGTTGTCAGGCCATTGCACATAAGAGCTTAGGGCTTCTTTCAAATAAGTGACCTCCTCATTAGGAAATGGTACTTTTACTTCCCTATACTCGTCTTTATATAATTGGGACACTTCCACTTTCCTGCATTTGTCACGAAGGGGTATACCATGAACCTTAACTTGCTGAAGCCGGTCGTAATTGAACACGTATCCCCTAGCAACAACAACTTTCTGTTTCCCCTGTAAATAGAACAGACGACAAGCCACCTTGAAATCTCCCTTCACGTCAGCTTTAATCAATTAGTACACATACATTCACTACCTTTAATTAATTTCATAAGTAAAAAACGTGTATGATATGAATAATTACAAACTAGCAGCTATTACCTTGTTTGGTCTTGAGAAGAACATCTGATCATCAACTACCTCCACCTCATCCTGTGTCACGACCTTCCTGGCTTCCTCTTCAACTTCCTGATATCGATCCTCGCCTTCCACCTCAGTCTCCTTTGCAATTTCCTTCTCCCTTGCCATGTCATCCTCGGCTTCCTTCTGTGCATTAACACTTGTCCATATAACACGTACTGATTTTCCAAATGATATAACACAATGTATATAAGACATAAATATTATTACCTATTTTTCCTCCTCCTCCTCCTCTGCTTCCTTTATGACTTCTTGAACCATATCCAACACTTTTTCTGATGGCTTTTCCCCAGTTTCCAACATTCTCAGCATCAACCTGGCTATTTTCTGTAGCTGTGTAGTAGAAATTAATGTCAGCATATATAATTATAAATTACGTTAGTTCAAATACAGTATTTATACATTTACCTTCTTGGAATCATCACCACTCAATTTCCTTCGAGTAGTTTTCCCAAAATACTTAGTGATACCAACATGTGTCGATATCCCCTCTTACACGACCTGGATGCTCTGCTTTTCCGATTGCCCTAGCAAGAATGTCATCACGTCCTTCAGGCTTCCATTTTCCTTCATGTACCTCTTTCCCACAGATCTTCTACATACACATAAAATCATTAAGCAACTCACAATTATATAACTCCGACCACTAGTGGTAGGAGTGACATATTTATTCAAACTTACAATTTTCTCTTTGATGTCCTTATCATATTCAGTTTCCGTCTTTCCATTCTTAGGAGTGTGACCTTCAACCCAAGCGTCGTGACGACTGAGTTTTCCAAGCTCTGCCTACAATTCATTTATCACACTGATATCCTCTCAAATATGTATAATTACTATGAACATATATAACATCCGACTAAAACACCTAATAGTCTAATACTATAAGAATTATGTACTTACAAGTTTTGTCTTAGTAAATCTATAACCACCTCGGGAGCCGTAAAAGATGGTCTTTTTCGTTGAAATGTTCACCTTGTTCCTCTCACTCATAGCCTTCATCAAATAAATTGTATCAAGAAACGTAAGCATGACCAAACACTAAACTAAGTATACTTCTTTACTTATTATTATTAAGTTACCTTAAACTTGTCAGACTGTCTATAAGCGATATAGCTATCCCAATGGTCCTGACTGACATACGGATACTTCATTTTTGGTGGTTTCTTGTTCATCACCCCGGTTTCCTTGTTGAACAAGTGGTTCTCAGCAATCTTTAACTTCCAAAATCTGAGGGTTTCTCCTGTCTTTTTTTTAGGTACTTATCATACTTTATGGGGATAACGTAAGCTAACTGCATATATGATGAGCATAGTTGGTACAAGTGTTTCGGATAATACATATCAAGTAGTAACTTAATTTCAGCTAAAACATTTATTATTGTATATACATACCATTATTCTGTTTATTAGCATGGTGTTCCGTATTTTACGGAGTTCACTGATACGCGGCTGTAGATACCCAGTATCTGCTGAGACTCCAACAAACACCCGATGATTATCGGACTACAACATGCTTTGGAATCGCGGCGTTTGATCGACAGTTTGTGTACAACTTTACGTCGGAAAACTTAAAACGATTTCTAAAATAAAACATTACAAAACTTTTCAAAAGTACCTGGAGTGTTTAATGCATGACGATGGGGTCGCAATGACACTAACTAGAGTCAAAACCGACACCGGACCAAAAACCGACTCAAAAATTCAAATCCCGACTCCAACAACGAGTCAAACCGAGTCAAACACAAAAAACAAAACCATTCAAATGCTTCCATGTTAAGATTTCCCGGGATCATGCATGGTCAAGTACCAAACATGTGCATACAAATCCTAGGATAGAACAAATCATGATTGAATTTGTGTGAAAGCGACAAAGACACCTCGAAGACGTGCGACGTGGCTCGCGCCTCTTTGAGCAACCCAGGTGGCCACGTCGCTCAAAACTCACACAACCACTCATTTTCCTATAAATACCCTTCAAATGCAACCATTTGAAGGTTACGCGAGTGTCCGCCCCCTCTTTTCTCCCTTAAAATTCTAGACTCGACTTCCTAAGTCACAATCCGACACGTGTTTACGAACTACCGATCGTAAACACAAGCCTTACACATTGTTTGGTACCGTCATCGTGCATTAAATCACTTGACCGACCATTTCGACCACTACATCATCACTAAACTTAACAAACCACTCTTTTTACTTACTAAAATGGTTTTAAACCGAGTCTTTTCCGACCAAACGAGTTGATACACTTACGTCGGTTTCTCGCCATAAGCCAAGCATGTAAGTATGAGGGTGTAAAAATCCTTTTTTTATCATGTCTTTACTTGTTTCATGATTATAACATGCTAAATCATGCATAACATGGTCCAAAACATGGGAAGAATGAGCCAAAACCGGACTTTTTGGTTGAGGCAGAGGCTACTTACGTAGCACATAGGCTCGCGCCTAAAGCACCCTGCCCAGCCTTAAGTCCAATCCGTGTTTGGTCTCTTCTTTTCCCCTATTTTCATTTTCATATTTATAATCAGTTTTTACCATTTCAAGTATTTTCAAACCATTTTCTACAAGTTTTAACTATAAAACATTTTTCACCCTTGGTTCTTAATACCATGACGGTTTAATCCGTGTTTCGGTGATAATATTGGGTTAATTACATTTAAAAGGTATTTTAAAGCCTTTTATTTCATTTCTTTACATTTTGGAAGGTATTTTAAAGCCTTTCATCATTTCTTTACATTTTCAAAACAAATATATTAGTCACCAACACAAAGTCATCCTTGGTTCCATACACCATGTCGGATTTTAACCCGAGTACGATGATGAATGTCGACTAACTATATTCAAATGAACTTAACACAATTAGTTCATAATTATTTTCAAAACTATTCATGTCAAGCTTACAAAGTCGAACCCGACATCGAATACCGTCAAAACAATGACGATTATTCAAGTCTCGTTCTTCAAATCAACACAAATACGGCCTAAACGGTCCTTTCAAACCAAAACGGGTTCAAATACCCATCTTTAAACACGTTTTATAAACGTTTTTCAATGGTCAGAACATGCCATATACCGTTGACTGACCCGCGCCTAAACAGGCCACTTCTTTTCCTATTTTAAAACCAGGAGAGACCCTCTTACATCGCCAATAGGCTCGCGCCTATTCAGGCTGCCTGATGCAGGGTCTGTTCCCCTTCCAGCATTGGTCTAGGACGATCCCGACTCCGGCTAACCCGGATATAGGACGGATCAGACGACTAATTTGCTCATTCAAAAACCGTATTTGCAAAATGCCTTACTAAGACAAATGGATCACGTTATGCGCCATAAACCTAATTTGGTAAATGTATGTTTAATTTTCGTCTTGCATGCAAATCAAGCGTAAATCCAACTCGACATCTTATACTTGATACTTGGATTAAATCAACCGACTTAGAAAGCTCTCACATGTTAGGTTTAAACTATTGGATGCGCATTCATGCATTTAAACCGTTTTATCAACTTTTGCATTCAACCAACCAAGATCGATCAGTAGAGGCCGCTACCGCGGGCGGGATTGGGTGTCTGATTAAAGGGCTTCCCAATATGTACCTTCACCTCTTACTCAGAAACTTTGGATAGTGGACGACCTTATCCAGGGCGTACGAGAGTCATTCAAGAGATAGGATGCTAAAGAGGGACGATTCCTTGACTTTAGTACCTATGTCAAACACTGCTTTATGCTTCGTTTGACCGAGGTATAAAGTGCATTCGAATGGGTTCCAAGCATCCCACAAATGCTTGGTGGCGACTCCGAACATCTCTAATCGTTTCGAGACCCTTGCCAAAACGAAACCGACAGATCTAAAACGATCCGGTCGAAAGCATATTTTTACGCCGCCGAGCGTGGCTTTCAAAAGACCGCTGTATGTCCACAGATTGGCTGGGCGTGCAGGTGGGCCCACGTCAATAGCGGCGTACCGAGAGGCACATACTGTCTTACACAACAACCAATCCAACTCGCAAAATACCCAGATTCTCACCATATGGCAGCCCCGTATCTTTAACCCATTGTAAAGGTATTTTTTAATTTATTGCTTCTAGGGAAACCCTGTGGCACATTCGACCCGCAGTGTGTTGCAAATTATTCTCATCACCTGAGTCGTCGCCTGACGCATTTCCATCGTTTCTTTTCCGCTTTTTGACCATATCTAAAGCAGGAATTAATAAACAAATAATAACAATGCATACTTATAATAACAAACAAATCTCTAGAGAGGAGGGTTTATTACTTCTTTAAAGAGGAGAATCCGAATTGATCTGGCGGCGGCAATGGCGATGATGACGATGGTTGAGGGGAAGCTCAATGTTTGAGGATATTATGTGGGGGAGGGGAAGCTCGGAGTATATATGTGTGAATAATACAACACTTGCAAGACCTTGTTTAATGGAAAGTAATAAACACGGTCTAAGAAAAATCGTTGTATTTTGTTTCCAAACAGACAACGGTTTTGTTTGAAACCGTAACTGATTAGTACTATCTACAGCGGGTTAGAAATAACCGTTGTCTGTAATATTTTCATTTTGCTTGATTTTCCCGCCAAGAAATAAAGCATCATTTTTATATACATAACAACGACCTGAACCGTTATAACTGTACACGTCCAGAACAACGGTTTAGGTATAACCGTTTTATTTTATATTTCGTTTTGTTTTATTTTACTGCCAAGAAATAAAGTATCATTTTTATATAGATAACAACGGCCTAAACCGTTATAACTGTACACGTCCTGAACAACGGTTTAGGTATAACCGTTGTATTTAATAATTCATTTTGTTTGATTTTACCGCCAAGAAATAAAGCATCATTTGGTACGATTTTTCCCTAACCCGCCCTTGCCGCAATAATGAGAAAAAAAGTTTACAATGTTAGTTTGATATATAACAGCAAGACAATATTTACACATGACGTAAGATATCTTAATTGGATTGCTGATATTTTCACGGCTGCCGGGAACATTTTTTGGATTTGCTAGTCTCTTCATTAACCCAAATACCTTCATCATGATCATCCCGTGTATATATGTTTGGAATTTTAACATTTTCAACATCATTACCAAATTGCGATATAGCACTGTGATCAAGTCCTTCAAATTCGACATCTTCATCATCTGGAATTCGGTGATGGCAAGATAGAACAACTGATCACTTCTTATCCATAGGATCAGAAACATAAAACACTTGTTTTGCTTGTGACGCTAATATAAAAGGATCGTCCTTGTTTCCAACCTTGTCAAAATTTACTAATGTGAATCCTAAATCATCCTTTCTAACATCATTGTTGTTGCCAACCCACTTGCACCAAAATAGAGGTATCTCAAAATCCATGTAGTCTAAAACCAATATCTCTTGAATAACTCCATAATATTGCATTGTACCCAAAATAAGATTTTTATCCTTTGAACTAGCAAAGTATATTGCCTCAGAATCTACGCAAACTTCACTGTTTTGCATTGTGCTTGCCTCATCTTGAATGCGGATGTAGAAAGTGTACTTATTGATCGCATACCCGTTATAAAAAGTTGCACGAGCATCAGGACCGAAAGCGAGACGTCGTAGGCTAGTTTTGTAATCATCAATTGGGTTGTCATCATCGTAAAGAGTATCCTTAAACCAGTCACTAAATTGCTTGTAATGCTCATTTGCATACCACCTTTCGTTCTTATGAGGGTGTTTTCCCTTAAGGTAACTCTGGTGTTCCATACTGTAAGGCTGGACATGATCATCGTTAAAAGAACGTATGTATGAGCTCTATGTCGCAAGTCAGATGACATATCCTTAGAAACACGACCCCTTACACCTTTTGCATTCATCCAGTCACTATGACGATTCGTAGGAGCTCCAATTAACTCATCCAAGGAGAGGTATGCGTAACAATATGAAAGAGCTTCATCGATAATTGCTCGCTCAGTAATATACCCCTCTGGACAATACCTATTAGATGTGTAATCCTTATAAACTTTCATCAATCATTTGAATGGGTATTGATATCTCAAATACACTGGCCCGAGATACAAAACCTCCCGGATTAGGTGGACAGTCAAATGAACTATGATAGTGAAAAATGAGGGAGGAAAATACATTTCAAACTGACAAAGACTGGTGACAAGGATGTCCTGCAAAGTTTCCGCTTCATCGGTATCAATGACTTTACTGTTGATTGATTTGAAGAAATAGCAAAATATAATTATAGCATGTCCAACCTTTGGAGGTAGAATGGAACGAACGGCCACAGGTAGTAGTTGTTGCATCAATGTATGACAGTCATGTGACTTTAAACCAGTAATTTTTAGGTCCTGCAATGAAACAAGGCTTCTAATATTAGACGAATAGCCCTCTGGCACCTTAATACCATGCAAGCATTCGCAAAAATCTTTTTTCTCCTTTTTGAAAGAGTATGAGCTGCAAGCGGCAAAAAAGTCCGATTTCCTTTTGTTTTAGCTGCCAGCTCGGGCCTAATACCCATCTCAACAATATCATCCCTAGCTGCCTTGTTGTATTTTGTCCTACCCGAAGCATTCAGCAGAGTATTGATTATATTATCACAAACGTTCTTTTCAATGTGCATAAAATTTAGGTAATGTCTAACCGGGAGGTCACGCCAGTACGAAAGTTTGGTAAAAAAATATGGTTTTTTTTATCTTAGGTCCCTTCTTCCCATACATTATCTCAATATCTTTCACTTTCTCATACACTTCAGGAGCATTCAAAATCTGAGGACTCCCATGTTGCTCAGGACACCCATTAAACGCCTTGTGAAGCTTACGATAATGATGATCAAGGCATAACCATCGACGATTTCCCCTGTACACATGCTTGCGAGAATGCTTCAAATATTCTGATTCAACATCCCCCTCCCCACCCCCCCACACACGATGGACAAGCCTCTTTCCAATGTACATTATGTCCAGAAAGATCGCCGTACGCCGGAAAGTCAGTTATTGTACATAATAACAGAGCTCTCAGATTGAAACTTTCCTTTTTATAGCCATCAAACACTGGTATCCCTCTTTCCCATAGAATCTTCAGATCATCTAAAAGTGGTTCCAAATACACATCTATGTCATTTCCAGGTTGTCGAGGGCCAGATATCAACAAAGACAACATCAGATACTTCATTTTCATGCAAGCCCATGGGGGCAAATTATAGATGGCCAACACAACTGGCCAAGTACTGTGTTGGGTACTCATGTTTCCATGAGGGTTCATTCCATCTGTGGAGAGCGCTAGACGCAAGTTCCTTGCTTCTTTGCGAAGTCAGGATATTTAGCGTCAAACTCTTTCCACTATTATGCCAAGTCAACATTCTTGCATCTTCTTCATTCAAATAAATCCTTATGAATCTTGGTATTATTGGAAAATACCACAACACCTTAGCTCGGATCCCTTCCTTAGTCTTATAACGTCATACAGAGCAACGCGAAAAATATGATAATTTCTCATAATCTTTACGGTACAATATGCAGTCATTGGGACAAGCATGTATTGGCTCATATTCCATGCCCAATTCTCTAATCATTTTTTTAGCCTCATATGTCCGACTCGGAAAAACATTACCGTCAGGAAGCATGTCACATAGCAAAGCTAGAAGATCCGTAAAACTCTTATCACTCCACCCATTTGCCCCTTCAAGTTATACAATTTTACCACCGCGGACAATTTCGTATACTTCTTACAACCAGTAAATACAGGCATTTCAGATTGACTCAACTTCTCAATTAAATCATCAGCATTTATTTTCCCATCACCGGTAGCTTTAAAATCATCGAATCCATCATCTTCAGCAAACTTCTCACCTAAAACAACTTCAGGTGTAGGTGAATGATTGTTTACACAGACATCATATCCCTTATCCCCTATATCTAAACTAGCAGCTTCAGGTGTATGATTATTTACCTCTACATCAGATTCCCCATCCTCATCCTCTAATTCTCCATGAAAAATCCAACGCCTATAATGTCTACAGAAAATATTATTTTTTAAGTGTATTTTGACATCTGGGATAGGCAAAACCCTAATATTACCACATCTATTACAAGGGCAGGGGATTGATGAGTGGAGATGCAAATTTTCACTAACGAAATTGTAAAATTCGGCAATTCCATCATTATAAATGGGATCACCAATTTCACCATCAATCATCCAAGTACGACCCATATATAAGCCAGTAGCTATGAAAATGAGATTTCCCTTTTTAAGTTTTAAAGATTAATGACGGCGACGACGGCAAAGATGACTTGTTCACCATCAGTCATTCTATTATTAATACCTTTGAAATTTCATTAATTTTTAGAGTTGCATAATATAAGACGGTTCTTATAAGAACCGTTGTAATTACGCATGCATGCATGCATGAGGTGAATAATGGTCAAACAACTAATAATAATAGGGCATGCATTGGTAAACTAAAATCACAAACTTTTCAGTTTTCACAGTGGATCTGTTTTTACAACGGTTTTAAGAAACACCGTTGTTAATTGGTGTAATATGATAACGACTTTAAAATAACCATTGTTGATATATGTAATATGATAACGGCTTAACAAAGAACCGTTATCATTTTGTTTTATTATTATAACGGTTCCAATGTTAGGATTCATTAATCTCATTACTTTACATATTGAATATGTGAATAACTAATTTAGTCATAAAATTAGTTAAAGATCTTATGCATGCAAAACTAATACAAGAGTAAAGAAAAATCGGTTCCTTACATTTGTTGATTCGACAATATGGGAACTAGCAAGGTCACCTACCTTGGCTAGATCTTGAGCTTTCCTTATGGATGAACAAGATTCAAGTGTAGAATCTCTCCCCAAGGATTGTACCAAGGAAATCCTTCTTAATGAACAAGATTCAAGTGTAGAATCTCTCCCCAAGGATTGGACTCTCACGGGTCACTCTTCTCTCGTGAAGCAAAGGGTAAGCATATGAATGTAAGAGAGAAGAAGAAAAATAGTCGCTCACCTAGACTACGACCCACATAAACATGCATGCAACTAATATGATAGACAATTCTAACTACCAAACATACATTCCAACCAAACAAGGTTCTGTCACAGCCGAGGGCTTACAAAAATATGGTAAAGTGAGGCAATGGGTAAGAAAAGGCAAAACATTTATGGAAATGTGGAGGTATAGGCGGCCAAGCTAGTACCTAAACAAAACCATATGAAAACGTCCGATTCCAACTCAATTATAGAATAAAGCACATGCCCTTCATTTGGCATAAAATCTCACCAAACCAAACCCAACATACTCCTCAAATGATGTAAGACAGAACATAGGAGCAGAAACCGTCAACAAACTACATCTTTTTCGAATTTTTTCAAATTTTTCTTTATTATTTTTTTTTTCCGGTTTCTTCTTCTTTTTCTTCGAATTTTTTTCTTTTTCGAATTCCTTTTTTTTTTCAACTTCTTTTTTTCTCTTTTTTTTTCCTTTTTCACGTCTTTTTTCTTTTCATCATCCTCCCTTTCTTCATAGATTACCAACTCCGATTCAATAGAATATGCACCAATATTTGATACAATGAAAAATATACCGCAAAACATACACTAAACTAGCTTGACAAGGCAGGCTAAATTTGGATGTAGCTAAAGGGTCAACTGGCAAATTTGGCTAATGTGGAGTTTAAATGGGTAAAAATGAAAGAAAGGGAAATTGTAAGCACCTCCCTGCATGTGACACCAACCACTATCCCGAATGTATGACGGCAAAAAGCAATTGAATTTCATATACGTGCAAATTAATGAACATGTTATGCAAGGAGTAACTACTCACAATCCTACATGAAACTGGTCACAAATGACACCAATTTATAAGGCTCTAAATCTTACAAATTATAAGTAGGTTGCCAAAATTTCAGGTCAAGTCTATATGTTCAGCTAAATTAAACATTAACTCGTAGATTATGCAAAAGACGAAGCTAAAAGATAACAGTTTATTGCAAGGCTTAAGCAAAAAGACAAATATAAAGCAATTTCATCATGGAAATCTACCGTTCCGACTCAACCTATATGCTAAAATAAACGTGAAATTTTTGAAATTTTGAAATTTTTTTTCATTTTTTATGAGATTTTTGATTTTTATGAAAATAAACAACAATGCAAACATAAATTAAACGTGATAACTGAAATGCAATGAAAACAAAATGCAGACACAGATATGGATGCATAACCTCCCCAAACCAAACCGTACAATGCCCCCATTGTACCAAAACATGGAAAGGAAATGCAAACTGAAAGGGGAAAGAGAGTAAATGCGGAATGACTCACAAAATGCGCGAATAAAGGGAACCTCCCCAAACCGACCATGAAATGGGAGGTTGCTAAGGGCCCGGAAAACCATCTCAGGAAGCTAATCCAAGTCAATAGCACTCGATCAAGAGGAATAGTAGCTGATCGAGTAACATGGGCGCTCAAAAACTGCTCGATCGACTGGAATAGTGGTCGATCGAGTGGATTTCTTCCTGCAGGCACTCGATCGAAAGGAATAGTAGCTCGATCGAGAGGATTTCTCAGAAAACGTACTCGATCGAGTGGAAAAACCACTCGATCGAGCGATCCTCAGCGTGTACCTGCAAAACACAATGAAAAACAGCCCGCAACTGACAAAAACAAGCATACTGAGATAGTCTATGGTATAAAACCATTTATTACAACTGAAAGTAAATAAAAAAAAACAAAATAAAATCTCCGGGTTGCCTCCCGGGTAGCGCTAGCTTCAGACAGGTCCCAGCTCGACCTTCTTTTTCTTCGAGCCTCTACAGACTAATCACAATCAAAACAGCTCAAAGCGCGCAGCAACCTGTCAAATAGCTGCGCATGTGCTACACAACAGCATAAGTAGCACCAAAGTGGAATAACAGAATAGGAAATAAAAATGTTTAACTTTTTAAGCCGAACGAATTTCCTATGAGCGCTCCTAAATTTATCCACAAAATATAGGAGCGCGGGAGCAATTGTCAATATATAAGGTTCCCGATTCAGATTAGCAATTTTGAGATGACATGTACGGTGAGAATTTGCTAATTTAATCGTCCACTTGAGAGGGGGTATAACTTTAAAAGAAATTGCGCAAGTCAAACGAGGCAAAATATTATTAGAACAAACAATAATAAAATTATCGTTTACTACCTCAGATCGGTCGCTCTCAACGACGGAATCACTGACAAAGGAATGGATTACCTCATCCGTGCTAGGAGCAATTACTGTCTCAGCTACTTCTTCATCAACCTCCTCAGCGGAATCCACCCCGTAAATCGCAGCTTCAAGTGTATCCGACTCGGCTGTGAATAAGGGAGGTTCATCGTAACCTTCATCATCGTCAAACTCGTCATCCAATATGAACCCAAGTGACGAATTAAAGCTCCCAATGGCCAATTCAGTCGATCGAGCAGAATAATCACTCGATCGACCACCTTCCTCCCGCATCTCGCTCGATCGAGTAACAAAGTCACTCGATCGAGAACTATCCTCCTGCATGTCACTCGATCGAGAAGAGATATTACTCGATCGAGGACTTTCTTCCTGTACAGCGCTGACATCCTTGCATATACTCTGGAAATACGATAGAAAATCGTCATCCGAAATATAGAAATCATTTTCAGCATTGGGCAACGCGGGTTCTTCATGGGAAAAACCGCTATTGGTCAAGCACACCTCTTTTGGTTGCTGAGCAACCAACCCAGCTGTTAACCGAGCAATTTCAGACTGCAACTCAGCAATTTCAGTGACTTGAGCACCCATATGTCTACCAAATTCCAGAACTAAGGATCTCAGCTCCGCGATTTCTTTTTTCTGTATATCGCGAGGATCTGGTTCGGTGGCCATTGATGGGGTGGATGTGGCGGCACAACTACGGCTGCATTGTGCTCAGCAGGACCACATCCCCAAGACTTCTTCCTTTCCCAACTAGCAGGTGGCTCAGCTTGGGCTTCAAACTGAGCAATTAGTCGGGAGACAGATGTCATCTTGGCAAGAGGGATTGAAGGTACTCAAGCCTTCCCTTCGATAATCTCCCTCAGTAGCCTGTCTAATAAACCTGTGAGCCTATCAAAACAGCACTAAAGAAAAAAGATAAGAACAGCCTCAAGGTACTTAGTCTTCCCTTGAGGCGAAAGGACAAACAAAATAAAACAGATAAAAAGCGTCGCCTCCCCGACAACGGCGCCAAAATTTGATGCGGTCGTTTCTACACCAAAAATAAAATACCTAGATTTATGCTAACGAAGTCGGCGGCAAGTAGGGTCGATCTCCACGGGAGGCTAAGTTGCTATCTATCTGTTTAACTCGGTCTGTCTGTCGGGGTGTCACAGAAATGGGGGTTTTGAATTGATTTAACTAACTAGAGACTAAAGCGAGGGAAATAAATAAGAGAAATTAACAGCAAGAGAGAAGGGAGTATGCTAGGAGTCGGTCCACCGTGGCAGCTATCAGATCTAATACTATCGGGAATACTAAGGCGATTAGACTATTGATAAGAAGAGCTATGGTCGTCACCTTTCGGTCCTTAAACCGCCCTAGAGCGTAAACAGCTTAACTTTCGCCCTCACTGCAATACCCTATTGTAATTAAGCAAGCCTTCCCTTCCAATCTTTCGATCTAGGTCGGGGTTAACAAAAATTATTGGTCTCCTGCATGCATTCATTCGACCGGATAACAATTAAATTGCCTAATACAATTCCTATCGCGAGACTAATCTATTTAATACAATTAAAACATCGCTACCACGGCTTCCCTAATCCTAACATACTAGGGAAATTAGCTACACATGGAATTAACAAGAGCAATAAATAAAAAAGGAGAGGGAATAATAACCATTAAATAAAAAGAGAGAAAGGAAGAAAGAATTACTGAATTAAAGAGATCCGGAAATGAACAGGAATAAAAGTAACAGTGTATAGAGAAAGGGGGAAGAGCAATGTGATCCTTGGATGATTACAAATGACAACCTTTACTTTTATTTATAAGAAAATAAGAGTAGGATTAAACCTAATGACGGAATTAGAGCTTAAAAGCCCAACCCGTCATCATAGCCACTCGATCGACCACTTAAATCACTCGATCGAGTGAACTTGACTCAGAAACAGCTCGATCGACCTAGAATAGTGCTCGATCGAGTAAGGCTATAAAGGAACTGGTCGATCGACTAAGCAAACAACTCGATCGACTGATTATTGCACCTAGAGCCACTCGATCGAGTGGTTATTGATTTCAGCATCTTATAATTCTCGTCAGTTTGACTTTGACTTGTCCTTTTAGCGCCCAAAACACCTTCACGCATCCCAAGACAGCAATATTTCCCGCTCCAAATCCACTCTTCCTCCAAATGCATGCAGAATGGACGGTAAATGACCTGATTTCGCTCCTTTCGGGTTCATTCCTACAAATAAGACAAAATAACCCAAAGTAGCATATTCGGGGCATTTCGTAGCATAAAACCACGATAAAAGCATAGAAATACGTGCATAAAATAGGCTAAAAAGACTATATAAAATGCACGTATCAAATCTCCCCAAACCAAACCTTTACTCGTCCTCGAGTAAACTCAAAACTATACGCTAATGGAACGGAAAAATAACTCAGAGCTAGCTACAAATGCCCACTTAAGCCAATTTAATGCAAGCAAACTAACACTTATAGCAGACAGTCAATTGCAAACGAGTTATAAGATGTTTGTAAACAAAGCTGAACCTTCGACCTTGCAAGACCTTTAACAATGGACTCTCACGGGTCACTCTTCTCTCGTGAAGCAAAGGGTAAGCATATGAATGTAAGAGAGAAGAAGAAAAATAGTCGCTCACCTAGACTACGACCCACATAAACATGCATGCAACTAATATGATAGACAATTCTAACTACCAAACATACATTCCAACCAAACAAGGTTCTGTCACAGCCGAGGGCTTACAAAAATATGGTAAAGTGAGGCAATGGGTAAGAAAAGGCAAAACATTTATGGAAATGTGGAGGTATAGGCGGCCAAGCTAGTACCTAAACAAAACCATATGAAAACGTCCGATTCCAACTCAATTATAGAATAAAGCACATGCCCTTCATTTGGCATAAAATCTCACCAAACCAAACCCAACATACTCCTCAAATGATGTAAGACAGAACATAGGAGCAGAAACCGTCAACAAACTACATCTTTTTCGAATTTTTTCAAATTTTTCTTTATTATTATTTTTTTTTTCCGGTTTCTTCTTCTTTTTCTTCGAATTTTTTTCTTTTTCGAATTCCTTTTTTTTTTCAACTTCTTTTTTTCTCTTTTTTTTTCTTTTTCACGTCTTTTTTCTTTTCATCATCCTCCCTTTCTTCATAGATTACCAACTCCGATTCAATAGAATATGCACCAATATTTGATACAATGAAAAATATACCGCAAAACATACACTAAACTAGCTTGACAAGGCAGGCTAAATTTGGATGTAGCCAAAGGGTCAACTGGCAAATTTGGCTAATGTGGAGTTTAAATGGGTAAAAATGAAAGAAAGGGAAATTGTAAGCACCTCCCTGCATGTGACACCAACCACTATCCCGAATGTATGACGGCAAAAAGCAATTGAATTTCATATACGTGCAAATTAATGAACATGTTATGCAAGGAGTAACTACTCACAATCCTACATGAAACTGGTCACAAATGACACCAATTTATAAGGCTCTAAATCTTACAAATTATAAGTAGGTTGCCAAAATTTCAGGTCAAGTCTATATGTTCAGCTAAATTAAACATTAACTCGTAGATTATGCAAAAGATAAAGCTAAAAGATAACAGTTTATTGCAAGGCTTAAGCAAAAAGACAAATATAGAGCAATTTCATCATGGAAATCTACCGTTCCGACTCAACCTATATGCTAAAATAAACGTGAAATTTTTGAAATTTTGAAATTTTTTTTCATTTTTTATGAGATTTTTGATTTTTATGAAAATAAACAACAATGCAAACATAAATTAAACGTGATAACTGAAATGCAATGAAAACAAAAGACAGACACAGATATGGATGCATAACCTCCCCAAACCAAACCGTACAATGCCCCCATTGTACCAAAACATGGAAAGGAAATGCAAACTGAAAGGGGAAAGAGAGTAAATGCGGAATGACTCACAAAATGCGCGAATAAAGGGAACCTCCCCAAACCGACCATGAAATGGGAGGTTGCTAAGGGCCCGGAAAACCATCTCAGGAAGCTAATCCAAGTCAATAGCACTCGATCAAGAGGAATAGTAGCTGATCGAGTAACATGGGCGCTCAAAAACTGCTCGATCGACTGGAATAGTGGTCGATCGAGTGGATTTCTTCCTGCAGGCACTCGATCGAAAGGAATAGTAGCTCGATCGAGAGGATTTTCTCGAAAACGTACTCGATCGAGTGGAAAAACCACTCGATCGAGCGATCCTCAGCGTGTACCTGCAAAACACAATGAAAAACAGCCCCAGAATCGACAAAAACAAGCATGCGAGATAGTCTATGGTATAAAACCATTTATTACAGCGAAAGTAAATAAAAAAAAACAAAATAAAATCTCGGGTTGCCTCCGGGTAGCGCTAGCTTCAGACAGTCCCGGCTCGACCTTCTTTTTCTTCGAGCCTCTACAACTAATCACAATCAAAACAGCTCAAAGCGCGCAGCAACCTGTCAAATAGTTGCGCATGTGCTACACAACAGCATAAGTAGCACCAAAGTGGAATAACAGAATAGGAAATAAAAATGTTTAACTTTTTAAGCCGAACGAATTTCCTATGAGCGCTCCTAAATTTATCCACAAAATATAGGAGCGCGGGAGCAATTGTCAATATATAAGGTTCTGATTTGATTAGCAATTTTGAGATGACATGTACGGTGAGAATTTGCTAATTTAATCGTCCACTTGAGAGGGGGTATAACTTTAAAAGAAATTGCGCAAGTCAAACGAGGCAAAATATTATTAGAACAAACAATAATAAAATTATCGTTTACTACCTCAGATCGGTCGCTCTCAACGACGGAATCACTGAAAAAGGAATGGATTACCTCATCCGTGCTAGGAGCAATTACTGTCTCAGCTACTTCTTCATCAACCTCCTCAGCGGAATCCACCCCGTAAATCGCAACTTCAAGTGTATCCGACTCGGCTGTGAATAAGGGAGGTTCATCGTAACCTTCATCATCGTCAAACTCGTCATCCAATATGAACCCAAGTGACGAATTAAAGCTCCCAATGGCCAATTCAGTCGATCGAGCAGAATAATCACTCGATCGACCACCTTCCTCCCGCATCTCGCTCGATCGAGTAACAAAATCACTCGATCGAGAACTATCCTCCTGCATGTCACTCGATCGAGAAGAGATATTACTCGATCGAGAAGAGATATTACTCGATCGAGGACTTTCTTCCTGTACAGCGCTGACATCCTTGCATATACTCTGGAAATACGATAGAAAATCGTCATCCGAAATATAGAAATCATTTTCAGCATTGGGCAACGCGGGTTCTTCATGGGAAAAACCGCTATTGGTCAAGCACACCTCTTTTGGTTGCTTTGAGCAACCAACCCAGTGATAACCGAGCAATTTGATCGCAACTCAGCAATTTCAGTGACTTGAGCACCCATATGTCTACCAAATTCCAGAACTAAGGATCTCAGCTCCGCGATTTCTTTTTTCTGTATATCGCGAGGATCTGGTTCGGTGGCCATTGATGGGGTGGATGTGGCGGCACAACTACGGCTGCATTGTGCTCAGCAGGACCACATCCCCAAGACTTCTTCCTTTCCCAACTAGTAGGTGGCTCAGCTTGGGCTTCAAACTGAGCAATTAGTCGAGAGACAGATGTCATCTTGGTAAGAGGGATCGAAGGTACTCAAGCCTTCCCTTCGATAATCTCCCTCAGTAGCCTGTCTAATAAACCTGTGAGCCTATCAAAACAGCACTAAAGAAAAAAGATAAGAACAGCCTCAAGGTACTTAGTCTTCCCTTGAGGCGAAAGGACAAACAAAATAAAACAGATAAAAAGCGTCGCCTCCCCGGCAACGGCGCCAAAATTTGATGCGGTCGTTTCTACACCAAAAATAAAATACCTAGAATTATCGCTAACGAAGTCAGCGGCAAGTAGGGTCGATCTCCACAGGGAGGCTATGTTGCTATCTATCTGTTTAACTCGGTCTGTCAGGGTGTCACAGAAATGGGGGTTTTGAATTGATTTAACTAACTAGAGACTAAAGCGAGGGAAATAAATAAGAGAAATTAACAGCAAGAGAGAAGGGAGTATGCTAAGAGTCGGTCCACCGTGGCAGCTATCAGATCTAATACTATCGGGAATACTAAGGCGATTAGACTATTGATAAGAAGAGCTATGGTCGTCACCTTTCGGTCCTTAAACCGCCCTAGAGCGTAAACAACTTAACTTTCACCCTCACTGCAATACCCTATTGTAATTAAGCAAGCCTTCCCTTCCAATCTTTCGATCTAGGTCGGGGTTAACTAAAATTATTGGTCTCCTGCATGCATTCGTTCGACCGGATAACAATTAAATTGCCTAATACAATTCCTATCGCGAGACTAATCTATTTAATACAATTAAAACATCGCTACCACGGCTTCCCTAATCCTAACATACTAGGGAAATTAGCTACACATGGAATTAACAAGAGCAATAAATAAAAAGGGAGAGGGAATAATAACCATTAAATAAAAAGAGAGAAAGGAAGAAAGAATTACTGAATTAAAGAGATCCGGAAATGAACAGGAATAAAAGTAACAGTGTATAGAGAAAGGGGGAAGAGCAATGTGATCCTTGGATGATTACAAATGACAACCTTTACTCCTATTTATAAGAAAATAAGAGTAGGATTAAACCTAATGACGGAATTAGAGCTTAAAAGCCCAACCCGTCATCATAGCCACTCGATCGACCACTTAAATCACTCGATCGAGTGAACTTGACTCAGAAACAGCTCGATCGACCTAGAATAGTGCTCGATCGACTAAGCAAACAACTCGATCGACTGATTATTGCACCTAGAGCCACTCGATCGAGTGGTTATTGATTTCAGCAGCTTATAATTCTCGTCAGTTTGACTTTGACTTGTCCTTTTAGCGCCCAAAACACCTTCACGCATCCCAAGACAGCAATATTTCCCGCTCCAAATCCACTCTTCCTCCAAATGCATGCAGAATGGACGGTAAATGACTTGATTTCGCTCCTTTCGGGTTCATTCCTACAAATAAGACAAAATAACCCAAAGTAGCATATTCGGGGCATTTCGTAGCGTAAAACCACGATAAAAGCATAGAAATACGTGCATAAAATAGGCTAAAAATACTATATAAAATGCACGTATCAGCTAGGTTTAGGTCCATAAAGGACATAATCATTATGCCTAATTCTCAATTAGAGCACCAATTAAATCCTAAATTTACCCAACTCCCTCCACTCACACGACACACCCATATAAAATGGGTCCATTTTAAGTTTCGTCAATTTGTTAATTTGTACTGTGTGACAATTGTACATGTTACTAGACATGTCATTTAAATAATGCATTTTTAACAAATTAAAAATAATTATATAAATGAAATAAATCACATACAAAATTAAATAGTAATTCACAATTACAATTACTTAAAATGGGTCATAGAATTATAAATCACAACTTCTTATATTTATAATAGGCAATTCATTCTATATTTTAATTGTTTCATAAACAATAATTTAATCTAAGCAATAAAATAATTCGATTACTTAGACCGAATCTTATTTAATCAAATTACAATAAGACACGTATTTATTCTCACAAAATAATTTGTTCAATTTTAAGGAATTAATTAACTTGTATCGTCATACAATTAATTAATTAGTCAATTAAGAATGTTTCCCTAGAGGTATGACCTTAAAGGATCAACTGATCACCACCGTCATACGACAGTAATGTCAAACTCTAGTCAGCCAATCATTACCGATTAATGTGGATCAGTTGACAATAAAATGTTACTTTCCCTTTAGTATTCTTAATATGAGATTTAAACATGTCATCGCATTATTGTCGAGGACACATACTCCAACAATCTCCAGCTTGTCCGCGACAAGTGTGCGTCACCAATTCTCTTGTCCTATTACTATCTCCTACTCAATGCAAGGTGTCTTTCAGGTCGTCCTTGCAAGTGATCAGATCGAGAGTGGTTTCCTCGATATGAAGAATAACTGATTGACCGGAATCATCTACCGTAGATACCTTCCGAGCGTGGCCACGCATTTCCAGTTCATTACTCCTCGAGTGGCCCTGAGATATTGTTTCAACCCTGACAAGGGGGTGGACAATTCCTATCGCACTATTCCCTTCGACTAGCCACAACTCATCATAACCCAAAATAAGCCCATTTGACCCCATTTACGAAGGTCGTAGGAACAAAAATCAAAGTTACTCTGAAACTGTGCCACCTTGGGCGAACAGTCATTAGTCAAAGAATCGACTCATAAGAATACCATAGTAGCTCTCGCGACGACCAGGCAATATAAATTTGCCAGAACTCTATAAGCGGTCATAAGCCCGACAGAGTGTCCCTTACAGTCTGCCTATGTGATCGGCTAGTCATCTCTCATGACTCTATGGCACTTGAACTTGCCATCAATCACATCACACTCTAGTTACTTTGAGATGTCACCTCATATAAGTAACTAGGGACGAATACTATGTTAATCCAGTTCACTTTAATGGGGTTCAATATTGTCTCAACAATCCCATTTGGATATAACAAAGTACAAGATGAGTTAACGATAACTCAAACAATAAATGTGATTATCACACATAAGTAGTCAATACCATATTACTACTCTATGTCTTATAATCATAAGTGTACTCAAGTACTTTCTTAACGCAATTAAAGTTTAGCTAGTGAACATACCATGTGTCCAAATGTTCAAACTTTGTGAATTGCGATTTCCTTTAATTTCATGTTATCCCTTATAGCATGAACTTTACTAAGTACATGTCTAGACTTCATACTAGACTTAGGTTCTTTAACTTGAATGAAGCTCTTACAGTTATCACATAACTTGTGATATGGGTTTTGGTGGACAACACTACTTGTAGTTTTAAAGTTCACCACCCAATCACAACGTACTTAGGTTCATTTCGTAGAATCTTGCAATGGATGACAATAAAATACACTTTTCTAGTCTCTTAATCCTTATGTCAATAATTGCCTAGGATTTTCACAAATCCAAATGAGTTCGGAAACTTGAGTTTGTGTAACCTCGTAACACACTAAGTATCCTTCCAAACTCCAGAACAGACTATTAGTTCTCCTTGAGAATTCATGACGGTTCCTTGAGGCTTACCAATGACTCTCATATGGGTTAACTTGTTATCGACTTATCATGCTCCAAGCATTTAATTCATCTAGGACATGTTCATAATGGCATTACATGACTATACCAATGGCGGAAACATTGGTTATCAATTCATGTTAAACAACAGTTCTTAGGTTCGGTAAATAACCATGACTCTATAATGGTAATTCTATATTCATCGACATGAATAACCTACTTAACTGGTTAATCTTTTAAGATGAAGGATCATTATCAACATAAGATACCTATCTAAGTGCCAATCCAACATCCCATGTTTTAATAGATCCACATGATGTCCGATGTCATCCAGAATTGAAAACCTAAATACTTCTTTATAAAAGACAGTATATGCTCGTCATTCCCAATGAGTAATATGTTATGCAATTCATGAAGGATGATTTCTCCCACTAAACTTCATGTCTAAACATGACTGTGACCGACTCCCACTGAATTCCACATGTTTCGTTTTTGACAACTCATTTGAAACATTTAATGAATTGAAATAATCATTCCTATTCGAAGTGTTAGTTAAAAACATATATGTCATTCACATATCCCTTTCAAAATACCCATTTTGGAAAGTGGTCTTAATAACTTACTTATTTCATAATGAAGTATAGCAATGATTTTGAGTCTTTAGCATAGTCAACACTTAACTTAGCTTTTGTTGACATTTACATGCCATTCTATGCAACCTTTAAATATAAAGATAGAGTGGGAGTGAATTTAGCCACAAACTCTTCGCTTAGAGGAGACCAAAAGAAGATGTTCTTGAGGAAACTACGTGAGGAGACCAAAAGAAGATGTTCTTGAGGAAACCACGTGAGGAGACCAAAAGAAGATGTTCTTGGATTGTAAGATTTTGATCGATGGAGGGATATAAGTAGATATTTTAATATTCGACATTTTACTTAAGAGCCTTATGAAACTAAAATGATTTCTATGCAAATAAATATCTATTTACCTTGGATTGGTCTCAACAATCCCAAATAAATCCATTTACTTGCATAGAAATCATTTTAGTTTCATAAGGCTCTTAAGTAAAATGTCGAATTTTAAAATCTCTAGTTATATACCTCCATCGATCAAAATCTTACAATCCAAGAACATCTTCTTTTGGTCTCCTCACGTGGTTTCCTCAAGAACATCTTCTTTTGGTTTCCTCGCGTAGTTTCCTCGAGAACATCTTCTTTTGGTCTCCTCTAAGCGAAGAGTTTGTGGCTAAATTCACTCCCACTCTATCTTTATCAAAAATGCCCCTTTTCTTCAAAGATAGCTTTTGAGCCACAAAACAATTTAATAGTGATGGAGAAGGAGTAAAACGTAGTGATATAATCGAGACATATTAGAAAGATAATATAGACTAGGTGATTTAAATATGATAGGTGTATCAAATAAGGCTGGCAACGTTCCCTTGTGTGAGTTCATCAACTCAATCATAACTTTATAATTGATCTCATAAAAGTAAGTTGCTAACTTTCTTTTGGTCACAAAGGCATAAGGAGAATTTAATTCATAGCTTATGGATATATAATTACTCAATCATTATAATTGTCTATTCGATCAATTTAAGTCGATAAATCTTAATGTTTTTCGAAGCAAGTAGTGTGTGGATTACAAATTTTAGAACAAACGATACGATAAAATAAGTGACTTGGGTTGCAAACCAAGTCACTAATATCCAAAATACAACCATTGTTTAAGGAAACAACCAAATTTCCAAGTCGATCAAGGAAATCAAAATAGTTCTAAAAATTTCAAAATACAACATAAAAATAAAGACAAAATAAAGCCAAGCTTCCATCGATCTAACACCATGGGCGGCTACATCTAGCTTCCATCAAGATCTTCTAGGCTTGCTTTTCTTTGCCCTTGTCCTTGCTAGGATGCCCTAATTACAATAAAAAGGGGGTAATCATCACAACTTGTATCAAAATAGCAAAGTTGAGATCGAAACATAAAAAGATAGGGATAGTTATTTACCTACTGGAATAACTTTTCCAGCTTTGATGTCGCCTAGGTACTTAGGACAATTCCTCTTCCAATGCCCAACACCATTACAATAGTGGCATTTGTCCCCGGAGGGGGCACACTTATTGCGCTTTGAGGAGCTAGCTTCACAAGCCTTTCCTTTGTTCTTGTAGGGTGTTTGGTTCTTTCCCTTTTGACCACCTTTCTTGAAATTCCCTTTGCTCTTTTGATTAATATTGAGCACATCCTTGGTGGTGCTAGCATTTAGCCCCATGTCCCTCTCGGCTTGCACAAGCATTTTGTGCAATTCATCGAGGGATACTTTCAAGTTTTGCATATTAAAATTCACCCTGAATTGGACATATGCTTTAACCTTGTTCAAGGAATGAAGAATTCGATCAATGATGAGTTCCTCGGGAATCTCTACCTTTTGCATTTTCAAGGTCTCAACATGCTCCATCAACTTGAGCATATGAGGGCTAACTTTTTGGCCCTCCTTGATGTTGAGATCAAAGAATGCGGAAGCCACTTCATATTGAATGATCCTCGGAGCTTGTGAAAACATGGTCACAAGCTTTGTATAGATCTCATAGGCGGTGCTAATCTTTATAGCACTCCTTTGGAGTTCGGCCTCCATTGAGAAGATCAACACATTTTTAATTGCGGCCGACTCCTTTTGGTAAGTCTCATAGGCTTGCCTAGCGGCGGGGGTAGACCTAGCGGTAGGTGCGGCGGGAGAGGCCTCGGTAAGGTAACGAAGCTTGTCGTCACCCTCCGCGGCCAAGCGAAGTTGCGCGTCTTAATCGGCGAAATTGGACCCATTCTTTTCTAATTTACAACGATCCATGAAGGATCGGAGGCGTGAAACATTGGTTAGAGTGTTTGAGCTAGCGGTTGCGTTTTGAATTTGGAGTTGCCATTGCAATAGAGAAAACAAATTTGACTACAAAATAAAAATGAAGGAATTAATAAACATCTATTGTTTTGATAATACTTGTAAACATTTTAAACAAGTTTTAAACATTTATATAGTGACCTCCACCCAACTATTATAAATGATCCCGAGATCCAAATTCATATTAACTCGGGCACGATGAGTCGATTCATCCCTTATCAATATAACTCGGTGGATTAACTCTTTAATCGATTCTACTTCTAGAACTCTCGGTCGATAAAATTACTCTAATATTTATCTTTAGCCCGGAACACATGCGACTACGGTCACGAATACTTCCGTTGAGCTCAATCCAAATTTCAATGTAACAACATTTTATTAACCACTTACCCAACGTAACAAGTTTAGCACCCCGGTGAGCCGAGCCTACTTCCTTATGAAATTGGGGTTCATGGTTTCTACTATTTGGTAAGGCTAATTCTCAATTATTATTTGGTGAGAGGTCTTGTCAATTTATTATCTATCACGTATTAAGTGAACTAAGGCGGTGAACTACGATAATTATAATTGACACGTTCGATGACTCGATAAAATAAAATGCATGTTTAGTTATGGCGATTTAGCGATGCATGCAAACATATAAATATATGCAAAACATGAAATATAAAATCCTAGTATGGCCTTCCCTAAAAGGAAAAATAATTAACTATTACAAATTCCGAAACCAACTCCATTGGTCCCTTGAACTTCACTTGGCACGCATTCCAAGGCAACACCGTCTTGTCGGAACGCCTTTCCTAATGGCACCGTCTTCAAGAATCTCCGGAATTACAAGTAATAATTAAAATTACATAATTTCCTATTATACATTTGTAATAAAAGATAAATCTATTAAATTACAAAACGGTGATACGAGATCACAATAATTACAACCGAATCGATATTCCAATACATTCCGGGTAATACCAATTAAAAACTAAAGCCATACTAAGTAAAATTACATAATTCAAAAATTATATAAATAAAAAATATGACAATCATAAATAAAATGCAGCATTAAAATACGTATGAACATGCTTAATTTTATGCCAAATCGCCTTTAAAGAGCTAATATCGTATATTTTTCTCGGTTTTATTGATTTGAATTAACTATTAAAATCATGAAACATTTCATAAATCACATTTATGTTCAAGTTAATTACCCTAACCTTTTAGGACTCAAAATTTAGTCTTCAGAAAAATTTCGACAATAATTCAACTTGAATTTCTAATATTGTTCATTTGGACTCAAAATATATAAAAAAACTCCAAATTAAATTAAAATAATTCAAATATCTTCAAATTTTGAAATTCAAATTCTTGAACATTCTGGAATAATTCCATGACATTCATTATGTTCAAAACTTAGGTTAAAAATTTCGAAAATATTTCGAGAAAAACATTATCGAATTTGACAAATAAAATCATTAAAGCATAAGAAAAATAATTTAATCAACTTTTTACTTTTAGATATGAAAAGTGGGATAAATAAGCAATATTGGACGTTTTTCTTAAGTCATGAAATATGTTTTAGCATTATAGACTAACTTAAGTCACTATTTATTGAATTTTAACTCAAAAATTCATAAATCATGCCATAAGGAGTTCAATCCGTCTAAGATTTTTACACACACTGAGTAAAAATGCATGTGACAACATATTAAATTTTCATAACCAGATTCGAAATTTAACTCATATTAACCAAATAAGCCTTTTAAATTCAACTTTAACTTATAAAATTCATATTTTATGCAAAAGACTTTATTTTACACGAAATTTAACATGCAACTAGTAGATTATATTTCTGAAATCATATCCAAAAATCACTGAAAAATTCGAAGTTTAACTATTTTTCGTCCAAAATTGACATTTTTCTCATAAAAATCACATTTTAATGCAAATAATATATATAATAAACAATAAAATCCATAAATCATCCCATATGACCTAAAATCCATTTAGGACCAGAAAATTTTAACATGCAAAAATTATTTCGTGATTTATCTTTATAAATCCTAAATAACAAGTTTTATTTGTTAACTAATTAACTCGGAAAAATAAACCCGATTTTGCATGCAACAACCTTGGGCTCTGATACCACTTGTTAGGATTCATTAATCTCATTACTTTACATATTGAATATGTGAATAACTAATTTAGTCATAAAATTAGTTAAAGATCTTATGCATGCAAAACTAATACAAGAGTAAAGAAAAATCGGTTCCTTACATTTGTTGATTCGGCAATAAGGGCACTAGCAAGGTCACCTACCTTGGCTAGATCTTGAGCTTTCCTTATGGATGAACAAGATTCAAGTGTAGAATCTCTCCCCATGGATTAAACCAAGGAAATCCTTCTTAATACAAATATTAATTTTTGATACTAGAAATTAATATTTTTTCCTTAAAAATACTAATATTAAGTGATTACTACTTCTAGTAATATGTTAATAATATTAGAGATTTATGTGAGTTTATTAATTTTGTTCAACAACAAAAACTAGAGAGGTTTTTGTTTTTCTCTAGTTAAAACTAATAAGAATGAATAGTCTTTGAAAAATACTCTACTTGAGTGTATAAGGAGGGAAGGCTACCGGTTTTGCCAAGGGTAGAGTGCCAATGCTTGCACACATTTGTTCTTCTCAAGACACATAGTGTAGGGCTAGGTTTAGGTCTATAAAGGACATAATCATTATGCCTAATTCTCAATTAGAGCACCAATTAAATCCTAAATTTACCCAACTCCCTCCACTCACACGGCACACCCATATAAAATGGGTCCATTTTAAGTTTCGTCAATTTGTTAATTTGTATTTGTGTGACAATTGGACATGTTACTAGACATGTCATTTAAATAATGCATTTTTAACAAATTAAAAATCATTATATAAATGAAATAAATCACATACAAAATTAAATAGTAATTCACAATTACAATTACTTAAAATGGGTCATAGAATTATAAATCACAACTTCTTATATTTATAATAGGCAATTCATTCTATATTTTAATTGTTTCATAAACAATAATTTAATTTAAGCAATAAAACAATTCGATTACTTAGACCGAATAATATTTAATCAAATTACAATAAGACACGTATTTATTCTCAGAAAATCATTTGTTCAATTTTAAGGAATTAATTAACTTGTATCGTCATACAATTAATTAATTAATCAATTAAGAATGTTTCCCTAGAGGTATGACCTTAAGGGATTAACTGATCACCACCATCACACGACAATAATGTCAAACTCTAGTCAGCCAATCATTACCGATTAATGTGGATCAGTTGACAATAAAATGTTACTTTGCCTTTAGTATTCTTAATATGAGATTTAAAGATGTGATCGCATTATTGTCGAGGACACATACTCCAACATCCAATTCTTATTATCTTATTACGTCGTTTCCATTATGTATATTATTATAAGTAGAAACTTAGTCATTATAATATTTTATTTGGTGGATTGCGTTTGAGTGTAAGGACTTAACTAAAACGTAACAAATAACATAAATAATTAAACTTTAATTCAAATAACCACCATAATCAAAATACAATTCATAATGTCAAATAATAATTAAAGACTTAATTAGAATCTGATGAAGTATTAGGATAGTCTTCATGCCCAATTTCGGCATAGATCAAGCCGTAGATCGACTCTTCATCATCAGCGGGCAGCGCAGGTGGAATAGCCTCTTTCTCCCATGACATTGGCACAGTGGCAGGAATGTGACGCCTCCTGTAATGTGTCAACATATGATGATCAACATGAGTCACAACCCATAGATAAGGGCCTTTTTGTCTAGCATCTGAATAGAAGTCCTCTTTCCCCGCATCTTTCCCCGCAAATCTAGCCCCTAATTTTCTTGCCTGACGAAAATTATCATGGCAGTTGGCTTCGTCAAACTCAATAAAAGTGAAGTCTACAAAACCTTGCTTGTTTGTAGACACATGGTACACTTTTTAACTGCAGTGAAACCGGAGTCATGAAGCATTTGCGTCAACCACCCAAAATTAGGGTTTAAACCCTTTCCATTCACATCATAACGAACCGAGAGATTTTTGAGAATGCAAGTAAAAGGATGTGCGTAACGAGAACGTGATTGTAGCTCCGATACATCAGCCATATTTTTTTAGAGAGAAATTTAGAGAGAAATTAAAGAGTAAATGTTTGATAATTTAGATTTTGACCTAAAACATTATGAAGACATATTTATAGAATTATTTTGGTAAAATTGAATATTATTGGTCAAATTGAATATTTATTATAGTTCTGATAAAGTTTTGCATGTAGTGGTCAAACTGAGAAATCTAATGAAATAGTGACAACGGTTGAATTGAAAAACCGATCTTTCATAATTGAAAATGACAACGGTTACAAGAAACTGTAGATACCCAGTATCTGCTGAGACTCCGACAAACACCCGATGATTATCGGACTACAACATGCTTTGGAATCGCGTCGTTTGATTGACAGTTCGTGTACAACTTTACGTCGGAAAACTTAAAACAATTCCGAAAATAAAACATTTCAAAACTTTTCAAAAGTACCTGGAGTGTTTAATGCATGACGACGGGGTCGCAATGACACTAAATATAGTCAAAACCGACACCGGACCAAAAATTGACTCAAAAATTCAAATCCCGACTCCAACAACGAGTCAAACCGAGTCAAACACAAAAAACAAACCATTCAAATGCTTCCATGTTAAGATTTCCCGGATTAATGTATGGTCAAGTACCAAACATGTGCATACAAATCCTAGGATAGAAAAAATCATGATTGCATTTGTGTGAAAGCGACAAGACACCTCGAAGACGTGCTACATTGCTCGCGCCTCTTTGAGCAGCCTAGGTGGCCACGTCGCTCAAAACTTACACAACCACTCATTTTCCTATAAATACCCCTCAAATGCCCCCATTTGAGAACTTACGCGAGTGTCCGCCCCCTCTTTCTCCCTTAAAATTCTCGACTCGACTTCCTAAGTCACAATCCGACGCGTATTTACGACCTACCGATCGTAAATACAAGCCTTACACATTGTTTGGTACCGTCATCGTGCATTAAATCACTTGACCGACCATTTCAACCACTACACTATCACTAAACATAACAAAACACTCTTTTTACTTACTAAAACGGTTTTAAACCGAGTCTTTTCCGACCAAACGAGTTGATACACTTATGTCGGTTTCTCACCATAAACCAAGCATGTAAGTATGAGGGTGTTAAAATCCTTCTTTTATCATGTCTTTACTTGTTTCATGACTATAACATGCTAAATCATGCATAACATGGTCCAAAACATGGGAAGAATGAGCCAAAACCGGACTATTTGGTTGAGGCAGAGGCTACTTACGTAGCACATAGGCTCGCGCCTAAAGCAGCCTGCCCAGCCTTAAGTCCAATCCGTGTTTGGTCTCTTCTTTTCCTCTATTTTTCATTTTCATATTTGTAATCGGTTTTTACCATTTCAAGTATTTTCAAACCCATTTTATTTTCTTTTACAAGTTTTAACCATAAAGCATTTTTCACCCTTGGTTCTTAATACCATGACGGTTTAATCCGTGTTTCGGTGATAATATTTGGTTAATTACATTTAAGAGGTATTTTAAAGCCTTTTATTTCATTTCTTCACATTTTGGAAGGTATTTTAAAGCCTTTCATCATTTCTTTACATTTTCAAAATAAATGTATTAGTCACCAACACAAAGTAATGCTTGGTTCTACATACCAAGTCGGATTTTAACCCGAGTACGATGATGAGTATCGACTAATTATATTCAAATGAACTTAAAACAATTAGTTCATATTCATTTTTCAAAACTATTCATGTCAAGCTCATAAAGTCGAACCCGACATCGAATATCATCAAAACAATGATGATTATTCAAGCCTCGTTCCTCAAATCAACCCAAATACGACCTAAACGGTCCTTTCAAACCAAAACGGGTCCAAATACCCATTTTGAATACGTTTTATATACGTTTTTCAATGGTCAGAATGCGTCTTATACCGTTGACTGACCCGCGCCTAAACAGGCCATTTCTTTTCCTATTTTCAAACCAGGGGAGACCCCCTTACATCGCCAATAGGCTCGCGCCTCATCTGGCTGCCTGGTGCAGGGTCTGTTCCCTTTCCAGCATTAGTCTAGGACGATCCCGACTCCGGCTAACCCGGATATAGGATGGATCAGACGACTAACTTGCTCATTCAAAAACCGTATTTGCAAAACGTCTTATTAAGACAAATGGATCACGTTATGCACCATAAACCTAATTTGGTAAATGGATGTTTAATTTCCGTCTTGCATGCAAATCAACCATAAATCCAACTCGACATCTTATACTTGATACTTGGATTAAATCAACCGACTTAGAAAGTTCTCACATGTTAGGTTTAAATTATTGGATGCGCATTCATGCATTTAAACCGTTTTATCAACTTTTGCATTCAACCAACCAAGATCGATCAATAGAGGCCGCTACCGCGGGCGGGATTGGGTGTCTGATTAAAGGGCTTCCCAATACGAACCTTCACCTCTTACTCAGAAACTTTGGATAGTGGACGACCTTATCCAGGGCGTACGAGAGTCATTCTAGAGATAGGATGCTAAAGAGAGATGATTCCTTATCTTTATTACCTATGTCAAACACTGCTTTGTGCTTCGTTTGACAGAGGTATAAAGTGGATTCGAACGGGTTCCAAGCATCCCACAAATGCTTGGTGGCGACTCTGAACATCTCTAATCGTTTCGAGACCCTTGCCGAGATGAAACCGACCAATCTAAAACGATCCGGTCGAAAGCATTTTTTTTTACGCCGCCGAGCGTGGCTTTCAAAAGATCGTTGTATGTCCCACAGATCGGTTGGGGCGTGCAGGTGGCTACGTCCACAGATTGGCGACTCCGCTGGGGAGAACTAGGACACTTGTGTCTTTGTGATCCCTAGTTGGTGAGGCTCGAACGAGGTCTTGGTTGGAATGCATTAATTGATATTACGGTCACGGTCGGGTTACCTGTCCCGGCCCACAACCTAACCATTTTCGACCAATCGGCTCGTCTCGTCGGCATGAGTTTTCTCATCCCCGCGTTTCGAATCCCGATTGAGTCAAGCATACCATTGACGTTACACCTTTCTGTTTCGTCAAAGAGCTTACGCCGTTATAATCGCCGCATTTAGACACGGATTTTAACCCGTTTCGCGCCGACAATGGCTCTTTCAAAACCCGAGAAAAGCATACACCCTTTTCTTGAGACACTTGCGAGATCCCGAGGACCATACACCCTCCCCGAGACCTCTTCAAACATTTGAAAACCCGATTTTCAAAACATACGATTTTGAATTTCAAAAACCGTCTTGGGAAACAGTACATTATTTTCCGAGCCGACTCAAACTCAAAACCGTCTTTTGCAAACAAACTTAAGACAAGTCGTTCAATTGACCGACTTGCGGAGATCCTTATCTTCGGAAGCCGTCCATAAAGCGACAAATGAATCTTTTTGAAAATTTCTATTTTGGAAAACTTCAGTCCACCATTCCAATTCCGCCTCGTGTCTATCGAGTCGAAGCAAACGTACTTATGGGTCTTTACTTATGAGTCGTCTCACCACGAGACTCGTCCAATGGCGTCACGTCGCTACGTTGGACGCGTGTCAAAGTTCGGTTAACACCGTCACGTCATAAATCGAGTCAGCACCGAGGTACCACACACGGTCATCCTCGTCTTGTTGAGTCTGATCTTTGTCTCGTCCTTTGCGTTGTCCGCGTTCAGTCTTTGAACCGTGTCGTATTGAGTTGTAATGTGAGCCATTTTTCTGCCTCAGAACCATGGCCCCGTCTTCAGCTTCGTCCAATAACAATGATAACAACAGAGATGTCACAACTGCTCAGCTAGCCAGCCTACTCACTACTCTTAAGGTCACTCTGGATCGTGTCGAGACCCATATCAACACCCTGGAAAACAAGGAAACTGGAGAGCAGAACACTCCACCCTTGACTAAAACTGAGAAAAGGCTCAAGCTTCTGGAAGAACAACTCCTACCTTGGGGTAACAATATCCATCTTGAGAACAACCGAAGGTTTGAACCTGTTGGGGATCAACTACCTGACAACTTTACCCTGACTGATGTGCCCAAATTCAAGGGAGTAGAGGACCCACTCAATCATATTCGAGCCTTCAAAGACTACATAGCGATAAAAGGGGTCAAAAAGAACTCTTCACCCGGATCTTCCCATCATCCTTGGAACCGATCCCTCGCCAATGGTGCTACTCCCTTGACCCGAAGAACCTTACTACCTGGGATGAGGTTGCAGTTGAATTTGCAAAGCAATATGCCGACAATGTCGAAATCTAAGCCAATACCCGTACTCTTGAGGTCCTAACCTAGAATGACAAGGAGGGATTCACCGAGTTCTTAACCCGTTGGAGGAGAGTAAGTACTCAGTTGGTTAGCAAGCCGAGTGAGTCAACCTTGGTGGAAAAATTTATCAACAATCTCCGCCCGGTGTACGCCAACATACTGAGGTACCAAAACATCAAGACCTTCCAGGATCTGCAAATCCTTGGGACACGCATTGAAGACGACCTCCGAAAGGGTGTCCTAGCCAAAACCACCGGTAGAGGCTACCAAGGATCCACATCGACCGGATCTCGCCCTTATGGTCAGACGAACAAGATTGATGAGGTCAACCTCCTTGAACCAACCGCCAAGAGAGCTGAGCGCCCCCAGAGAGTGTTCACAAATATAGGGTCAACTTATGCAAGCGCCCTAAAGAGGCTTATGGACCAAGGGAAACTACAACCAATCGGACCCACCCCGGATCCGTCTGATGCTAAAAAATCCCGCTTCTGGAACCTTAATGCCTACTGTCAGTACCACCAAGGGAAAGGTCATGACACGGAAACCTGCTTCAAGCTCAAACACCTCATCCAAGACATGATCGAGAAAGGAGAATTGCCTTTGCCTCCACCAACTAAACCAACAACAAAACGAACCCTTTGGGAATCCATGCTATCTCCGATGATGAGCCGACCTTAGACTGCTCTCACCTCATCCTGCCAATTGATGACGAGGTGAATGCCCTGGAAAAGGATGCCTCAGACGGGGTATTTGTGTTCAGTGCTGCAACTATGCTTGCCATGTTTCAACAGGTTGAGGAAGCTATGGCCAGTCGCTCCGAAAGGATCACCCGACTTGACGATGCCTACCGCCGACTGATTTTTAATCCTCCAACACCACGCCCCAGGGAAGGTCCCCCGAGCACCCAAAATTACCCTCACCCGGATGGATTGCTCCCGCGACCATTTTGGCATAAACCTCACAATAATTACCCTCACAATAATCAACCTCACAAAAACTACCCTCACAAAAATGTCCCTCACAAAAATTGCCCACCGAGGAATACCCCTCCAAGGTACCCTCGAGATCCCGAAATCAATGGAATCTGGAGAGATGATGTTGAAGACGTCTATATTGTCCCATAGAAAGTGAAACAGGCGGAAGATATCGGTCACCTTACCCGGTCCGGACGCCTCTATAAAAACCCGAACAATTCAACGGTCGCTCCAACAACGAATGACCAAGTTGTCCCGGACGTAGACACTCAACCCAAGGCTCCCGAGAATTCAATCCACAAACAACTGCATAAAACAAAAGCCGAAATCTCAATTTGGCAACTGATTGCCACATCCTTCGAGCATCGGCAGGCTCTAGCCTTGGGAAAATTGATTGTGCCCTCTACCTCCTCCCCGGAAGAAATGGTGGCACACATGACAAGGGATGTCCCTGATTTGAGTAACCCTATCATCTTCTTTGACGAAGATATCCCTCCCTTCGGAGCCAACCACAACCTGGCCATGTACATCACCGTACAATGCATCAAAAAGAATGTGCCTATGGTCCTTGTGGATGACGGATCCGCGGTGAATGTCATTCCTCTCAAAACGGCTCATAAAATGGGTATCAAAGAAGCTGATTTGGTCCCAACCAATCAAGGAGTACGCGCTTATGACGACACTCGTCGTAAGGTCGCAGGGCTTATACTCTAACAGTCGCAACCAGACCACTGGAGAGGCAAACCAGTTTTCAGGTAGTCGACATCGACGCCTCCTTAAGCATGCTTCTGGGGCGTCCCTGGATCCACGCCGTTAAGGCAGTTACTTCAACTCTTTAGCAGAAAATCAGGGTCCCCTTCAACGGGAAAACGATCACGATTCCTGCTTCCCCGATCAAAGCCGTCATGAAAAAGGGAATAGCCTCCCAAGCCATCGAGGAGGACGACAATGAAATGTGGGGATTCCAAGCCGCGAATGCTATAACCGATGAATCAACACCCTTTGATTGTAATCCGTTTGCCAACCTCACAGTCAACCGCATTCTGATGCGCCAGGGTTATTTCTCGGGTTTACCGCTCAATCCACTGAAGAGCACCTTACCTCCCTTGAAACAGGCTAAGGTCCCCAACATCCCCTTCGGACTGGGCTATGAACCTAGCGATGAAGATATCCAGGAGATGAACCTTCTAGTTCGAAAGCGCAAGAAGCACAGAGTTATCCTCCGTCCCTATCATCTGACCCTCAATGGATACTTTGTCCCCGAGGGGGAGTCCGAACTCTACCACGGCTTTCCGGAGCCGATCTATGACTCTGTGGCCAAGGTCAAGTACCCGGGTGTAGAAGTCTTCCAGGACTGCTACTTCATCCCCAATAACACCGAAGCTGCATCAACCGAGTCTAAGCCGTCCTCATGCCTCGACGGACAAGCTGTCACTCTCCTCTTTGGAGAGGATTACATCAAGCACCTCGACTATGAGGACATCATCAACATCGCTCTGAAGGACAACCAATTTGACCCGACCGCCTTGATCTATGATACTGACCCAGAGAAAGCTACACAGGGCTGGAGGAAAACCGTCAAGTGGACCGATCGCCAAGGCCGCATTCTCAAGATCACAACGGGAGAAGACCCAATGTTCAAAGGGGGAAGTGAAGAAGAATCTGACTCTAAGTCGGAGTCAGAGTCTGTCATAGCTCCTAACACTCCTGATGACCTCGTCAAGGTCCCTTTCCCGTTGTTTTATCACAAGCTTGTGGCTGATTCAGTGGCTGAGTCTACTAGGGTCACCCCCACTCCCATAGAAGGTGACAACCTGGAGCCTGTTCCAGGGGCCACCTCCTCTGCTATGTCGCCTCTGACTGACCATGAGATGTCTGTCCTCTCCGAGCTTTTCGCTCGTGTCAACTTAATGAACGCTAAGTTTGCTTATGACTCGTCTCAATTTAACTGCAATGTAATTCTGAATTACTATGAGGAATTTGACTTGAGTGACTACCCACCTCACCTAGCCAAATAACTTGACAAACGGGAAACCAGAACCCCCATCATTGAGGAGACCGAACCTATTAACGTAGGAACCAACAACACACCTCAAGAACTTAGGATAGGGACAACCCTGAACCCCCCGGAAAGACAACAGTTCATTGACCTCCTCCATGAATACAAGGACGTATTCGCCTGGTCCTACAAAGATATGCCTGGGATTGACAGAGAAATTGCAGAGCACCGGATACCCATTAAGCCCGGAGCTAAACCCGTAAAGCAAAAGCTGCGTCGGATGCATCCTGAATGGGCCCTGAAAATCAAGGAAGAAGTGGATAAACAGTTCAAGGCTGGTTTCATCAAAGTGTCTGACTACTCTGACTGGATGGCCAACATTGTTCCTGTACCGAAGAAAAATGGGAGGATTCGGGTTTGGGTCGACTTCAGGGATCTGAACAAGGAAAGTCCAAAGGACGACTTCCCTTTGCCACATGTTCATATTCTAGTGGACAACACCGCCGAGCATGCTCTCCTATCATTCATGGACGGGTATGCCGGGTACAACCAGATTAAAATGGCTGAGGAGGATATGCACAAGACTGCATTCACTACATAGTGGGTTACATATTGCTACACGGTCATGCCCTTCGGCCTCATCAATGCCGGGGCAACCTATCAAAGAACCGCTACCACTCTTCAGCATGATATGATGCACAAGGAGGTAGAGGTATATGTTGATGACATGATTGTCAAGTCAAGGAAACGGGACGGCCACATCAGCGCCCTTCGGAAATTCTTCGCTCGTCTGCGGAAATATAATATGAGACTAAATCCTCAGAAGTGTGCATTCGGGGTCACCTCCGGAAAACTCTTGGGACATGTGGTCATCAAAAGAGGCATTGAGATTGATCCAACCAAAATCAATGCCCTCCAACAAATGCCTCGGCCTAAGAACGAGAAGGAGATTCGGGGATTTCCCGGTCAGGTTCAATACATCAGCCGCTTCATTGCCAAGCTCACCATGATTTGTGAACCAATCTTCAAGAAACTTCGCGCCTCCGATTGTTGGAGTTTTGTCCTCCACAATAGTGCATGATAATATTATTAAATCTCATTAAGGAATATGCATGGGATATTCATTGGCAATACTAGTCAGCTGATCAACGTATATCGGTAACGGTTGGCCAACTAGGGTTTGACGTTACTGTCGTGAGACGGCGGTGTTCAGCTGATCCCTTTCGGTCACACCTAAAGGAACGAGCCCCAACACGAAAGCTAATTAATTGTATGAGATACAGTTTAAATTAGTCCCTTGATTAAATTGACTAAGAGTTAGTCGATTAAATTGATTTAGAGAGATATCGAGTTGTGAACTCGAGGTGCGGAAATTATTATTTAGTTATGCGATAATTGAATAATAAATTATTTGAGACGGGAATTAATGATTAAGCAGTTAATTATTAAATTAGTACTAATTGACTAATGTGATTAATATTAGTACGTAATATATATGTGTAGCGGTACACGTATATTTACGGAGTGTTTTGGACGAAATTAATCGAGTAGCATTTAAACATAAAATGATGTTTAAATAAAATTTACACGTATTTGTGCGACAAATATAAGAACCAAAATGGACCCGTAAATGGGACATTGGACCGTGTAAATGAAGTTAGTGAATGATCATAATCATTTCACTTTACTAGATTTTCTTCCATAAGTTATCATGTGATCATTATGCATGTCATAATGGATTGGACAAAAATAAGAAAATCACTCCCTCACTCCACCTACTCCCTCCAACCGTGCTCCCACTTCCTACAACACTTTTCTGTTGTTTATTTTTACACACTACTTCACTTGTACATTTATGCATGTGAAAAATAATTTGTCTATCTCTCTAAAAATCATAAGCATCATTTTTACTAAGATTGTTACGATAACAAAATAAATACTAAGAGTGTTAGTATTATTTACATAATATTCAAGGGTTATATGGTTAATTTCTAGTTAAAATTAATCATATGAGTTGGAGGTTTGTTCTTGGGTGCAACTTAAAGGAGCTCTTCTAATTTGAAGATTGGATGATCTTGCCATTCTTAATAGCTCAAGAACAACCAAGATGGGTGATCTTGGTTGTGCCCAAATACTACCATTTCTCAATGTAAGGAAATTGTTTTTCCTTAAACTTTCATTAATATGCTTTTATATTGCATGTATGTTACATAGATCACCAAAATGATAAATTATGAGATAATTTAATTTTTATTAGAGAGTCTAATATGGATCTATGATCTTTCAAGTGGTATCAGAGCTTAGGCTTGTAATTTGCATGTTGATTTTAAGCATATTAATGAATTATGAGATAAATTATAAAAACTCAAAAATTGTGTTAGAGAAGGTTTTAGCACGAAATTTTTGGGACATGCATACCTACTGATCTCAAAAGATTTGTGGTAAATTTTGGTGATTTATGAAGTCATTTTGCTATTTTTAATGAGTTTTGGTAGAAAACCGAGTCAAAATGCCGTATTTTAGTTAAAAATTGACTAAAATTAGTTAAAAGTTGATTCGGTCCATGGAATTTTTATGGTGTTTCATGCATGTGTTCTACTGATTGTATGCAAAAGGTTGAAGGTTGGTTTGAAATGTTTGCATGTTTAGTGATTTTATGAGATAAAAGTCGATAAAAGTGAAATAATTTAATCATAATTTCGAAACAATTGATTCTGCCCTTGATAAATTTATGTACATTTAAAAATATTATTTAAATGTTAAAAGTGAAATTTTAAATGTGTTTTCACCTTGTTTTGATGTTTATTGGTTTTAGTGGTTAAAAACCGATAAATATCGATCTTTTTCTTCATAAATTTTATCCGGATTTGTGGGGCACTTTTTCTGACATTTTGGTGTTCTTGGGAGTGTTCCAGAATACGCAAAAGTTTTTTTTCAATTTTTTGGGTAATTTTTCAATTACTTTGGATTTTTACTTAAAAATTATGTTTTTACCGGTTAAATTAGCAAAATATCACCAAATCAAACTAATTATTCATCATAAAATTAGTGAGGACTAATTTTGAGGTCCAAAACAGTTTGGATAATTAGTTTGGACTTAAATGAGATTTAAGAGTTGATTATTGATTTTTACATGTTAAAAATCGATTAAATCCACAAACACCGAGATGGATACCAACGATTGATGGATAGGGCGATTTTGGCATCCTTTTATTGCATTTTAAGCATATTTATTTAAGTTGAATGAATGATTGTCATTTATTTAAAGTATTTGTCTTGTTGTACCTAGTATGACCTAGTTTATTTTAATCGTTATTACCCGAAATGAATGGGAATATCGATTTGTTTGTAATTAAATACGATCTCATATCATCGGTTTGTAATTAATTAATAGTTTTATTTATTTTATTAATTAATGTATAATAGGAATAGCTATGTAATTCGATTGTAATAGTTGTTCTTACCGGCGTTTCCAAAAGACGGATTACATCGAGACGGAGTCTATTTTTGGAAGGTGTTCCAAATCCCCCAAGAAGAAGCCACTTTTGGTATGAAGAGGCAAGGGACCAAGGAGTTGGGTTTCCGAAATGTAATTGACTAGTTTTTATTAACTAGGTGGTCGTACTAGGATTTATTCATATGCTTACTTGTTTGCTTGTTTTTCTTTTTCGCACATGCCAAAATCGCCATTCACATGCATTTTATTTTCGCGGTTGTCAATTCACGTCATTTACATTCACCGACTTAGTTCACTTATAGGGAATTTATGACTAAATTGACAAGATCTCTCACATAACTAAAATTGAGATTAGCCTTACCAATTAGTAACACCTATGAATCTCTTGTTCATTAGAGCCACGCTCGCCCAAGCGGGGTGTTCTCTTTTTACCTTGAGTAAGTAGGGTGGTAAGCGGTTATCACATGCCAAAATTGGTTTGACTCAACGGGATATAAGACGGTCTTGTGTTCCGGGGCTAGTAGATGGATTTAAGGAAATTCGTCGACCAAGAGTTCTAGAGGTAGAATTAGTCAACGTGACTTACCGAATTTACACAATTATGGGATGTTTCGCCCAAGCGATGCTCATTTTTGTTTAATATTTGGGTCTTGGAATCATTTATATCATTTAGTGGGAGATCATTATATAAATGTTAAAACTTGTTAAAGATGTTTCACAAGTAAAATTAAAACATTGAATGTTAATTTTTCCTATTTTTCGTTCATTCTTATAAATGTATGACATCGCGCACTTCATCCTCCTTTCTCTATTTATTATTATACTCGTTTCGTTCTTTCATAGAAAGCGGTTTCTTTGAAGGAATTAATGATTGGTAACATGATTTACCAATTCACCTACATAAGCTTACAACGATTTTGCGGTTATTATACAACTTAATTAACGTCCGTACATATTAAAAGGGGTTTCATGTTGTAAACTCATATTACGAGTTTAAAAGGAAGTCACATTTTATCAAGAGAGTCTTGATTTCGGAAGTGACACCTCCGTCATGATGATAACATATTAGTTTTAATTACTCAAGTGTAATTCAAAAGTTTGCGAAAAGAGTTTTCAAAAACACTTATAATACTCTAATATGATACCGTCAAATGGCTCACTTCGAGAAAGGCCAAATCGATTGTTTATGCGCTAAAGAGTTTAGGCATATGATAACAATTGAACGGTTAGGTAGTCCAATTTCGCAAGAAGTTGAGATTTTGCCACATGTTACACTCACTTTATAGTAATTCACTCTTACTAAGTGTATAAAATATCACGAATGACATGAAGAGAGGTCTTCATGAGATTCATTTTTGCTTGATTGAAGCAAAGAGGAATGTGAAAGTGAGTGGGAGTTAAGAAGAATCAACCCTAGATGTATGCGATAGAACAAAAGTTGAAAGAGATATCTACTCAATGGATAGGCTAGTTCCACTATCTTGGTATGAGATATCAAGTATGTGTCATTTCTTTGTAAAGAAGTTTACATGAATTGATAAAACGTAAGACGTCTAGCATAGGACATTTTTGTATCGAAATGGTGCTAGAGTAGCAATGATTTCGATGGAGACAAATGTACCTAAATTTGGTTTTAAAAGAATGTAATCATCTATGTTTATACATAGAAGGCATCACTTATGTGATTTAAAACAAAAGGTTGTACCTACTCCTATGATAACTTGGTGGTTGGTTTAGACCACTCAGTTAGAGGAATTTTACATTCTTCACGAAAACTAAATATTATACTATCTTGTAGATTTTTATGTCTCTAATCCGGAGAACCCAATTGATCTAACCTCAAGTAAATTCGTTTAACGAATAAACGATAAGCACATCGAACAACCATTTGATTGAGAATCTTATGGTGTGTGTGCCTAAATTATGTTTTCTTTTGCAGAAAAGAAACACAATAGTGAGGTGATTGACCATATACATACGAATGTGTAAGGCCGATAGTTGGTTATAAATATACTTCGTTACTTTTACCGTAATGGTTAGTAGATATGAAAACCTCATATCTATTTAATAAGACATAAAAGTGATTTTTGAAACGTGGAATATTTTCAAAATGAAGTAGTAAATCAAAAGCATGTCAAGATCAAGATGTTGATCGGAAGTTTCAAAGTAATGACTTTGAAGATCAAATGGGTAATATCAAGTAATGACCTTGATAATCACTAAGAAGATTGTGAACCAGTTCACATAATACCTTCTCCTTGGGACACCATAGAGCATGGTGTAGTCAAGTATATAAACCGAACTTTATGAGATATAGTTTGATTTTTTTTTTTCGCAATTTTTGTAAGCTATTTTCTCACTAAAAGTTTAAAACCCGACTATAATAGACTAAATGACTCCATATGAGATATGGATAGGGAGAGTCCCTAACTTACCTTTTTATACATTTGGGATCATAAATGTTTATGTTCAGAACCAATTTGTGTATTTGTGAGAGTTATCCAAAATTGAACCACTTGGTTTTTACTCCTCTAAAACGAGAACAAAGAGTTTGTGGCTCATAATACTGTCTTTCCAGAAAGATTTTCATTTTCTGGAAGACAGAGTGGGAGAAATTTTGAACTTATGGAAGTCCAAGACCCACAAACTGAGTACAATGCAAGAAGGTGTTCTTTATTGAGGCTCAGTGGTGAGTACAATGCAAGAAGACGTTCTTTATTGTGGCTCAGTGGTTATAAGGAGATAATTTTGTGATAATATTACGTTACTTTTCAAAAGTGACGAATCTTAAACTCTCATCAAAGGCTTTTCTATAGCATGAACTCTATGTGATGGCGTGTCACCATGCAATTTGAATTGGTTTCCTTGCACAAGATGTGATAAGGATGGAAACACGAGATGTTTTCGAGACTTGATTTAAGGTGAATACTTTGGTAGGTTACCTTGATCTTGTCGTAAAGGTTACATAAGATGTTTAAAATTTGGGTTGGTTATAGAGAGTTTTGTGACAACCCAAATGCCTTTATCAATTCGTAGGTTCTTAGCAATATAGCTTCTCATGAGGATTAGATTCGGCAAATGAATAACGAAACTTTCTCCTTGGGAGAAGTTTTGTTGATCTTGTCAATGCTAAGAAGCCAAGCATGCTTGAAAGATCCCTTTTGTGATCTATGTACGTAAAAGAGTTGGAACTTTGGGTTCAATCATGTAGTCTATCAAAACGGTATTACTCGAGTGTCGAGATAACATGATGATACATGGAGTTTAGTGGGAGCTAAAGTGAGTTTCTTAGTCTAAAATATGTGCTTGACATATTAGTGACTAGAAATGTAGCTAAGGTGATATTTCTTAGTCTAAAATATGTGTTTGACATATTAGTGACTAGAAATATTCTCGGGTGAATATTTGAGAGTAGCATGGTGCATCATAAATATCCAGATCTAATGAGATAGATCTATATGAATATTAGCATTATAGTCAAGAGACTTATGTGATAAGATTCTTGACTCGTTCAAGTTGTTGAACAAATTAATATGATCTCTTGTGCTTCCGCTGCAGGATCTATTAAATATGCTAAAAGCTTCTCTCGTCGGGACTTATCATGTTGAGAATATGAGAAGTCATTACCAATCATTTCCTAGTGAGTGTCACTAGATGATTATCAAGAGCATCCTTGAGTACTTGAGAAGCACTGAGGATTTACTCTTGTAGTTTGGAGGAATTTATGAATTTCGTGTAAAATAATTACACAAAAATATTCCTATGCTTATAAGATGTTATGGGCCTCGTTAATGAATGGTTAGCATGTAAGAGTCCTATGTGCATAAAGAATAATATGTATAAGAAGTTATACATATATGTACAAGAAGTTATACATGCATAAGCAGATATGTATGAGGAGTCATACATAAAAGATGTCATATGAAGGATTTGTATAAGAGTTATACGTATAAATCATGAACGAAAGCTAAGTACATTACAATATCCGATATTGTATAAGAGACAGTTGATATTCGAAGTTTAAATGGATCTAGTGTAGTTCTATTAGCCGAATATCGTCTCCCGAGAGACTGTGAAAATAGTGGGAGTGTTTTGACTGGCTTTAGAGCTAGAGTCTAAAAACTTGTTTAGACATGTACTTAGAAATGCTCTATGTGATTAAAATATTGCATAGAACAAAGGAAAATAGCAATGGAAATTAGAGTAATGCAACAGTTGCTAATCCTCTAACCAAAGCCGTTGGCATAAGGTTGACATGATGGTTATGTCATCTCAATGTGATTGAGGAGTATACCTTAAATGCTGAAGATTGTTATGTAAATATTGGATAGGGTATTGATATTTACATAAGTGATGATCGCATTCATTGTTTGAGTCTTTTAAGAACTCAATTATTCAGTTTGACTGAAAACAAGAATACCTTGTTTATCCGAATTGGTTGTGGAGACAATGTTGAACCCCAATTCAAGTGAATAGGATGAACATTGTATTAGCCCCTAGTCACTTAATGAGGTGACGTCTCGGAGTGACTATATTGTGAGACGATTGATGGTAGGTTCAGCACCATAAGGTCATAAGGATGACTAGTCGTTTACATAGGCGATCGTGGGACACTTTCTAGAGGCAAAGTGACATTTATAGAGTCCCTTAGATCTATTACGGACGCCTGTGGTCGTGGCGGGGACTTCGTGATATTCCTATGAGTCTGATACCGTCGTTTAGTATCAAAAATAATATTTATAACCTAAATACTACTAACAGAAGCTAGTGGCAGTCAGGGTCGAACCACAGGGGGGCGATGCAATTAATAGCTGTCTAATTTTAGACTAAGGTAACAGTTTTGAGGGGGGTTTGATTTGAATAATTCTATAACTAAAAGCAATAATATTAAAACTAAACTAAGGCAAATAAATGAGCAATAGATGGAAATGTATGAAATCAAATATAAAAGAATGCTAAGATGGTCGGTTCATTGTAGTTTCGACGGCGGCAACTCTAGGTAAACTGTTCAAACATGTTAGACGGGAAAATAAAGAGTCCTCTCGGTCCAATTTAACAGGTAGCAACCTTTCGGCCTGAGCTACGGGTCCCTAATCTCACTAATACCAACTTTCGTTCTTGATTAATGAAACTCAAAATCTAAATTAACTTATCTCTCGATCTCATTAATTTAGTCGTCTTAATTAGGTAGTCTATTTCCCTTCCCTATCTTTCGATCTTATCGGGTCGGTCAATTCCTAAGCATTCAACTAGTCGCGTGCACTCGATTTGTCAAATATAACAATTAAATTAATAAAAATGTAGCTAATCTAACACGGCCCCAGTCGATCGGCCAACTAACCCAGTCGATCGACCAGAGCCCGAAAACAGGTCGCCTGAATTGAAGCCGTCTAACCTACAGATTCCCTACATCTTAGCACATGGGATTTAGCTACTCATGATATTGATGATAACAGTAATAAAATTAACTATTAAAACAATCGAATTCATAATCCAATTAACTAAACATATAAATAACATAAAACAATAATATGGCTTTGGGAAATCTAACTAGCAATTTCTAATCTATGAACGAATATAGTAAAGTGAATAAGGGAACCAAAATTACCAGTAGAAAGCAGGAAGAAGAATCCGAGAGTATGAACGAAAATAAATTGTATTGAATGAATGTGAATACTAATGCAAAACTCAATATTGAACCCTAATTATTCAATCCCTAAAACTGATGATAAAGACTTGATGCTAATCTGAAAACATCAGGTTACGTTATATAGGAATATAACGTAACACTTATTCCTAAAACCTAATTACAATGGGCTTTGGAATTCTCGTTCTTTTAATTTCCGTCAAAATCACGGTCTGGTCGATCGACCATACAGCTCAGTCGATCGATTGATACGCGCTGTACAGTAGCTTCTGATCATCGTGCTCTGGTCGATCGACCATAGGCATCAGTCGATCGACCACTGTAGCTTGTAGTCGCTTCTAAATTCTTCATAAAGTTGTCTTTCAGGCCTCGAAATGTGCACCAAGTTCGTTTCTTGAGAAAATACTTCACGTCAAATGCAATGCAAGGTACTTAGGGATGGATTCGGCTCGATTTTCGCTGGATTCTTCACATTTCTGCAATATAATACAAAAACACGAAAGTAGACGGAAATAGGGAAAATAGTAGCATAAACTACTTGATTGAGCTCTGAAATGCGTGTAAAATGGGGTGTAAAACATCATATTTAAGACACGCATCAAACTTCCCCAAACCAAACCTTTGCTTGTCCCCAAGCAAGAACTAGACTCGATCCTAGGACCTAATGGAACGAGTTCAATCTCACAGCGAAATGCAACTATAAGGCCTAAACCAATTTAATGCTAAAAATCAACAATCAATTAGCAATATGAATCATGCAAACGAGTTATGTAGTCGTCAAAAACTGCTGAACCGTCAACTATAGAGACTTATCATTATGGACTCTCACGGGTCGCTCATATCACACATAAGCACAGGTGAATATATGTAAAATATAGAAAGAATTCATTTTGTAGTGACACTCACCTAACTACGACCCATAAGAACATGCCTGCAATATAATATGAAAATAATCTCTACAACCATACATATGCATTCCAACCAAACAAATGACCATGACACATGCCGAGGTAAATATGGATATGTGAGGCTATGGGCAGAAAGGGGCTAAGATAAATTTGGATAAAAAACAGAGTTAAAAGCCAAGCTAGTAACTAAGGGAACCAAATTAATAACAACATCCAACTTCTTCCTCAAGATTTCAATCGAAACGGTGCTAATAGTAAGCACAAATCTCACAATCTCCATAATTAGTCAACTCCCCATAAGATACAAATACAGCATGGGAGCAAAAATCGCCATTTATTAAAGACTTTGAATTATGCGATTTTGATTCTTTCTCTTCTCGGGCTTCCGTCGATCGACCAATGAGTCCAGTCGACCGACCATAGATCGAACTTGTTTTTCTCTTTTTTTTTCTTTTTTTTTCTTCTTCTTTTTTCAATTCTATTTTTGTTCTTTCTTTCCTTCCTTTTTCATCTTCCCAACATCATCTCAAAATGAGCATTAGCTACCAAAAACAAAGTAACAATCCCAATAACATAAACTACTAGCTTGACAAGGGCAGGCTAAGTGTAGCATGTAGTTAATGGGACAAAAAGGCTATTTCTGGCAGTGTGAAGCTTATGGGAGAAATGAATAAAGGGGTGACCTCTTCCACATGTGTCAACTAACCACGAACCCGAATGCATACAGGTATTAAGCAGATTAAGTTCTTATTTATGCATATTGATGTAACATGTCTCATAAGGAGTACTACTCAAAATCCTAGATAAACTGGTCATGAATGACACCACTTATAAGCTCTAAATCTCAGAAAATGATGTAGTTTGCCATAGATCTAAGCCAAGTCTCAAGTTCAGCGAATATTTAACGAAAACTCGTAGACTATGCATATGTGATTCTACTAATAACATGTCAATTAAGCACGGCTTAGGCGTAAACAGATGCAAATGCAATGTCATCATTGAAATACTACCGTTCCGACTCGACCTATATGCTAAAATAAACGTGCAATTTTATTTTTTGAAATTTTCCAATTTTTTTTGAATTTTGTATATATATATGAAATGAAATAACAAATGCAAATTGAAATGCAATAAACGTGAAACAGAAATGCAATAAAACATGTGAATGCAATGCAAAACCCTTCCCCAAACCAAATCACACAATGTCCCCATTGTGCAAAATCATGTAACGAAATAAAAGGGAAACGGGAATTTGCGAAAAATTAACTAAATAAGACATGAAGTTTAAACTCGGGAGCTCACAAGACTTTAAGCGCAGCAAAAGGAAACCTCCCCAAACCAGCGTGAGCTAGGAGGTTTCATGTGATGCAGTGATGCTACCATAGGTACCTGAAAAGAAACAGAAGTACCGCGCATAATTCCAAGAAAGCAATTTACGAAACGCAAAATTATGTGCAAATCAAGAAAACAGAAGAAAACGGAAATTAATCGGGGAATAGAGTGGAGAAAAGACTCCCTCAACTCCGCAAATCGACCAAACACAACAGGGGAATGGTCGTGAACAGGTGCAACAGCGGAAGTGGTCCATCGACCATAGCAAGCAGTCGATCGACCAGAGTGAACAGGAACAGAAGCTCCTGGTGTCGCGGCTCAGTCGATCGACCATAGGAGGCAGTCGATCGACCAGAAAACCTGCTGTAATTTCTGATTTTCTTCGAATTAGATCAATAAATTGAGCTACTATGGTCTATAAACCTGCAAATACACATAATAACGCGCTCAAAATTGCGCAAAACCCAAAGTAATAGACTAAAGTATTTAAATCCTAAGCAAACTTATTAAAGCGAAGTCTCGCGCACACAAAAGCAATAAAAAGTCTAACAAAAGCAATAAAAATGAATGTCTTTGTAAAAAGTCTTGATCAACTAATAGTTGATCAAGAATGGCCACGGAATGGCCCACTTGCTCGGCTTCTGGCTGCAAGAAGTAGCCTCTACAGTGCTCATCTCCTCAGATGCACTCCTAGCAACCTCAACATCCGCAGAACTCAACGGATCAACATCTCGGACATCTTCCCAGTCAATGACCTCGTCTGGCTCGTCAAAATCCAAATCGGACTCCGTCACTTTGACTGGCTCCTCATCTGTGCCATAGCTGATACGTGCATAATATATAGTCTTTTTAGCCTATTTCAGCACGTATTTCCATGCATTTTTATACTGTTTTTATAGTATTTAGCCCCGAATTGGCTACTTTGGTTCGTTTTGTCCATTTTGTAGAAATGAACGCGAAAGTAGTGGAATCGTACCCTTTTTCGTCCTTTTTGCATGCATTTAGAGGAGACGGGATTTTCCAGAGTGAGATAATGCGTTGGGAAGCATGTTGGCACGGTTTACGAGGCAGTCGGGCACGGACTTGAGCTGATTTGAAGATAAAGGACTCGATCGAGCAGTTTTTCAGCTTGCATTGTTGTTTATTTCAATAAAAATCAAAAATTCAAAAAAATTAGAAAAATTTCAAAAATCCAAAAATACTCACGTTTATTTTTGCATATAGGTTGAGTCGGAACGGTAGATTTCCGTGATGATAATGCACTATAACTTGTCATTTTACTTGAGCCTTGCACTTCTTTTGATAGTTATTAGCTTTGTCATACGCATAGTCTACGAGTTTTGTTCAAATATAATCGATTTGTTTAGACTTGACCTGATAAATTGGCAAACTACTTGATAAATTCTGAGTTTTAGAGCCATAACTGGTGACATTCATGACCAGTTCATTAGGAATTGAGAGTAGTACTCCTTGCATAGCATGTTCATCTTTTTTGTACTTTTATGACATTCAATTTCTTGTCAAATGCACATATTCGGGTTTGCGGTTGTTGTCACATGTAGGGAGGTGCTTGCAAATTTCCCTTTCTTTATATTTTTCACCCATTTAGCTCCACATTAGCCAAAACTTGCCTTTTTGACCCATTAGCTACATTCTAAACTAAGCCTGCCTAGTCAAGCTAGTTAGTATGTCTTTTGTGGTATGAGTTTCCATCTGCAGTTTGGCCCGTATCTCTTTTGTATGGAGTTGGTGTAAGTATAGAGGAAACAGGAAAAAGAAAAAAAAATTGAAAAAGAAAAAGAAAAGAAAGACGTGAAAGAAAGGAATGAGGAAAAAGAAAAAAAATGAAAAAAATGAAAAAGGAAAGCTGGAACGTGAGAAAGAAGAAAAAAAAAAGAAAGAAAGTTTGAAAAAAAAAGTTGTTTTGTTTCAGTTAGTTCCTTCAGACGGTATTAAAAAAGGGAAGTTTGTGACCGTCTGACTCCTCCACTCTTATTCTATATTTTTGAGGAGATTGTGTTTGAGTTTAGTGAGCTGTGTGCCAAATGAAGGGCACTTGTACTTAGGTTTTCACACTACAAGAAAAACGCGGCTTACTGACGGCCCTACCGACGGAAAAAAGAGGCCGTCAGAAAACACGGGTTACTGACGGATGTGTGACGGAAATTCCGTCAGTAAAGTTTCCTGACGGATATCCCGTCAGTATCTATTGGCGCGTTGACCAAGTCAAAGGCGCCAAAAGAACTGTGACGGAAATTCCGTCAGGAATCTTTTAATACTGACGGAAAATCTGTCAATGGTCTTTGCGCGTTAAATTGGATTACAGCTGGAAATCACTTTACCCTTCGACGGAATATCCGTCGGTTTTTTTCAAAAAGCTGACGGAATATCCGTCACTTGGTCAATTATTAGTTGGTGGTAGTGTGTGACAGGGTGTCACAATAATTGACCTAGTGACGGATATTCCGTCAGTTTTTTGGAAAAACTGACGGATATTCCGTCAGGAGTTTTACTTTAACTGACGTGTACAATCCTTGCATTATTTTTCTGATAAAGTGAGCAGTGACGGATTTTCCGTCAGTTTAATAAGAATACTGACGGAATTTCCGTCAGGATTTATATTTAACTGACGGAATTTCCGTCAGTGGTTTCTATTAACTGCAGCACGCGAAGAGATCCTCCTTCACTTTACTAAAATTCCCCCAAATCAATTAAAATCGCCTCAACCCCTTACCTCCTTAAAACCCGACACCACCACCACCCTCCTCCACATCCGGCGCCACCACCACCACCACCACCACCAACACCACCACGCCGTCGCCATCACTATAAGGTAATTAACTTTATTTTTTTTTTCTATTTTCTTTATCTTTTTTCCTTCTCCTTCATCCTTTTCCTTCTCCTTTTCTTATTTATCTTTTTTTTTTGTTAATAGTAGGCCGCCGCCTCCGCTAGCCGCCGCCGTCAGCCGCCGCCGCCCCCAGCCGCCGCAGCCGCCACCACTGCACTTCCTTTTTCATTTTTTTGGTCAAGTTAATTAGGTATTACTCCTTTTAATTAGTTTAATTAATTTAGATTATTAGTTATTGTTTTAATCCGTCGAGAGGTTTCTCTTGACGGATATTAAATTAATTGTGAAAAAGCGCGGATATTACTCTTTTTAATTTTTTAATTAGTTTAATTAATTTAGATTATTAGTTATTGTTTTAATTGTTGTTGAAAAAGGGTTGGTGTTGATGCATGTTGACTTAGGATAGAAGCCAATGTTGTGACGGATGTATGTTGTTAATGTATGTTGTTAATTTAGATTATTAGTTATAATTTTTTTTTTATTTAATGTATGCATGTTGAGTTAAGATAGATATTTAATTTTATTATTAAAAATTAGATTATTGTTAAATGTTAATTAGAATAGATATGAATTAGACTAGATATGTAAAATGAAAAGTAAATCATGTTAGTTTTTGTTAATTGAAAAAGTAGTCATTGTTGTATGTTTTGTTTTTAATATTGTTAAAATTATTGTTCATATTGACCTAGTACCCGTTCAAAAATTACTCACTAGGAGGAAGAAGAATCCGAGAGTATGAACGAAAATAAATTGTATTGAATGAATGTGAATACTAATGCAAAACTCAATATTGAACCCTAATTATTCAATCCCTAAAACTGATGATAAAGACTTGATGCTAATCTGAAAACATCAGGTTACGTTATATAGGAATATAACGTAACACTTATTCCTAAAACCTAATTACAATGGGCTTTGGAATTCTCGTTCTTTTAATTCCCGTCAAAATCACGGTGCCTGGTGGTCGATCGACCATACATTTCTCGATCGATCGATCGATACGCTACTATCTGATAAGCCGATCATCGTGCTCTGGTCGATCGACCATAGGCATCAGTCGATCGACCACTGTAGCTTGTAGTCGCTTCTAAATTCTTCATAAAGTTGTCTTTCAGGCCTCGAAATGTGCACCAAGTTCGTTTCTTGAGAAAATACTTCACGTCAAATGCAATGCAAGGTACTTAGGGATGGATTCGGCTCGATTTTTTGGATTCTTCACATTTCGCAATATAATACAAAAACACGAAAGTAGACGGAAATAGGGAAAATAGTAGCATAAACTACTTGATTGAGCTCTGAAATGCGTGTAAAATGGGGTGTAAAACATCATATTTAAGACACGCATCAAACTTCCCCAAACCAAACCTTTGCTTGTCCCCAAGCAAGAACTAGACTCGATCCTAGGACCTAATGGAACGAGTTCAATCTCACAGAGAAATGCAACTATAAGGCCTAAACCAATTTAATGCTAAAAATCAACAATCAATTAGCAATATGAATCATGCAAACGAGTTATGTAGTCGTCAAAAACTGCTGAACCGTCAACTATAGAGACTTATCATTATGGACTCTCACGGGTCGCTCATATCACACATAAGCACAGGTGAATATATGTAAAATATAGAAAGAATTCATTTTGTAGTGACACTCACCTAACTACGACCCATAAGAACATGCCTGCAATATAATATGAAAATAATCTCTACAACCATACATATGCATTCCAACCAAACAAATGACCATGACACATGCCGAGGTAAATATGGATATGTGAGGCTATGGGCAGAAAGGGGCTAAGATAAATTTGGATAAAAAACAGAGTTAAAAGCCAAGCTAGTAACTAAGGGAACCAAATTAATAACAACATCCAACTTCTTCCTCAAGATTTCAATCGAAACGGTGCTAATAGTAAGCACAAATCTCACAATCTCCATAATTAGTCAACTCCCCATAAGATACAAATACAGCATGGGAGCAAAAATCGCCATTTATTAAAGACTTTGAATTATGCGATTTTGATTCTTTCTCTTCTCGGGCTTCCGTCGATCGACCAATGAGTCCAGTCGACCGACCATAGATCGAACTTGTTTTTCTCTTTTTTTTTCTTTTTTCTTCTTCTTCTTTTTTCAATTCTATTTTTGTTCTTTCTTTCCTTCCTTTTTCATCTTCCCAACATCATCTCAAAATGAGCATTAGCTACCAAAAACAAAGTAACAATCCCAATAACATAAACTACTAGCTTGACAAGGGCAGGCTAAGTGTAGCATGTAGTAAATGGGACAAAAAGGCTATTTCTGGCAGTGTGAAGCTTATGGGAGAAATGAATAAAGGGGTGACCTCTTCCACATGTGTCAACTAACCACGAACCCGAATGCATACATGTATTAAGCAGATTAAGTTCTTATTTATGCATATTGATGTAACATGTCTCATAAGGAGTACTACTCAAAATCCTAGATAAACTGGTCATAAATGACACCAGTTATAAGCTCTAAATCTTAGAAAATGATGTAGTTTGCCATAGATCTAAGCCAAGTCTCAAGTTCAGCGAATATTTAACGAAAACTCGTAGACTATGCATATGTGATTCTACTAATAACATGTCAATTAAGCACGGCTTAGGCGTAAACAGATGCAAATGCAATGTCATCATTGAAATACTACCGTTCCGACTCGACCTATATGCTAAAATAAACGTGCAATTTTATTTTTTGAAATTTTCCAATTTTTTTTGAATTTTGTATATATATATGAAATGAAATAACAAATGCAAATTGAAATGCAATAAACGTGAAACAGAAATGCAATAAAACATGTGAATGCAATGCAAAACCCTTCCCCAAACCAAATCACACAATGTCCCCATTGTGCAAAATCATGTAACGAAATAAAAGGGAAACGGGAATTTGCGAAAAATTAACTAAATAAGACATGAAGTTTAAACTCGGGAGCTCACAAGACTTTAAGCGCAGCAAAAGGAAACCTCCCCAAACCAGCGTGAGCTAGGAGGTTTCAGTAGCCAGCAGTGCTACCATAGGTACCTGAAAAGAAACAGAAGTACCGCGCATAATTCCAAGAAAGCAATTTACGAAACGCAAAATTATGTGCAAATCAAGAAAACAGAAGAAAACGGAAATTAATCGGGGAATAGAGTGGAGAAAAGACTCCCTCAACTCCGCAAATCGACCAAACACAGCAGGGGAATGGTCGTGAACAGGTACAACAGCGGAAGTGGTCCATCGACCATAGCAAGCAGTTGATCGACCAGAGTGAACAGGAACAGAAGCTCCTGGTGTCGCGGCTCAGTCGATCGACCATAGGAGGCAGTCAATCGACCAGAAAACCTGCTGTAATTTCTGATTTTCTTCGAATTAGATCAATAAATTGAGCTACTATGGTCTATAAACCTGCAAATACACATAATAACGCGCTCAAAATTGCGCAAAACCCAAAGTAATAGACTAAAGTATTTAAATCCTAAGCAAACTTATTAAAGCGAAGTCTCGCGCACACAAAAGCAATAGAAAGTCTAACAAAAGCAATAAAAATGAATGTCTTTGTAAAAAGTCTTGATCAACTAATAGTTGATCAAGAATGGCCACGGAATGGCCCACTTGCTCGGCTTCTGGCTGCAAGAAGTAGCCTCTACAGTGCTCATCTCCTCAGATGCACTCCTAGCAACCTCAACATCCGCAGAACTCAACGGATCAACATCTCGGACATCTTCCCAGTCAATGACCTCGTCTGGCTCGTCAAAATCCAAATCGGACCCCGTCACTTTGACTGGCTCCTCATCTGTGCCATAGCTGATACGTGCATAATATATAGTCTTTTTAGCCTATTTCAGCACGTATTTCCATGCATTTTTATACTGTTTTTATAGTATTTAGCCCCAAATTGGCTACTTTGGTTCGTTTTGTCCATTTTGTAGAAATGAACGCGAAAGTAGTGGAATCGTACCCTTTTTCGTCCTTTTTGCATGCATTTAGAGGAGACGGGATTTTCCAGAGTGAGATAATGCGTTGGGAAGCATGTTGGCACGGTTTACGAGGCAGTCGGGCACGGACTTGAGCTGATTTGAAGATAAAGGACTCGATCGAGCAGTTTTTCAGCTTGCATTGTTGTTTATTTCAATAAAAATCAAAAATTCAAAAAAATTAGAAAAATTTCAAAAATCCAAAAATACTCACGTTTATTTTTGCATATAGGTTGAGTCGGAACGGTAGATTTCCGTGATGATAATGCACTATAACTTGTCATTTTACTTGAGCCTTGCACTTCTTTTGATAGTTATTAGCTTTGTCATACGCATAGTCTACGAGTTTCTGTTCAAATATAGCTGACTGTTTAGACTTGACCTGATAAATTGGCAAACTACTTGATAAATTCTGAGTTTTAGAGCCATAACTGGTGACATTCATGACCAGTTCATTAGGAATTGAGAGTAGTACTCCTTGCATAGCATGTTCATCTTTTTTGCACTTTTATGACATTCAATTTCTTGTCAAATGCACATATTCGGGTTTGCGGTTGGTGTCACATGTAGGGAGGTGCTTGCAAATTTCCCTTTCTTTATATTTTTCACCCATTTAGCTCCACATTAGCCAAAACTTGCCTTTTTGACCCATTAGCTACATTCTAAACTAAGCCTGCCTAGTCAAGCTAGTTAGTATGTCTTTTGTGGTATGAGTTTCCATCTGCAGTTTGGCCCGTATCTCTTTTGTATGGAGTTGGTGTAAGTATAGAGGAAAGAGGAAAAAGAAAAAAAAATTGAAAAAGAAAAAGAAAAGAAAGACGTGAAAGAAAGGAATGAGGAAAAAGAAAAAAAATGAAAAAAATGAAAAAGGAAAGCTGGAACGTGAGAAAGAAGAAAAAAAAAAAAAAGAAAGAAAGTTTGAAAAAAAAAAAGTTGTTTTGTTTCGGTTAGTTCCTTCAGACGGTATTAAAAAAGGGAAGTTTGTGACCGTCTGACTCCTCCACTCTTATTCTATATTTTTGAGGAGATTGTGTTTGAGTTTAGTGAGCTGTGTGCCAAATGAAGGGCACTTGTACTTAGTTTTTGATCAGTCAGTTGAGATTCGGATGGTTTATTATGGTCCTGTTAGGAACTAGCTTGACGCTTTTACCTCCACATTACCATAACTTGTTTTGCCTTTTCTCACCTGAACCTCACTATTCCCATATTATTTGTAAGCCCTCGGCTGTGACGGACATTATTGGTTGGAGTGTGTGCATTAGTACTTGAATTGTCTTTCATTTTTGTTGCATGCATGCTATGTAGGTCGCAGTTAGGTGAGTGACTGTCTTTTCTTCTCTCTTTTACATATAACATTCACCCTTTGCTTCATGAGAGAAGAGTGACCACAAGAGAGTCCGATTTTGTTGGTCTTGCAAAGTCGATACGTTGGCTATATTTCTGAACAGCTTATAACTCGTTTGCGTATTGACTGCTTAGCTTTAACTGTTAGTTTTTGTTGCATTAAATTGGTTCAAGTAGACAAGTTAAGCTAGCTCTGAGTTATCATTTCCGTTCCATTAGTTGCATTTTAGTTTACTCGAGGACGAGTAAAGGTTCGGTTTGGGGAGATTTGATACGTGCATAATATATAGTCTTTTTAGCCTATTTCAGCACGTATTTCCATGCATTTTTATACTGTTTTTATAGTATTTAGCCCCGAATTGGCTACTTTGGTTCGTTTTGTCCATTTTGTAGAAATGAACGCGAAAGTAGTGGAATCGTACCCTTTTTCGTCCTTTTTGCATGCATTTAGAGGAGACGGGATTTTCCAGAGTGAGATACTGCGTCCTTTTTGAATCGTACCCTACTCCCACTACTACTACCACTCCTACTTCCACTCCCACTGACCAGACACAGGCTCAGCCGGTCCTACCGACTACTTTCGTACCACCTCCACCCTTTATGGCGTCCGCGGTCATGGACCAAGGGTGCCGTGACGGTTTGTTGCTTGAGATTACAGAGCGACAGGCTCGTATGGAGAGGGACCTAGCACTTACCTTACACCCTCTGTACGAGTACCACTTGAGGCGACACCGTCCGATCCCAGAGGGTTGGCCACACCCTTCCTTCTTTCGGTACCCAGCTGAGGGGTATCCGTAGTCTGCTGACGAGGAGGAGGAGGACGAGGACCCCGAGGTGGCAGTGGAGAGAGCTAGAGCTGAGGAGAGGAGGAGGAGAGAGGAGGAGGCTGATTCGGAGTACACGGTGGTGGACGACGACGACGACGAGTAGCTACTGGTCTACTCACTTCCCCAGTTTTCTGGCTGGTTTGGGGAAGTTCGTATTTTGTATGTATCTCTTACTCTTTTATTTTGTCTTCTCTTTATTTATTGTTTTTATTTTCTTATTGGTTGTATATTCCCGTTCCCCTGTATATATCTGCTGGTGTATGCTGGAGGACAACGAGGGCGTTGTCCGTTTTGGTTTGGGGAGGGTATTGCATCCTTTTGAGTCTGCATTTGCATTTGTTGTGCATTCACGTTTATTTTTCAGCTTGCATTGTTGTTTATTTCAATAAAAATCAAAAATTCAAAAAAATTAGAAAAATTTCAAAAATCCAAAAATACTCATGACACGTCTGTCGCGTACCTGTCAAAAATAAAACCTAACGGTCTCAACTAAAAATGTAGTAGAGGCAGTCGAGTATCGAATCCACAGGGAGGAATGCAACTACAGCTATCTATTTCTAATCCTATGGTAACAATTGGTGTTGATTAATTTTTGGTTCTAAACTACGGAGTAAAGGAAGAGAAATAAAGAGGAGAACAGATAAGCAGGAAAATGATTTAAAACTATCAATAAGAGGGGGACATGTCGGGAATTCGGTTCACTACGGTAGTTCAACAACTTAGCGATAAATGACTCGAGGACGAACTAATGCGAGACGGATATTAGAAGGTCCTTTCGGTCCACTTCCCACCCTAAAATACCACTAACTTAACTTTCGTCCTCATTAGGGTAGTCTACTGTTTATAGCAGGCCTATTTAGTCCAATCTTTCGATCCAGGATTAATTGTAGCCAGATTAATGGGTGACATAGAAGCGTGCACTCAACTAGGTCGAGAATTACAGTTATATTGCTATAGTGACAGAGTCTCTTATCAGTTCATCTAATTCATTCACTACGTCGTCATTATCCCGCATGAGATCCCTAATCCCAACATGAAGGGGTTTAGCTACTCATACTCATAATTAATCTAACAGCAGATAATTTCCCAGCAGATAACATAACGAAATAATAGTAAAACTCAATAATAGAAATTAGGGCAAGAAAGAATGATAACAATAACAAGAATTAAAAATAACAGAAGGTTAATTATTATTAAAGAAGAGAGAAGATTACAATCCAAGCAATTTCCGGCGTAGAGAACACGAAATCCAATGAAGAAAAATCCGGAAACAAGAGTAGCAGTCGAAGGTTTAAGCAACGTAACAAAGTTCTACTGTGAAGGAAGGTAAAAAGATAGATAAAAAGATAGATAAAAGATCACTAATAACCTAGTAAAACATAGGTTATATAGCCAAAACACAAAGTGTTTATGCGGAAATAATTAAAACACGGACTGATTAAAGCCCATAGAGTCGGAAGCCTCTCGATCGAGTGGGTTAAACCACTCGATCGACCAAGATCTCAGTAGAAACTCCTCGATCGACCATCAGGGTACTCGATCGAGGGCTTGGTCAAATGCAGCTTACTCGATCGAGTAAAGAATAGCTCGATCGAGCCTTGGGAAGCTTAGGAATCACTCAATAGACCACCAAATAGCTCGATAGACCACTTGGGTCTTCAATTCAGCTCACGTCTTCACCCAAATGCCTCGTAATGCGTGCAACGACACTTCTAAGTGTATCATCTCACTCTGGGATAATCCCGTCTCCTCTAAATGCATGCAAAAAGGACGAAAAGGGGTATGGTTCCGCTACTTCCGCGATCATTCCTACAAAAAGGACAAAATACACCAAAGTAGCCAATTCGGGGCAAAATACTATAAAAACAAGTATAGAAATGCACGTAAATACGTCTTTGAAATAGGCTAAAAAGACTATACATTAGGCACGTATCAAATCTCCCCAAACAAAACCTTTACTCGCCCTCGAGTAAACTCAAAACTAAACTAATGGAACGGAAATGATAACTCAGAGCTAGCTTAACTTGTCTACTTGAACCACTTTAATGCAACAGAAATCAACAGTTAAAGCTAAGCAGTCAATACGCAAACGAATTATAGGCTGTTCAGAAATAAAGCTGACCTATCGACCTTGCAAGACCAACAAAATCGGACTCTCACGTGGTCACTCTTCTCTCATGAAGCAAAGGTCAAATGTTATATGTAAAAGAGAGAAGAAAAGACAGTCACTCGCCTAACTGCGACCTACATAGCATGCATGCAACAAAAATGAAAGACAATTCAAGTACTAATGCACACACTCCAACCAAAGATGTCCGTCACAGCCGAGGGTTTGCAAATAGTATGGGAATAGTGAGGTTCAGGTGAGAAAAGGCAAAACAAGTTATGGAAATGTGGAGGTAAAAGCGTCAAGCTAGTTCCTAACAGGACCATGGTAAACCATCCGGATCTCAACTGACTGAAAGACTAAACACAGGTGCCCTTCTTGGCACAAAACTCACTAAACTGAAAGCACAATCTCCTCAAAAATATAGAATAAGAGTGGACGAGTCAGACGGTCACAAAGTTCCCCTTTTTTTTTTAAACACATCGTCTGAAACAACTAACTGAAACAACCAACCCTCTTGTCGATTGTACATCTTCGAACATCTTCTCAACTCTGACAAGAGGGTCCAACTTTTTCACAATTTTTTCTTTCTTTTTTTTTTCAGTACCTGAATCTCATCATTTCTTTCATTTTTTTTTTCTTTTTTTTTTTTTCTTTCTTTCACGTTTCTCTTTTTTTTTCTTTCTTCAATACTTTTTTTTTTCTTTCCTCCTTCCTTAATACAAACACCAACTCCAAACGTGAATTACGGACCAAACTGCAACGGAAAACATACCACAAAAGGACAGACTAACTAGCTTGACTAGGCAGGCTTGTTTGGAATGTAGCTAATGGGTCAAACAGGCAAATTTTGGTCAATGTGGAGCTAAATGGGTGAAAGATGTAAAGAAAGGGGAATTTGCAAGACCCTCCCTGCATGTGACACCAACCACAAACCCGAATATGTGCATTTGACGAGAAATTGAATGTCATAAATGTGCAAATAAGATGAACATGCTATGCAAGGAGTACTACTCTCAAAATTCCTAATGAACTGGTCATGAATGGCACCAGTTATGGCTCTAAAAACTCAGAATTTTTAAGTAGTTTGCCAATTTATCAGGTCAAGTCTAGACAGTCAGCTATTATTTGAACAGAAATTCGTAGATTATGCGTATGACAAAGCTAAAAACCATCAATAAAGTGCAAGGCTCAAGTGAATTGACAAGTTATAGTGCAATTTCATCACGGGAATCTACCGTTCTGACTCAACCTAAATGCAAAAATAAACGTGAAATTTTTTTGAATTTTGACATTTTCTAATTTTTTGGATTTTTGATTTTTATGAAAATAAACAACAAATGCAAACTGAAAAATTAAACGTGAATGCAAAACAAATGCAGATGCAGACTCAAAAGGATGCAATACCCTCCCCAAACCAAAACGGACAACGCCCTCGTTGTCCTCCAGCATACACCAGCAGAAAAATGGGGGATGGGAGTATACAACCAATAAAAGAAAAATAAAGGAGACGAAATAAAAGAGTAAGAAAACATACAAAACACGAACTTCCCCAAACCACCCGGCGGGGAAGTGAGTAGACCGATAGCTACTCGTCATCGGCACCGCCGTCTCCAGTACTCGACCCAACAAAACGGTCTCCCCAAACCAGCAACAAACAAGGGGGGACCTCTAGTCATCATCTCCAAGCTGATCCTCCGGACCGGGTACGAACGGAGGATCCCTCTCCTCCTCTCTGGCAGCCCGGTGTGCCGCCTGCTCTGCCCGTAACCGCACCTCTCGTGCTACCGCTGTCTCCTCCTCCTCCTCCTCCTCTGAGTCAGAAGGAAGTGGAGGGTACCCGTCCGCTGGGTATCGGTAGAAGGAAGGATGCGGCCACCCCTCTGGAATCGGTCGCCGGGCTCGGATGTGGAACTCGTAGAGCGGGAATACAGCCAAAGCCATATCCCGTCTCATCTCAGTAATGTACCTGCACATATCCGAAAGCACGGCATCACGACGCCCTTGGTCCATGACCTCGGGCGCCTCTAAGACAGGAGGGCAAACAAAATTGGCCGGGAAAACCGAACCAGAAGGAGGGTCAAGTGGAGGTGGAGTAGGAGTCTGAGTGGGTGTAGGCTGAGGCGTGGGGGTCAGTCCAGCCTGGGCCTGAGTCTGAGCCGGAGAGCTAGAAGATGCTCCGGCCTCCCGCTTCCTCTTCCTGGAAGAAGAAAGAGGGGTGAAGGTAAGGTGGTAGGTAGGTGGAGGTGGCCTCGCTCCCTCAGCAGCAGTAGGGAGTGGTAAAAGTGGCGGAAGGGTAGAGCACGGCAAGGTAACAGACGTGGAACCACAGATCTTCCACGTCCTCGCACTCCCCTTCGCCTTTGGGAACGGGCGAAGACGACCATGGCATCCAGGTCAAGGTGAGCCATCTCATCGGGTGCGGTAAGTCCAGGCTCGGTGGGGTAAAGGTGGCGGGCAATCCTAGTCACTAGCCCGCCGCAGACAACGGCGGTCTTGACCCGAGTCCCAATTCCGTTCAATCTTTGAGCTACCGGATAGGCAATGTTTAGAACAAACGGGGTACCGTAGTCAATGTTGAGGTACCCCGCGAGAATCGCTAGCTCGGTGTTGGTCACGTTATTGGGCTCAGGTCGCCCAAAGATGGTCTCTCCTATAAGACGCAAGTAGTAACGGGGCGCGAGTAAGTGAACATGAGCTCCCTTCCGTGCCTGGAAGGGGGTGTGAGAAAGAGCACCCAAAGTGGTGAAGGAGGTCTCGAGGTGGGGCGGTGGGACCGTCACTAACTAGTCCCAAAACTCGCCCAAACCCGGCCAAGGTCCGGTGGTGCGACTCATTGCGGAGTCGAAAGTGAATGCGAGGGCTGGGTGGTCGGCCTCGTAAGAGTCGGTGTCAAAAGAATAGGAGCTAAAAAACTCGTAGGTAGAGGTACGAATAGTAGCCTCTTCATTGGTATCCAGACCCGACATACCCGTCCCGTTCAACAAACTACAGACCTCCTCATAAATGCCTAAGGTCTCTAGGTCAGTCCGCGCAAGGAAACGGGTGGGGGAGAGAGGGCAACGAAGTAAAGTGGCTAACCGTTTCCGGTGAGCCTCTGAAGTGAAACGTACCGTGGGCATCTTCGGTAAACGTGTGAGAGCGCCCTCTCCCGTAACAACAGCCTCAGAAGGGCTGGAAGTGATGGCTAACTGGCTAGCCTGCTGGTGTGGCCTCGGTGGCAGCATACCTGGCTGTGGGAAACGGGGCCTGAATCCGCAATCCAGCAGAGAGAAGGGCCTAGTAGGAGTAGTGGCCGGTGTAACCTGAACTGAGCTCCCGGCTGAGCTGGCTGCGGTGTAAACTGTCCCTGCAGCTGAGACAAGTAGGACTGGTGCTGCAGTGGTGACCAAGGCGGAGCGGAGCGTGGCAATGACGGGGACCACTGACTCGCTCACGGACGAGCTGGAGGACGTACTGGTAGAAGGCAAGGAACTCGCGTCCATCCTGCAAAGTATCAAAGGGCACGAATAAGAGAAGATGCTGCTAACCGTGGTTAAAATGAAGCGTTAACCATCATGTGACAGCAAAAAGAATGGCCCTATTGGTCGAGAAAACCGACTTCCCGCATGCGAAATCCAACAATCCTCAATAAGTTCGAAAGGTAGCATGTGAGTGGTGGGAAAATGACAAAGTAGTGACTGCTAAGGGAGACAAACACAGCATGAAAACCACATAGGGAAGCACGTAAGACCCCTAGCAGTCGAGCATCACCACTCCAGCGCAAGATTCCCAACAATTCACAGCATATAAAGGGGATAGGGGACGGAAAAGCAGATAACGGCAGCAAAGAGTAATCAAGAACTGCAGTTAGACATAGCATGGCAGCATAGAACCGTCTGACAGTCGACAAACCGACTTACAGGAACCCTAATCGCTGAAATCACGCAAAATTCGAATTAGACATGTAGAAACAGCGAGGAATTGCGAAAATATCATCAACAAGCTAATCAAGGGCAAATAAACACAATTAAATCGAAACAAATCGACTAGACATGGCATTTTCGAACCCTAATTCAATCACCTCAAAGAAATTCGAATTAAATGAAGAAAATATGCAAAGAGTGTGAAAGAAAACACTTACTTGATGATGATGATCCTATACAAGCAATTAAACTTCAAATAACAAGCAACAAAGGCGGATTTTTAATCGAAAAACCCGCGAAACCCTAATTCCCTTTGAAAACCGTGAAAACGAACACAAAAGAAGGGGAAAACAAGGGGCTATTGAAGAATTAAGTGCTAGTGATTGAATGTAGGTGGTGGATTTGATGATTTTGGGCAAAAAATGGGGATTTGGGGGAAAATGGGTATCGCAATTAGGGGGGGTGTTAGAAGAAATTAGGGGCAAAATTAGAAATGAAACGGAAATAAGGAGTTAAGTATAGAAAACTCCCGTCCACTGTTTATTTTCACTCGATCGAGTGAATTTAATCACTCGATCGAGGGCTTTTGCTGTTCCCCTTGCTCGATCGAGTAAGAACCTTCTCGATCGATCATTTCCTCTGTGGCCTTCCTCGATCGAGCAGCCAGCAAGCTCGATCGAACCAACTGCCACTCGATCGAGTACAAAAAGTACTCGATCGAGGACTTCCTCGTGTAGACTTCTTTGAATTTCCGTCTTTACTTCCTCGAAATGCGTGACATTTCCCCAAACCTGCGTAAAACATATCCAAACACATCCCAAAATACCAAAAACGCAGAAAGCACAGTCTATAGTCTCAGTCTAAGCTAAAGAAATGTCTAAACTAATTGTCCTAATTAAAAACGTAATAAATAAATTCAAAAGAAATTCAAACGAATATCTATTACAAGTTGTTACACGGGGCATTTCCCCGTTTAATTCCCATCGACTTTCGATTAGCCCCTTCGTGGGCTTCTGATTTGGAGGACGTCACTTCCGGCGACAACGACCGTCCTCTTTGATTTCCATGAGCTTGAATTCATTGTTTGCAAGAGGAGGAGGAACATAGTTCCAATCTATGTAGGTTCGAAGCGCCTTCGTTCTCGCCCCTCTGTTATCTTCCTTGGCATCCTTTGCTCGGTTTGATTGATAGTGGTTGCACCCGTCCCTTGTGACTCCTTTCTTTCCTTCATCCGCACTGCGATAAGGAAAACAGACGAATTTTCCTCCTTTTTGCTCTCGGTATGAGGCGGAGGGTTAGCAATATGACAATATTCTCCAAATTTTCATCCGGAGTGTCAATAATAGGGTCAACAGAAGAAAGGGCATTGCAAGGCCGAGCTTGCATGGAGCCCTCCGGAACTTGGGACCGACGGAAAGTCAACTCCTCGTCCCCTACCCGAAAGGTCAAAGTCTTCCCCGACGTCTATTCTTGCACGGGCGGTGGACAAAAATGGTCTCCCTAAAATGATAGGGGTGTGCACATCTTCGGGGATATCTAAGACGACAAAATCGACGGGAATAAAGAACTTCCCGATCCGAGCAGTACGTCCTCCGCTACACCTAGTGGCCGTGATAAGCTACGGTCGGCCATCCGGACGAGTCATGTTGGTGCAACTCGGTTTTGTCACACCAAGTCTCTTAGCTAGAGACAAAGGTAAAACACTTACGCTAGCGCCTAAATCGCATAGCGCATTATCAATCAATTGCATACCTATGTGACAAGGGATCGAAAAACTACCCGGGTCTGATTGCTTAGGAGGTAGCTTATTTTGAAATAGGGCTGACCCCATCTCAGTCAAAGCTACGGTCTCATTATCATTAATGGTCCTATTACGTGCTAAAATCTCTTTCATAAATTTTAAATAAGAGGGTACCTTGGTCAGCAATTCAGTGAATGGCACGGAAACTTCCAAACTCTTCAAAAGCTCAACAAATTTGCCAAACTGTTGATTAATCTTGGTATTCTGCAGCCGCCTCGGGAAGGGAACCGTGATTGGTATCTCGAGCCCCTTGTTTCTCGCTTCCAAAGTGTCTTCCGGAGCGAGTTCAGTATCCTTTGGACGCTTCTTACCTCTCGAACGAGGCCTTTCTGGTAATTCCTCGCTTAAACGAGCACTAGCAGGCTCTCGAATAAGCTTCCCGTCATCAATATCACTCGATCGAGCAATGTGTTCACTCGATCGAGCACCTTCTTTAGCAACGATCGATCGAGCAACATTCCCACTCGATCGACCATCTTGACTTCGAGTTCACTCGATCGAGCGGCGGACTACTCGATCGAGGGTTTTCCTCACCAATTCCACTCGATCGAACACCAGTTTTCAGTCGATCGAGTAACTCCTGTGTCGTGAGTCCTTTTCTCTTAACAGAACACTGTTCATCATTAGCAACAGCTTTCCTCGGGTCTGATTTCTGTACTTCCGGACCCTCGTAAGAAAGACCGCTCCTCAACTCTATCAAATGTACCGTCTCATTTGGGTTCTTGTCATTTTGAGTCGATAGATGACCGGGCTTCCTTGAAGATTGATTTTCAGCCAGTTGGGCAACTTGAGTCTCAAGTGCCTTGAATGCCGTGTCCTTCTGTTGTAATTGCTTTGCAATGGACTGCATCATGGACTTTAACTCACCTATCTCACTCACCCCACTAGATGACGAAGCACCTTGATTAGGAGGGTTGAAGGACGGAGGCTTCTGATAGCCTTGTTGCTTCTGGTGTGGAGGAATGTAGGGCTGCTGCTGCTGATTTGGAGGAGCGGTGGGGTTGAGTACGTTCTGGTTACTCCACCTCAGATTGGGGTGGATATTCGGCTCGTAATGAGTGTTGTTTTGCCTGTAATGTTGGAAGGCAGCACATTGCTCATAAGGACTAGGACAATAATCAGAGACATGTCCATCTACCCCACATCTAAATGCATGACGAAAGGACCGTCTGTCATAGCATTAACCTGGTACATCCCTGGCTTGAGAGCTCCCCCTAGTTCATACTTGTCGAACCTCGCGGTAAGGGCTTCTAATGCGGCTACTGAAGAGGATTCAACGGCTCTCCTTTGGTTTCCTCTTGAATTCCCATATTCAGCCCTGTGAGTGGCTAAATCATCTATAATCTTCCATCCCTTGGTCGCTCCCAAGTTGTCAGCAAATCGACCGTTGGCTGCAGCATCTAATATAGCCCTCTGATCATCATATAAACCATTGTAAAAATGGTTACACAGGCTCCACTTTTCGAAACCGTGATGCGGTATGGTCCGCACCAGTTTCTTAAATCGAAGCCATGCCTCGTGGAAGTTCTCGTCGGGCCCTTGTTTGAAACTTGTTATCTGAGCTCTAATGGCAATGGTTCTCGAAGCAGAGAAATACTTCTTATAAAACGCCAATGCTAGCGAATTCCAATCTGTTATGCCATGAGCAGCTCGGTCCAAATCCCTATACCACTCCCTCGCAGCATCGCGGAGTGAGAAGATGAACATAGTTTCTTTGATCTGATCAGCTGTCACGCCGGTGGGAGGAGGTATGGAGCAGCAGTAATTAATGAAGGTCTCCATATGCCGAGCTGCGTCTTGATTGCAGCTCCCGAACGATTTTTCTCGACCATATTGATGTATGCGGGCTTGGGCTCGAACTTCCGGCATCTCCGGCAGATTCGAACCCTTTATAGAGATTGTCAGCCGTGGGCTCGGAGTGACTAGCGATGGTTGCTTCCTCAGCCATTTCGGGAAAATCAGGGAAAGTTATAGATTCAAGTGATGAATTGGAAACTGGAGAAGACGGTGGATTGTCTTCGAAAAGCTCGTTCTCGTAAAAGTTACCACGAGAACTAGGCTCTTCCTCTGCCTGTTGCTCTTGAAATAGTCTCCTTTTTACGTACAGAGATCTCTCAATCTCGGGATCAAAAGGTAGTAGTGGCCCACCTTGCGACCTGCGCATAAGAAGAAACTAAAGACAAGATATGAGAATAGTCTAAGGAACGATGTTCCTTAAACTAAAAGAAGAATTAAAAAATAAAACAGCTAGTAAATTGAACAATTGCCTCCCGGAACGGCGCCAAAATTTGACACGTCGTCGCGTACTGTCAAAAATAAAACCTAACGGTCTCAACTAAAAATGTAGTAGAGGCAGTCGAGTATCGAATCCACAGGGAGGAATGCAACTACAGCTATCTATTTCTAATCCTATGGTAACAATTGGTGTTGATTAATTTTTGGTTCTAAACTACGGAGTAAAGGAAGAGAAATAAAGAGGAGAGCAGATAAGCAGGAAAATGATTTAAAACTATCAATAAGAGGGGGACATGTCGGGAATTCGGTTCACTACGGTAGTTCAACAACTTAGCAGTAAATGACTCAGACGAACTAATGCGAGACGGATATTAGAAGGTCCTTTCGGTCCACTTCCCACTCTAAAATACCACTAACTTAACTTTCGTCCTCATTAGGGTAGTCTACTGTTTATAGCAGGCCTATTTAGTCCAATCTTTCGATCCAGGATTAATTGTAGCCAGATTAATGGGTGACATAGAAGCGTGCACTCAACTAGGTCGAGAATTACAGTTATATTGCTATAGTGACAGAGTCTCTTATCAGTTCATCTAATTCATTCACTACGTCGTCATTATCCTACCGCAGATCCCCTAATCCCAACATGAAGGGGTTTAGCTACTCATACTCATAATTAATCTAACAGCAGATAATTTCCCAGCAGATAACATAACGAAATAATAGTAAAACTCAATAATAGAAATTAGGGCAAGAAAGAATGATCACAATAACAAGAATTAAAAATAACAGAAGGTTAATTATTATTAAAGAAGAGAGAAGATTACAATCCAAGCAATTTCCGGCGTAGAGAACACGAAATCCAATGAAGAAAAATCCGGAAACAAGAGTAGCAGTCGAAGGTTTAAGCAACGTAACAAAGTTCTACTGTGAAGGAAGGTAAAAAGATAGATAAAAAGATAGATAAAAGATCACTAATAACCTAGTAAAACATAGGTTATATAGCCAAAACACAAAGTGTTTATGCGGAAATAATTAAAACACGGACTGATTAAAGCCCATAGAGTCGGAAGCCTCTCGATCGAGTGGGTTAAACCACTCGATCGACCAAGATCTCAGTAGAAACTCCTCGATCGACCATCAGGGTACTCGATCGAGGGCTTGGTCAAATGCAGCTTACTCGATCGAGTAAAGAATAGCTCGATCGAGCCTTGGGAAGCTTAGGAATCACTCGATAGACCACCAAATAGCTCGATTGACCACTTGGGTCTTCAATTCAGCTCACGTCTTCACCCAAATGCCTCGTAATGCGTGCAACGACACTTCTAAGTGTATCATCTCACTCTGGGATAATCCCGTCTCCTCTAAATGCATGCAAAAAGGACGAAAAGGGGTATGGTTCCGCTACTTCCGCGATCATTCCTACAAAAAGGACAAAATACACCAAAGTAGCCAATTCGGGGCAAAATACTATAAAAACAGTATAGAAATGCATAGAAATACGTGCTGAAATAGGCTAAAAAGACTATACATTAGGCACGTATCAACTCACGTTTATTTTTGCATATAGGTTGAGTCGGAACGGTAGATTTCCGTGATGATAATGCACTATAACTTGTCATTTTACTTGAGCCTTGCACTTCTTTTGATAGTTATTAGCTTTGTCATACGCATAGTCTACGAGTTTCTGTTCAAATATAGCTGACTGTTTAGACTTGACCTGATAAATTGGCAAACTACTTGATAAATTCTGAGTTTTAGAGCCATAACTGGTGACATTCATGACAAGTTCATTAGGAATTGAGAGTAGTACTCCTTGCATAGCATGTTCATCTTTTTTGCACTTTTATGACATTCAATTTCTTGTCAAATGCACATATTCGGGTTTGCGGTTGGTGTCACATGTAGGGAGGTGCTTGCAAATTTCCCTTTCTTTATATTTTTCACCCATTTAGCTCCACATTAGCCAAAACTTGCCTTTTTGACCCATTAGCTACATTCCAAACTAAGCCTGCCTAGTCAAGCTAGTTAGTATGTCTTTTGTGGTATGAGTTTCCATCTGCAGTTTGGCCCGTATCTCTTTTGTATGGAGTTGGTGTAAGTATAGAGGAAAGAGGAAAAAAAAAATGAAAAAGAAAAAGAAAAGAAAGACGTGAAAGAAAGGAATGAGGAAAAAGAAAAAAGAAAAAAAATGAAAAAAATGAAAAAGGAAAGCTGGAACGTAAGAAAGAAGAAAAAAAAAGAAAGAAAGTTTGAAAAAAAAAGTTGTTTTGTTTCAGTTAGTTCCTTCAGACGGTATTAAAAAAGGGAAGTTTGTGACCGTCTGACTCCTCCACTCTTATTCTATATTTTTGAGGAGATTGTGTTTGAGTTTAGTGAGCTGTGTGCCAAATGAAGGGCACTTGTACTTAGTTTTTCAGTCAGTTGAGATTCGGATGGTTTATTATGGTCCTGTTAGGAACTAGCTTGACGCTTTTACCTCCACATTACCATAACTTGTTTTGCCTTTTCTCACCTGAACCTCACTATTCCCATATTATTTGTAAGCCCTCGGCTGTGACGAACATCATTGGTTGGAGTGTGTGCATTAGTACTTGAATTGTCTTTCATTTTTGTTGCATGCATGCTATGTAGGTCGCAGTTAGGTGAGTGACTGTCTTTTCTTCTCTCTTTTACATATAACATTCACCCTTTGCTTCATGAGAGAAGAGTGACCACGAGAGAGTCCGATTTTGTTGGTCTTGGATGGTCGATACGTTGGCTATATTTCTGAACAGCTTATAACTCGTTTGCGTATTGACTGCTTAGCTTTAACTGTTAGTTTTTGTTGCATTAAATTGGTTCAAGTAGACAAGTTAAGCTAGCTCTGAGTTATCATTTCCGTTCCATTAGTTGCATTTTAGTTTACTCGAGGACGAGTAAAGGTTCGGTTTGGGGAGATTTGATACGTGCATAATATATAGTCTTTTTAGCCTATTTCAGCACGTATTTCCATGCATTTTTATACTGTTTTTATAGTATTTAGCCCCGAATTGGCTACTTTGGTTCGTTTTGTCCATTTTGTAGAAATGAACGCGAAAGTAGTGGAATCGTACCCTTTTTCGTCCTTTTTGCATGCATTTAGAGGAGACGGGATTTTCCAGAGTGAGATACTGCGTTGGGAAGCGTGTTGGCACGGTTTACGAGGCAGTCGGGCACGGACTTGAGCTGATTTGAAGACAAAGGACTCGATCGAGCAGTTTTACCACTCGATCGAGTGGTTTTTACGTCCCAAGATGGTCGATCCAGTAGTTTTCTACTCGATCCTTAAGTTGCTGAAAGTTGAGTTACTCGATCGAGTAACTATCTACTCGATCGAGTAGATTATGCTGAGGTTTTGCTCGATCGAGTGGTTTTATTCCACTCGATCGAGTGGTTTTCGCTGTTATGGGCTTTTATCAGCCCGTGTGTTGTTTTATTTCGCAAAACTTATTTATTTTTCTATTTAAGCACGCTTTACTAGGTCATTAGGATCTATCTTTTCATTATCTAATTTTCCTACTGTCAAAACTTTACTGCGTTGCTTTGGCTATTCACTGTAACCTTACTTTGGGATTATTTTTACTCGGATTCGATTGTTCTTTACGCCGGATTCGCACGATTGTAATTCCTTTCTCTTCTCTTGATAATAATTAATCATTTGTTTGCTTTAATTGCTTATTTACTTCGTTTATTCTTCTGCCCTAAATTACTTTTATGCATTTTATTTGTTATTTCATAATGTTTATTGCTGGAAATTTATCTGCTGTTAGTTTTGATAGTTTAATTAGCGATATGAGTAGCTAAACCCCTTTCATGTTGGGATTAGGGGATCTGCGGTAGGAATGTAACGATGTAGTAAATGAAATAGATGAATTAATTGTGAGATCCTGTCACCATAGCAATTTAATTGTAATTATCGACTTAGTTGAGTGCACACTTCTGAGTCACCTCTTTAATCTGGCTAAAATTAATCCTAGATCGAAAGATTGGACTAAATAGGCCTGCTATGAACAGTAGACTACCCTGACGAGAATGAAAGTTAAGTTAGTGGTATTTTAGGATAGAAAGTGGACCGAAAGGACCTTTCCCGTATCCGTCTCGCATTAATTCGTCTGAGTCATTTACAGCTGAGTCACTGGACTACCGTAGTGAACCGAAATCCTGACATGTCCCTCTCTATCTGATAGTTTAATCCTATCTTCTTGCCTTTACTTCTCTTGTCTCTATTTCTCTTCCTTTAAACTTCGTAGTTTAGAAAACAATTCAAACAAACCCACCCATTTGTGACCAAATAGACGGACTTCTACAGATATCTTGCCTCCCTGAGGAGATCGACCTGACTTCCCTAACTATATAGTTAGTTTAGTTAGTTTATTTTTGACAGGTACACGACAGACGTGTCAATAGCTAAGGCATCCTAGGCCGCCTTTTTGAACGATTGGCTCCTTCTCAACTGGAGCAACATGCGGCTCTTCCTTCCCCAAACCAGCTCCTACAACATCCAAAACAGAAGAATCTTCCTCCAAGTTGCTCCCAATCTGGGGCGGAGGTGTTACAACAGGAATAGGCATAGAGGCAGGCATGTCAGAAAGCACAAAATAAGATTTCTTTTCAGAAATCACATTACAAGTGACTGGCCACATCGGATCTTTCTTCTTAGCTGTCTGGGCAAAGACGATGGAATGTTTCCCTACCTTAAAGGTCAATGTCCCTGAGCCAACATCTATAACTGCACCAGCAGTGTGCAGAAATGGTCTACCCAGAATGATAGGTATGTGAGCATCTTCGGGCATATCTAGCACAACGAAGTCAACAGGGAAAAAGAACTTTCCTATTTGCACGGGAATGTCCTCTAAGACTCCTACAGGCTGGACCGCGGAACGATCAGCCATCTGTACTGTCATGTTAACAACTGCAAACCTAGTCAATTTCAACTTCCTAGCAAGACTCAAAGGCATAACGCTAATGCTGGCTCCTAGGTCACATAATGCCTTCTCAATTGAGAAGGTACCAATATTGCAAGGAACAGAAAAGCTACCAGGGTCAGCTAACTTATGAGGTGCAGTATGGGTCAAATAGGAACATGACTCCTCAGTTAGTGCGACAGATTGCACAGTACCAAGTGACTTCTTTTTAGACAAAAGTTGCTTCATAAATTTCATGTAAGCAGGCACTTGGTTAACTAATTCTAAGAAAGGAACTTGCACATTTAAACTACGAATAACATTTTCAAATTTGTTAAATGATACCTGTTCCTTTGTCGGCACCAATCTCTCTGGATAAGGGGCTGTAAGAAGCAACTTAGCCCTCTCCTCTAGGTCTCTCATACCGGCGTCAGTGGACTTAGGCTGAAAATCCACTACTTTGTCCTTGTTGAAGCTCGAACCTTCTTCAGACCGTCTCAGGAATGAACCATTGATCGTCATAGGGTCATACTTTGGAACCGGAACTTACCCATCTGCATTTGGGTCTTGCCTCTGTAATTTCGGAGTCGTCGTACCCCGAAATAAGTGGTCCCTCAAGTTATCTGGCATTGGAGGGCGAAAAGGTTCAATATCAGCAGCGTTGTCAGTCGATCGACCATGTATGTCAGTCGATCGACTGGCTTCTAGAGGACAAGAAGCTGTGCTATTTCGCGGACTGGTCGATCGACCGGGTATGTCAGTCGATCGACTGATATACCTGCTGATCGTCTTTTTCTTGCTACTGTTTACTCCGCCTTTTTTCTTGCTTGGTTCCGCCTCATTTTTTTTCAGTAACATCCTCGACCATAGCGGGCCCATCAAGGGTAGACCCACTCCTCAAAGTAATTGCATTAAGGGTCTCTTTTTGATCCGGCTGTGACGGTAAATGCCCCGGAGCTCTTGTTGCACTCTTGCTAGCCATTTGAGCGATTTGACTCTCCAACATTTTTGTAGAAGTCTCTCTAGCTTGAGACTTCTTCTGCAGCAATCCCGACAAGTTCTGAACCATGTTTTTCAACTCAGAAATGTCAGAACTTTGAAATTGCTGCTGCTGAGGCACATAAGGAGGCTTTTGAAACTGTTGTTGCTTATGAGGGGGCACATAACTTTTTGCCTTCTTCTTTGTGGAGGTGGAGTCAGATTTTGGACATTTTGGCTACTCCACCTCAAGTTTGGATGGACATTCGACTCAAAATAAGTGTTTGTCTGCCTATAATGTTGAAAAGCAGCACAAGCCTCATAGGGACTGCTGCAGAAATCTGCAACATGTCCTTCTCCTCCACATCTCTTGCGAGCACGAAAGGTATCGACACAAAGCATTCACTTGATAGATCCCTCCTTTTGAAGCTCCTCCCAACTCGTACTTATCAAATCTGGCCGTGAGAGCTTCTAATGCAGCTACAAAAGGGGATTCAGCAGCTCTCCTTTGATTTCCCCTGGAATTTCCATGCTCAGCTTTATGGGTGGCCATATCATCAATGATTTTCCACCCCTTAGTTTCTCCAACATTCTCCGGAATCGCCATTAGCTGCGGCATCCGGGATAGCCCTCGATCGTCATAAAGCCCATTATAAAACTGATTGCATAGGCTCCATTGCTCAAACCCATGGTGCGGAATAGTTCGCACCAGCTTCTTGAAACGGACCCATGCCTCATGAAAATTCTCATCAGGACCCTGTTTAAAGCTCGTGATCTGAGCTCTAATGGCATTGGTCTTCGAGGCAGAGAAATATTTCTTGTAGAATGCCAGGGCCAACGAATTCCAATCAGTGATCCCGTTAGCAGCTCGATCCAGATCTCGGTACCATTCCCTTGCGGCATCACGAAGCGAGAATATGAACATCGTCTCCTTCACCTGGTCTGGGTCACACTGCTTGGTGGGGGTATGGAGAGCGATAGTCAATGAATGTCTCCATATGTTTTTTGCATCTTCATTTGCGGCTCCCCCAAATTGGTTTCTCTCAACCAAGTTAATATAAGACGGTTTCGGTTCGAACTTTCGTCCGTCCTCGGTAATGCGAATCCCTTATAGAGATTCTCGTTGTTGGCTCGGAGGATCTGGCTATACTTGCTTCTTCAGCCATGTCTGGAGATGTGACGGTCTCAGCTGAGGAAGTAGAAATAGGTGACGAAGGTGGATCCTCCTCAAACAGCTCGTTCTCGTAGTAACTAGACAGAGTACTCAGCTATTCCTCTGTCGGCAATACTCTAGATGATCGTCTCAACTAGCGCAAAGTCCTTTCGATCTCAGGATCCAATGGTCTCGGTATACCACCCTGTGACCTGCGCATAAGAGGAAACTACAAGTAGAATATGAGAATAGTTTAAGGAACAGATGTCCCTTAAACTAAGAAAAAGACTAAAATAAAAACAACTAAAAATTAAACAATTGCCTCCCCGGCAACGGCGCCAAAATTTGATATCGTCGTTTAGTATCAAAAATAATATTTATAACCTAAATACTACTAACAGAAGCTAGTGGCAGTCAGGGTCGAACCACAGGGAGGCGATGCAATTAATAGCTGTCTAATTTTAGACTAAGGTAACAGTTTTGAGGGGGGTTTGATTTGAATAATTCTATAACTAAAAGCAATAATATTAAAACTAAACTAAGGCAAATAAATGAGCAATAGATGGAAATGTATGAAATCAAATATTAAAGAATGCTAAGATGGTCGGTTCACTGTAGTTTCGACGGCGGCAACTCTAGGTAAACTGTTCAAACATGTTAGACGGGAAAATAAAGAGTCCTCTCGGTCCAATTTAACAGGTAGAAACCTTTCGGCCTGAGCTATGGGTCCCTAATCTCACTAATACCAACTTTCGTTCTTGATTAATGAAACTCAAAATCTAAATTAACTTATCTCTCAATCTCATTAATTTAGTCGTCTTAATTAGGTAGTCTATTTCCCTTCCCTATCTTTCGATCTTATCGGGTCGGTCAATTTCTAAGCATTCAACTAGTCGCGTGCACTCGATTTGTCAAATATAACAATTAAATTAATAAAAACGTAGCTAATCTAACACGGCCCCAGTCGATCGACCAACTAACCCAGTTGATCGACCAGAGCCCGAAAACAGGTCGCCTGAATTGAAGCCGTCTAACCTACAGATTCCCTACATCTTAGCACATGGGATTTAACTACTTATGATATTGATGATAGAAGTAATAAAATTAACTATTAAAACAATCGAATTCATAATCGAATTAACTAAACAAATAAATAACATAAAACAATAATATGGCTTTGGGAAATCTAACTAGCAATTTCTAATCTATGAACGAATATAGTAAACTAAATAAGGGAACCAAAATTACCAGTAGAAAGCAGGAAGAAGAATCCGAGAGTATGAACGAAAATAAATTGTATTGAATGAATGTGAATACTAATGCAAAACTCAATATTGAACCCTAATTATTCAATCCCTAAAACTGATGATAAAGACTTGATGCTAATCTGAAAACATCAGGTTACGTTATATAGGAATATAACGTAACACTTATTCCTAAAACCTAATTACAATGGGCTTTGGAATTCTCGTTCTTTTAATTGCCGTCAAAATCACGGCCTGGTCGATCGACCATACAGCTCGATCGATCGCGATACGCGCTATCTGATAGCTTCGATCATCGTGCTCTGGTCGATCGACCATAGGCATCAGTCGATCGACCACTGGAGCTGGTAGTCGCTTCTAAATTCTTCATAAAGTTGTCTTTCAGGCCTCGAAATGCGCACCAAGTTCAAAGTAAATACTTCACGTCAAATGCAATGCAAGGTACTTAGGGACGGATTCGGCTCGATTTCCGCTGGATTCTTCACATTTCTGCAATATAATACAAAAACACGAAAGTAGACGGAAATAGGGAAAATAGTTGCATAAACTACTTGATTGAGCTCTGAAATGCGTGTAAAATGGGGTGTAAAACATCATATTTAAGACACGCATCAGAGTCGATTCTTTAAACTGGAGACTATTATCTGAGCAAGTGCAGTTTCTGAGTGACTTTGGTTTTTGTCCTAGGTCGTGCCGTGAAAGGGGGCCAAAGGACATCTACTGGGTCATGGTGATATGTATTGTACAATAGGATAGATAGGGCAGACAGGAATTATGACCACAAATGCGTGGCCACGCTCGGAAGTAATCTATGGGAGATTTTTCCGGTCAGGTAGTCACACTCCCGATCGAGAAAATCACTCACGATATGTTCATGTGCAAGTGCGACCTGAAAGACACCTTGCTTTGATAAGGAGATTGTTGTTAAAACGGACAAGAGAATTGGTAACACATCCTTGTAGAGTACAAGGAGGATATTGTTGAGATAAGGAGTTATCCACAATTGTGTGTTATAATCATTGCACAACTTGTCTCGGACAAGTGGGAGATTGTTGGAGTTTTGTCCTCCACAATAGTGCATGATAATATAAGAACCAAAATGGACCCGTAAATGGGACATTGGACCGTGTAAATGAAGTTAGTGGATGATCATAATCATTTCACTTTACTAGATTTTCTTCCATAATTTGTCATGTGATCAATATGCATGTCATAATGGATTGGACAAAAATAAGAAAATCACTCCCTCACTCCACCTACTCCCTCCAACCGTGCTCCCACTTCCTACAACACTTTTGTGTTGTTTGTTTTTACACACTACTTCACTTGTACATTTATGCATGTGAAAAATAATTTGTCTATCTCTCTAAAAATCATAAGCATCATTTTTACTAAGATTGTTAGTAAAACAAAATAAATACTAAGAGTGTTAGTATTATTTACATAATATTCAAGGGTTATATGGTTAATTTCTAGTTAAAATTAATCATATGATTCGGAGGTTTGTTCTTGGGTGCAACTTAAAGGAGCTCTTCTAATTTGAAGATTGGATGATCTTGCCATTCTTAATAGCTCAAGAACAACTGATGTGACCATAATTGGCGCATATTTAGCCCCCGAATTACCCTTGTTTCCATGCTTTTTAGTGCTTATTTGGGTCATTTCTTATCTTTAGTTCTTTGTTTTGCATATTCTTTGAGATTTTGATCCCTTGGTAGGAAAGGAGTTAGAATCTTGCATTTTCATGGCAAATCAAGACTAAATTGATCAAATTCAATGACCAAGCATCAAGGAGAGACAAGATTAGAAGGCCTTTGTACATATCATAGTAGAAGAGCAATGTTGAGAAAGGATCCTTGAGTCCCCAAGGAAATCCCCAAGGAATTTATGAAGAAAAGGGAAGAAAAAGAAGAAGTATCACGCTGACTGACAATCCGAGCGGATTGTCAGCAATCCGCCCGTCCCGCCTATCCACAATCCGAGCGTCCCAGCTGGAATCCGCTCGGATTCCCCTCGACAATCCGCCCGGATTCCCAGAATCCGCTCGGATTCCATCGACCAAATCCGGCCGTCCCGACCCTAATCCGCCCGGATTCCTTCACAGCGCGGGTTGTCTTCTTCAAGCTACGAAAAGAGAAGCCCTTCTCTCCAAAAATACCGGCTTCTCCTTGCTCTACTTAAAAAGTGTAATTACTAGTTTAGCCCTTAGTTAACCCTAATGCATCCTCCCTAATTTTCACTATAAATACCCCATTAGTTTAATTAGAGGAGCATGTTCTTCTTATCAATAATTAGTGTAGTTAATATCAATCAAATCTCTCTTCAATATTGTAATCAAGTATTAATCAAGTTTTAATCCAAGTTTTAGTTCTTTAATCTCTCTTTTGTTCATCCTTTATTTTGGGTAATTGAAGATTATTTGGGTTATTATTGGGAGATTGACAACCTCTCAATCTAGCATTCAAGTACTTCTATTATTCTTGCTTTATTATTGGAATCATTAGTAGGTATAATCTCTTAATCCCTTTTTAATTATTGTTAATTACTTTCATTTATTCATCATGTTTCATATTGTTGGTATGATTGACAACCTTGCTAGCATGATCAACATGATAATGAGTGAGTAGTCTCTTAGCTAGGGTTAATGGGTGATTAGGGAAACCAACATGGGGAATGATTCATGCTTAAATTAATATGCTTTCATATCTTATTTGCTTGCTTGTTTTGATCTCAACTCATGCACATGTTATATTTGATGAAATGCTAAGCCTATGAATCCTTGCATTTACTATCATCTCCTATCTCTTCAATGAGACTTGTAAGACATAACCCAACTCGAGTCTCATTAGACCATGCATGTTGTTGAGTAGGGAAGATTAAGTCGACTTGTAGGTGTTGTACAATCTAATCGATTCGGCTCGGGACCCAAACTTTCCTAGGATTGTAAGATATAACCCAACTCAATCCATCACAACAATAATTGCTTGCTTATAATTTGAGAACATGTTTGTATGATCATATCCCATGATTCCCCTATGATCCCATGACACCCTAGTGCCTTTAATCAATTGTTTACATCCCTTTTTATTCATCTTGCTTGTTTATTTTCATTGTTATTCTAGTTTAGTAACCTTCTACATCAACCCAATTTGTGACACCCCTTAGACACCGCTAGTTACAATAGAAATCTCATTTCAACTCCCGTCCCTTGGGATCCGACCTTTACTTGCCTCTTTACTAATTGTAGAGTTGCTTGTTAAGCTATAAATTGTGTTTTGATTCGACCGTGACCAACGACCACATCTATTTATTTGTGAATGCTAAACGGACCGATCAAAAATGGCGCCGTGGCCGGGGACGGTGTTTGTTTGATTTAGATTTCCTTTTTGTTATTAGTTGTGTCTTTCTTCACCTTGAGGAAGTAAAAATCCTCAAGGTTTGTTCTAATTGTTTTTGAGTTGTTTGATATTTTGCATGTCTAGAAGGTTACAAAGTGAAGTGTTACCTTTTGACCGTGAAATCGAAAGAACCTTAACGAATAATAGGAGACTTGTTAGGAGGAATTTGAGAGGTGTTGGTGAAGTTGTTCAACCCACTAGTGAGTTTGTCAATCCTTTCGCAATAGAAGGAGAAGAAAACCCATTACACAATACCCTACAAAATCCACCTACAATGCCAAAATTCTCGTCACACTCCGTACCCACCGAGGAGAATCTACCAAATGGTACTCCTACACCGCAACATCTCACCGGAAATTTTATTGCCAAGTCCGCCTTCATCCAACTAGTTGAGAGGAGCCAATTCGGGGGAATGCCTAGTGAGGACCCTCATTCTCATATGGAAACCTTTTGCGATTATTGTGATGCTATCTCTCAAACGGGTGTGACTCAAGACCAAATTAGATGGGTCTTATTTCCTTTTTCCTTAATCGGCACCGCAAAGCAATGGTTGAAGGGCCTTGATAAAGCCACCCTTGGAATAGATTCTTGGAAGAAGTTGGCTCTAGCTTTCTACAAAAAATTCTACCCACCGGAAAAGACCAACATGCTAAGAGCTCAAATTACGGGTTTTAAGCAAAGGGATGAAGAGTCTTTGTATGAAGCTTCGGAGCGGTTCAAAGGTACTTGTCGCTCATGTCCTCACCATGGACTTAGCGAATGGTTTTTGGTGCAACAATTTTGGAATGGTTTATATGAAGATTCTAGGAACATTCTAAATATGGGATCAAATGGAATGTTCACCGAAGTTGATGACAATCAAACATGGAACAAGATTGAGGAAATGGCGGTCCATAAATCGCAATATAGTAGACCTCGCAAGGCTACTAGAGGAGGAAAGCATGAAGTGGACTCCGTTACTCAATTGGGTGCTCAACTTAGTGCTCACATTGACACAATCAACTTGAAGTTTGAACAAGCTATGGCTAGACTTGAGGAAAACTCAAAATCATCGAAACATCATGTCAATGCCATGACGGCATCCTCTTCAATCCCAAGTGGGATATATGAGAATTGTGGAACTTTGGGTCATGACCCAAGTGAGTGTAGGGGGACAACCGAACAAGTTAATGCTTTCCAAGCTTACAAAAGTGGTATCCCTTATTCAAATTTTTACAATGAAAACACCAAGTTCCACCCAAATCTCTCATACAAGAGCCAAAATGTTCAAAACCCTCAAACAACATACACTCCACCACCCATGAGAAACCAAAATCAAAGACCCTTTTACAATCAAAACCAAGGTTACCAAAATCAAAATCCATACAATCACCAAAATGACCAAGGCTTTGATGTCCAAAAAGCGGTCCTCCAAATGCAAAAGAATCAACAAGAATTTTTCACCCAAATGCAAAAAGATAGCCAAGCAAAAGAAACCACCATCAACAACATTCTAGCTCACACCAAGATGTTGGAAACACAATTGACTCAACTAGCATCTTCAAGCTCGCAAAGACAAAAGGGGCAATTACCACCTCAAAGTAATCCCCCTAGACATGAAACGGTTAGTGCCATTCACTTTAGAAGTGGTACAAGGTATGAAGCACCGAAGAAGCAAGTTGAGGATGAAGTTGTGGAAGCTAGTGAAAAGGAAGAAATTGTGCAAAACTCCAAAGATGGAGAATCATCAAAAGAAGAAAGTTCAAAGAAAAATGAAGACAAAGCCAAAGAGAAGGAACCCATTGTGATTAGACTTCCTTTTCCAAGTCGTCAAGCCAAGCCCAAATTTGATGATCAACTTGGAAAGTTCATGGAAATTGTGAAGAATTTAGAAGTCTCAATTCCTTTCACGGAATTGATCAACCACGTTCCGGCCTATGCAAAGTACATGAAAGATATCCTCACAAAGAAGAAGTCGATCCGGAAACTTGAGACTATCGCCTTCACTAAGGTGAGTAGTGCAATACTTCAAGGGAGTTCACCTCCAAAGTTAAAGGATCCGGGAAGCTTCTCAATACCGTGTACCATTGGCGACACGACGATCAACAAAGCCTTATGTGATCTAGGGGCTAGTGTGAGTGTCATGCCGTACTCGGTGAGTAAAAGGTTGGGAATGGGAGAGCTTAAATGCACCAACATCACACTTCAAATGGCCGATAGATCGACGAAGACACCATTAGGGATATGGGAAGATGTCCCCGTGCGAATTGGGAAGTTTTTCATCCCGGTGGACTTTGTCATTGTTGATATGGAGGAAGATTCCAACATTCCAATCATCCTAGGAAGACCTTTCCTACACACCGCGGGTGCGGTGATTGATGTGAAACATGGAGAGCTCACTCTAGAAGTGGGAGATGAAAGCATAACTTTTAATCTTGACAAGACCATGAGAGCTCCTCGTTTGCATGAGCCATGTTTCATGATTGATCACTATAGCCGAAAAGATGAAAGGAAGAAATCGGAACTCCAATGGAGGAAGAAAATTGAAGATGCTCCATTCAAAGAACAAGTGAATTGTGACAAGGAGAGCTTGCAAGGCTCATCAAAATCAACCAAGGAAGAAGAGGATGGCCTCATTGGCCAAGAGAAGAAATTGGGAGAGTTGTCTCCATCTAAGCAAGAGATTTTCAATGATCAACTCAATGAAGTTTGTGGTCTTTGGGACGACGAGTTTGAAGGGATTTTTAATCCCTACATTGGGCATGCCATCGATCATGATCAACAACAAGGGGCACGGTCTATTGAGGACCTCTACCATAATAATGAACAAGCTTTTGATTACTTTTTCAAGGTGTTGAGCAACATCAACAACACCTTGAACATGCCCCCTTGACATCTCATCAAGAATGAGAGTTTGGTGGAGTCCTCCCTAAACCACCACTTGTAAATATTTCTAACTCCCTAACTTACATTTCAATTCTTGTATTGCATTTTTGTTATTTTTGGATTTTTATTTACTTTGATCAAAATAATTGTCATGTAAGAGAGAAGTAAGGGAGGGACTAACGATTTCAATTGATGTGTAGTGCTTTACCTTAGTGTGGGGATGAAATTGCCTAGGCTACCCATGCCTTAGTAGTGCCCCCACAACGAAGAACACAAGAAATGAAGAAGAATGGAAGAATGGTAAAGGGAAATGCATTGTGCACGAATGAAATGAATCCGGGTACAAAGGACCAGAATCCGAGCGGATTCCCAGAAATCCGCCCGTCTTATGCAATCCTAGCGTCCTACACAAAAGACGCCCGTCCTGAACTGAACTGAAATTTGAATTTTTCCTGACTGTTAAAGAATCCGAGCGGATTCCAAAAAAATCCGCCCGTCTTGAAGAATCTGACCGTCTTGTAAAAAAGACGCCCGTCTTTGCAGCTGAGGAAAACAAGCAAAAATCTCTGGACTGAAATCCGTCCGTCTTCGAAGAAATCCGCCCGTCCCGTGTTCAGACAATCCGAGCGGATTGTACCAAATCCGCCCGTCTTTAGGCGAGCTTTTGCAAAAATTGAAGAAGTAGAATCCGCACGGATTGTGCCTAATCCCCACGGATTGCCCCTGCAGTTTTGAAAATTTCGGCCTCTTTATAACCCCTCCCACCTTCATTCATTCATTCATTCATTCATAAACACTACCCACAACATCAAAACCCTCATCCTCTCCATCATAAAAACAAAAACCCTCAACAACATTCAACAAAAACAAATCAAACCACCCTTCCAACAACAAATTAATCACTCCATCTTCAACAAAAATCAAAACCAAGAACAAAATCTTCAACCTTTGAGTCGATTTTTGTTTTCATAAAGGCAAAGCCTTTCACCTTCAAATCGATTTGGGCATCCTACATATTGAAGATTTTTCATTCTTTTCTTGGTTAAGCTCATCAATGGCAAGGACTAAGGGTGCAACAAAGGCAACCAAGGCACCAAAGGCTAAGGCACTCTCACAAAGGCAAAAGGCTCTTCAAACAAAGAAAGCTTTGGCTATGGTGGTGGCAACACCAAACTTGGAAGTACAACAACAACAACCTTCTATGGGACCATCAACATCCTCTACTCCGGTAATTAATCAACTTTTGCATTATCCGGAGGTAACTTTCATTTCCGATACCCATAGAAATACCTTTGTCAAGTTTGCTATGAAATCTATTCAATCCACCAAATTCATATGTAAAGATGCCTTGGAAAAATTGGGTGTTCTTGAACAAACAAAAGCCTTTTTCAAAGCCATGGGGTTGGAGAAATTGTTTGAAACAAAGGAATTGACATACCCCTCCCTTGTCTTGGAATTTTTAAGTTCTTTGAAAGTCACCAAAGTTGAGAATAGGGAAAATATCGAGTTTCGTCTAGCTAATGTTAGTAGACGCATTACCTTTAAGGAATTGGGTGAAATTTTGGGTCTTAGTGATGAAGAAAGTTATTTCAAGAGTTATGGAAAGTATGACCCCGAACCTCTTTGGGAGGCAATCTCCGGGAAGAAATTTGAGGATTTTCATACATGTCGTGCTCTTTTGGTCCATCATCCGGGCATAAGAGTATGGCACAAGGTTGTGGGAAATACCATAATTGCTAGGAAAGACACCAATCATTTCACAAGACTCGATTTTATTCTCCTTGAATCGGCTTTGAATATCGGAAGAATTCACACCAAGCCTTACAATTCTTTGAGGCTATTGGTTGATAGATGGCTTAATGTTGATAATGGGAAGAAGGGCACGACCATTATTGTCAATGGCGGGCTAGTCACGGTCCTAGCTAAGCACTTTGATCCTAATTTCAATAAGGATAAGAAGTACAAAGCAAAGGAAGGTGGCCATCTTATTGATATGCACATTATGATTAACAAGTTCAAGTGGGTTGCCCATAACCCCCTTGACACTAAATTTGGATGGCTAACTAGTGATGCTAGATCGTTCACCTTGCCCTCGAAGATTTGTCGCCTAAGTGTCCACCTGACCAATTATCTACTTCCCCTTTCCGAAGAAGTCGAGTATATCATTCAACAACAAAAGGGTGATCTTGAAACCCCCTCCTCTTCCATTATCATACCACCTTACCCCTTTGAGTATGAAGAGTTCAAGCCGGAAGGAATTGAAATTGGGAAAGACTATGTGACTCTTCTTATGCAAGCAATGCACAAGCAAGCCCATGAAGATCGGAAAAATGCATATTTGGCTCAATATCCACCCCTCCTACATCTAGCTAGGCAAGGACTCCTTGATCCATCTTGTCCTTTGCCTAGTTGGGCGGATAGAGAAGTCTTATTTCCGGGTGCATCTAGGGACGTGGTGGGAGATAATGAGGTTGTTGGAAATGATGAAGAAGTTGATGATAATATTGAGGAAGAAGCAATGGAAGGAGAAAGAAGTGGTGAAGATGATGATGAGCAAGATGAGGAAGAAAGTGACAAGGAAAGTGGCAATGTGACCACTTCTCATGAGGGAAGTGGTGATGATGATAGCATGATGGAAGACTAGCAAGCCTTGGAGACTCCTACACTCCCATGGTTTGTCTATATCTCTTTGTATTTTATTTCATTTTGATCATTGTTGGTTTAGTCCTAGCAACATCAAAGGACTCGCACCTCGGTACCATTGAGGTGTCTTTATTGTTCCCATTTGTAAAATCCAAAATGACAAAACTAGTTTCATGCATAGCATAGTGTGTGCATGAACTATACCCATCCTTGGACATTAGCAATAGTGTCTCACTCGGTTTGGGGAAGTTAATGCATACACAACGGGAGGTAATCTAAATTATCCTCTCCGTCATAACTAAAACCATGCATCATGTAGTGTAGCTTAGTATAGAATTGCATTTAGTATAGAAATCATGCATCATCTTTGCATAATTTCCATCATTTTGGCCATTGAGGACAATGCCCATATTAGTGTGGGGATGGGAATTCTAACATTTAACTCTTATTCAAAAACCCATAAAAATTGAAAAATTTCAAAAAATCATAAAAATTGAAAAAATTGAAAACCCAAAAAACAAGTTCATTTCCTTTGTATATATTGTCTTGTATATATCGTGTTTGTTTTATCCTTGTTCACATTGATTGACTACGCCACATCCGAGACATGAGGATATTGAAGACCGCATGGTATGATCTTTCCAATCTCCTTTTTCCTCTTTATGTTAATGACTATGTGGCTTTATTTTGATTGATGCGGTAAAAACAATGTGAACTTAGGACTTGCATTTAGTTTATATGTCATATTAGTTGGTAGAATCACTTGCATTAGGATGTTTATATGTTAGTTGCATCATGGCATGTAGTTTGCATGGTTAGAAAAATTTTGCGAAACCGTCTACTTGGGAAGCTTGACAAAGTGTATATAGGCCCTAGTAGATGCTTTTTGTTCTTAAGACTTTGCTTGTTTGAATATTTGTAAAACACCCTAGGATGTGTCATGCTAGTATCCTTTGACCCATGGTTTAAGGCCTAGTCAAGAGTACCTTGTGGTGTGATAACTCCTTGGCTACCGTTTATTCCAAGGTGACCCTTGAAACCATGCATCCATCCATCCATCATCCATGTTCTACCATATATTTTTGTCATCAAAGGGAATGGGCACAAAAAAAGAAATCAATTTGAGTTCAATGAAATGAAAAGTGAAAGAAAGTTTGCAAAAATGCATCAAAAGAAAAGAGGAGCAAAAATAGACTCCTAAGCTTCAAATACAAGGCACCCTCGTTACTAATTGGGGTGACTTTGAAAATGTTCAAAAAAAAAATGCAAAAAGTTGTCAAGTATTGAAATGCCAAAAAAAAAAAAAATCAAAAAGAAATGGCAAAGAAAGTGTTCTCAAATGTCAAATGCCACAAGAAATTGGGGGGAAAACAAAAACAAAAGCAAACTCCCAAAGTGAAACTCAAATATCTATCGATCCCTTTATCCATCATATCCATTTTTGTGCATGGTAGAGAGGGGACGACCCTTCTTCTTGTCTACGCAAGAGGGGGAATTCCGCGATCCTCCAGTGTTTCTAACACCATAGGGAGTCTACTCTTGACAAAAGCATTTAACGATTGAGGACAAAGGTACCCTAGCTTGACACATTTTGGAGGTGATTTATTGGTATCCTTCTAGGCTTAGTAGTTTGAAGAAATTGCATCTATGAAGGATTGTGTACCCTTGAATTGCTTCCCTTGTAGATAATTTCCGCCACTTGATGAGGGAGTGGCTATTCTTTTGTAGATGCATCCATTATATGTTTTTGCGTGCCTAATGATTGGATGTGTCGCCATTTTGGCAAGACCCACCTTGCCTTGCAAGAAGGCATCCTACCTCATGGTTGTCTTGTTGTGAGTTGAAGGGGCGGAGTGAGACCCGCTAATTGTCTCATATCGGTTATATTATTAGGATAGGTTAGTATTGGTCCTAGTCTTTGTCACCTCTTTACTCGGGACGAGCAAAGGTTCGGTTTGGGGATATTTGATGTGACCATAATTGGCGCATATTTAGCCCCCGAATTACCCTTGTTTCCATGCTTTTTAGTGCTTATTTGGGTCATTTCTTATCTTTAGTTCTTTGTTTTGCATATTCTTTGAGATTTTGATCCCTTGGTAGGAAAGGAGTTAGAATCTTGCATTTTCATGGCAAATCAAGACTAAATTGATCAAATTCAATGACCAAGCATCAAGGAGAGACAAGATTAGAAGGCCTTTGTACATATCATAGTAGAAGAGCAATGTTGAGAAAGGATCCTTGAGTCCCCAAGGAAATCCCCAAGGAATTTATGAAGAAAAGGGAAGAAAAAGAAGAAGTATCAGTGATCGACAATCCTAGCGGATTGTCGCAATCCGCCCGTCCCGCCTATCCACAATCCGAGCGTCCCAGCTGGAATCCGCTCGGATTCCCCCTCAGCAATCCGCCCGGATTCCCCAGAATCCGCTCGGATTCCATCGACCAAATCCGGCCGTCCCGACCCTTATCCGCCCGGATTCCTTCACAGCGCGGGTTGTCTTCTTCAAGCTACGAAAAGAGAAGCCCTTCTCTCCAAAAATACCGGCTTCTCCTTCCTCTACTTAAAAAGTGTAATTACTAGTTTAGCCCTTAGTTAACCCTAATGCATCCTGATACGTGCATTTTATATAGTCTTTTTAGCCTATTTTATGCACGTATTTCTATGCTTTTATCGTGGTTTTACGCTACGAAATGCCCCGAATATGCTACTTTGGGTTATTATGTCTTATTTGCAGGTATGGACCCGAAAGGAGTGAAATCAAGCTATTTACCGTCCATTTTTGCATGCATTTGGAGGAAGAGATGATTTGGAGCGGAATTATAGCTGTCTTGGGATGCGTGAAGGTGTTTTGGGAGCTAAAGGGACAAGTCAAGGCAAACTAACGAGAATTACAAGCTGCTGATGTCAAGATCCACTCGATCGAGTGCTTTTCTAGTCGATCGAGTGGTTTAGGAGTCAATAATTAGTCGATCGAGCTGTTTGCTAAGTCGATCGACCAGTTCCTTTATAGCCTTAACTCGATCGAGCACTGTTCCAGGTCGATCGAGCTGTTTCTGAGTCAAGTTCACTCGATCGAGTGATTTAAGTGGTCGATCGAGTGGCTTCGCTGACGGGTTGGGCTTTTAAGCTTTAATTCGTTAATTAGGTTTAATCCTACTCCTAATTTCTTATAAATAGGAGTTGGGGATGTCATTTGTAATAATCCAGGATCCAATAATCCAAGGATCATATACTCTCCCTCTCTCTCACACTTTTGCTACATTACTGATTATTGTTACTCTGTTCTTATTTCCGGATCCTTAATTTCAGTATTTCTTCTCTCTTTTCTCTCTTTTTATTTAATGTTTATTATTCCCTCTCCCTATTTATTTATTGTACTTATTTATTCCATGTCTAGCTAAATCCCCCTAGTATGTTAGGATTAGGGAAGCCGTGGTAGCGATGCTTTAATTGTATTAAATAGATTAGTCTTGCGATATGAATTGTATTAGGCAATTTAACTGTTATCCGGTCGAATGAATGCATGCAGGAGACCATAAATCTAGTTAACCCCGACCTAGATCGAAAGATTGGAAGGGAAGGCTTGCTTAATTACAATAGGGTATTGCAGTGAGGGCGGAAGTTAAGCTGTTTACGCTCTAGGGCGGTTTAAGGACCGAAAGGTGACGACCATAGCTCTTCTTATCAATAGTCTAATCGCCTTAGTATTCTCGATAATATAAGATCTGATAGCTGCCACGGTGGACCGACTCTTAGCATACTACCCTTCTTCTTCTGTTAATTTCTCTTTTTTATTTCTCTTGCTTTAGCCTTTAGTTTAGTCAACACAATCAATTCAAAACCCCCATTAGTGACATTAGACGGATAAATGGACAAATAGATAGTACACCGCCTCCTGTGGAGATCGACCCTACTTGCCGCCGACTTTGTTAGCGTATTCTAGGTATTTTATTTTTGGTGTAGAAACGACCGCATCAAATTTTGGCGCCGTTGCCGGGGAGGCAATCTATTTATTTATTTGTTTAATTTTATCTGTTTTTTTAGCCTCGGGATTTTTCCCTTGAGGCCGTTCCCGATCTTTTTCCTTGAGTCTTTGTTTTGATAGGCTTTACAGGTACTACCTAGACAGTTCTAGGTGAAAGACAGTCAAAGGGAAGGCTTGAGTACCTTTGACCCATCACCGATGTCCCATTATATGGAACAGCCGGTGATCTGCTACGGGAGATGTGGTTCTGCTGAGCACAATGCAGCCGTAGTTGTGCCGCCACATCCACCTCATCAATGGCCACCGCAACAGGATCCTCGTGATACACTGAAAAAAGAAATCGCGGAGCTGAAATCCTTAATCCTTGAATACGATAGAAACATGGGTACTCAAGTCACTGAGTTGCAATCTGAAATTGCTCGGTTAATTTGGGTTGGATGATCGGCAACCGGAAGAGGTGTGCTTGACCAAGAGCGGTTTTTCCCATGAAGAACCCGCGCTGCCCGATGCTGAAAATGATTTCCATATCTCGGATGAAGACTTTCTATCGTATTTCCAGAGCGTATGCAAGGATACCAGCGCTGTACAGGAAGATTTACTCGATCGAGTGACTTTTAATGGTCGATCGAGTGAATTTCCAGAAGACAGTCCTCGATCGAGTGATATCTCCTCTCAGTCGAGTGACATGCACGAGGAAAGTGCTCGATCGAGCGATTTTGTTACTCGATCGAGTGAGATGCGGGAGGAAGGTGGTCGATCGAGTGAGTACTTTGCTCGATCGACTGATTTGGCCATTGGGAGCTTAACTCCGTCACTTAGGTTCATATTGGATGACGAGTTTGACGATGATGAAGGTTACGGTGAACCTCCCTTATTCACAGCCGAGTCGGATACACTCGAAGCTGCGATCTACGGGGCGGATTCCACTGAGGAGGTTGATGAAGAAGCAGCTGAGACGGTAATTACTCCTAGCACGGAAGAGGTAATGAATTCTTTTATCTATGATTCCGACATTAAGAGTGATCAACCTGAGGTAGTAAACGGTAATTTCATTACTATTTGTAAGTTGCCTCGTCTTATTCATGCTTCCTTTTTCAAAGCTATACCCCCTCATATGTGGACGCATAGTTTAACGAATTTTCACCGTCCTTATCATTTCAAAACTGTTAATCTGAATCGGGACCCGTATATATTGACAGTTGCTCCCGCGCTCCTTTATTTTGTGGATAAGTTTAGGAGCGCTCATAGGAAATTTGTTCGACTTAAACGGTCTTATATTTTAATTTCCTATTCTGTTATTCCACTTTTGTGCTACTTATGCTTTTGTGTAGCACATGCGCAGCTATTCGACAGGTTGCTACGCGCTTTGAGCTGTTTTGATTGTATTTAACCATAGTGGCTCGAAGAAATGAAGGTCGAGCTGGGACCTGACTGAAGCTAGCGCTATCCGGGAGGCAACCCGGCGATTTTATTTTGCTTTTTATTTTATTTCAGTTGTAATAAATGGTTTTATACCATAGACTATCTCAGTATGCTTGTCTTGTTAGTTTGTGGGCTGTTCTTATTGCTTTTTTGCAGGAAATACGATGAGAAGCACTCGATCGAGTACTTTTTGTACCCGATCGAGCACTTGTGCTGCCAAATTCTCTCGATCGAGCTAATATCTACTCGATCGAGTACTTGCAAAGTAAGAAACCACTCGATCGACCTAGTTTCTTTTCGATCGAGCTGTCCTTGGATGCCCACTCACTCGATCGACCACTGTTGGACGGATATCGAGTGTTTTTTACTTGTATCAGCTTCCTGAGACGGTTTTCCGGGTCTTTAGCAACCTCCCATTTCATGGTCGGTTTGGGGAGGTCCCCTTATTCGCGCATTTTGTGAGTTTTCCGCTTTTTACTCTCTCTTTCCTCCTTTAGTTTGCATTTCCTTTCCATGTTTTGGTACAATGGGGGCATTGTACAGTTTGGTTTGGGGAGGTTATGCATCCATATCTGTGTCTGCATATTGTTTTTATTGCATTTCAGTTATCATGTTTAATTTATGTTTGCATTGTTATTTATTTCATAAAAATTTAAAATTCCATAAAAATCAGAAAATTGTTAAAATTCAAAAAAATTTCACGTTTATTTTAGCATATAGGTTGAGTCGGAACGGTAGATTTCCATGATGATATTGCTCTATAATTGTCTTTCTGCTTAAGCCTTGCATTAAACTATTATCTTATTAGCTTTGTCTCTTTGCATAATCTACGAGTTTATGTTTAAATTTAGCTGAACGAATAGACTTGACCTGAAATATTGGCAACCTACTTATAATTTCTAAAATTTAGAGCCTTATAAACTGGTGTCATTTATGACCAGTTTCATGTAGGATTGTGAGTAGTTACTCCTTGCATAACATGTTCATCAATTTGCACGTATATGAAATTCAATTGCTTTTTGCCGTCATACATTCGGGTTAGTGGTTGGTGTCACATGCAGGGAGGTGCTTACATTTTCCCTTTCTTTCATTTTTACCCATAAACTCCACATTAGCCAAATTTGCCAGTTGACCCTTAGCTACATCCAAATTTAGCCTGCCTTGTCAAGCTAGTTTAGATTGTTTCTGCGGTATATTGTCTATTGTATCAAGTTTGGCTCGTATTCTGTTGATTTGGAGTTGGTAATTTATGAAGAAAAGGAGGTTGATGAAAAAAGACGTGAAAAAGAAAAAAAAAAGAAAGGAAATGGAAAAAAAGGAAGTTGAAAAAAAAAAAAGAAAAAAAATCAGAAAAGAAGAAAAATAATAAGTTGAAAAATAGAAAAAAGAAAATCAAAAAAAAGAGTTTGTTTGGTTGACGTTTTCTGCTCCTATGATCTATCTTACATCATTTGAGGAGTGTTTGCAGTTTGGTTTGGTGAGATTTTATGCCAAATGAAGGGCATGTGCTTATTCTATAATTGCTTAAGAATCGGATGTTGATATATGGTTTTGTTTAGGTACTAGCTTGATCACCTATACCTCCACATCCCCATAAATGTTTTGCCTTTTCTTACCCATTGCCTCACTTTACCATATTTTTGTAAGCCCTCGGCTGTGACGGACCTTCTTTGGTTGGAATGTATGTTCGGTAGTTAGAATTGTCTGTCATATTAGCTGCATGCATGTTTATGTGGGTCGTAGTTTAGGTGAGTGACTATTTTCCTTTCTCTCTTACATATATATGTTCACCCTTTGCTTCATGAGAGAAGAGTGACCCGTGAGAGTCCATTGTTAAAGGTCTTGCAAGGTCGACGGTTCAGCTTTGTTTATAAACATCTTATAACTCGTTTGCATTTGACTGTCTGCTATGAGTGTTAGTTTGCTTGCATTAAATTGGTTTACGCGGGCATTTGTAGCTAGCTCTGAGTTATCTTTTTCCGTTCCTTTAGTTGCATTTTAGTTTACTCGGGGACGAGTAAAGGTTTGGTTTGGGGAGATTTGATGCGTGCATTTTATATAGTCTTTTTAGCCTATTTTATGCACGTATTTCTATGCTTTTATCGTGGTTTTACGCTACGAAATGCCCCGAATATGCTACTTTGGGTTATTATGTCTTATTTGCGGTATGGACCGAAGGAGTGAAATCAAGCTATTTACCGTCCATTTTTGCATGCATTTGGAGGAAGAGATGATTTGGAGCGGAATTATAGCTGTCTTGGGATGCGTGAAGGTGTTTTGGGAGCTAAAGGGACAAGTCAAGGCAAACTAACGAGAATTACAAGCTGCTGATGTCAAGATCCACTCGATCGAGTGCTTTTCTAGTCGATCGAGTGGTTTAGGAGTCAATAATTAGTCGATCGAGCTGTTTGCTAAGTCGATCGACCAGTTCCTTTATAGCCTTAACTCGATCGAACCTTTGTTCTAGGTCGATCGAGCATTTGAAGTCAAGTTCACTCGATCGAGTGATTTAAGTGGTCGATCGAGTGGCTTCGCTGACGGGTTGGGCTTTTAAGCTTTAATTCGTTAATTAGGTTTAATCCTACTCCTAATTTCTTATAAATAGGAGTTGGGGATGTCATTTGTAATAATCCAGGATCCAATAATCCAAGGATCATATACTCTCCCTCTCTCTCACACTTTTGCTACATTCGATTATTGTTACTCTGTTCTTATTTAGGATCCTTAATTTAAGTATTTCTTCTCTCTTTTTCTCTTTTTATTTAATGTTTATTATTCCCTCTCCCTATTTATTTATTGTACTTATTTATTCCATGTCTAGCTAAATCCCCCTAGTATGTTAGGATTAGGGAAGTCGTGGTAGCGATGCTTTAATTGTATTAAATAGATTAGTCTTGCGATATGAATTGTATTAGGCAATTTAACTGTTATCCGGTCGAATGAATGCATGCAGGAGACCATAAATCTAGTTAACCCCGACCTAGATCGAAAGATTGGAAGGGAAGGCTTGCTTAATTACAATAGGGTATTGCAGTGAGGGCGGAAGTTAAGCTGTTTACGCTCTAGGGCGGTTTAAGGACCGAAAGGTGACGACCATAGCTCTTCTTATCAATAGTCTAATCGCCTTAGTATTCTCGATAATATAAGATCTGATAGCTGCCACGGTGGACCGACTCTTAGCATACTACCCTTCTTCTTCTGTTAATTTCTCTTTTTTATTTCTCTTGCTTTAGCCTTTAGTTTAGTCAACACAATCAATTCAAAACCCCCATTAGTGACATTAGACAGATAAACAGACAAATAGATAGTACACCGCCTCCCTGTGGAGATCGACCCTACTTGCCGCTGACTTCTGTTAGCAGTATTCTAGGTATTTTATTTTTGGTGTAGAAACGACCGCATCACATCCTCCCTAATTTTCACTATAAATACCCCATTAGTCTAATTAGAGGAGCATGTTCTTCTTATCAATAATTAGTGTAGTTAATATCAATCAAATCTCTCTTCAATATTGTAATCAAGTATTAATCAAGTTTTAATCCAAGTTTTAGTTCTTTAATCTCTCTTTTGTTCATCCTTTATTTTGGGTAATTGAAGATTATTTGGGTTATTATTGGGAGATTGACAACCTCTCAATCTAGCATTCAAGTACTTTTATTATTCTTGCTTTATTATTGGAATCATTAGTAGGTATAATCTCTTAATCCCTTTTTAATTATTGTTAATTACTTTCATTTATTCATCATGTTTCATATTGTTGGTATGATTGACAACCTTGCTAGCATGATCAACATGATAATGAGTGAGTAGTCTCTTAGCTAGGGTTAATGGGTGATTAGGGGAAACCAACATGGGGAATAATTCATGCTTAAATTAATATGCTTTCATATCTTATTTGCTTGCTTGTTTTGATCTCAACTCATGCACATGTTATATTTGATGAAATGTTAAGCCTATGAATCCTTGCATTTACTATCATCTCCTATCTCTTCAATGAGACTTGTAAGACATAACCCAACTCGAGTCTCATTAGACCATGCATGTTGTTGTGTAGGGAAGATTAAGTCGACTTGTAGGTGTTGTACAATCTAATCGATTCGGCTCCGGGACCCAAACTTTCCTAGGATTGTAAGATATAACCCAACTCAATCCATCACAACAATAATTGCTTGCTTATAATTTGAGAACATGTTTGTATGATCATATCCCATGATTCCCCTATGATCCCATGACACCCTAGTGCCTTTAATCAATTGTTTACATCCCTTTTATTCATCTTGTTTGTTTATTTTCATTGTTATTCTAGTTTAGTAACCTTCTACATCAACCCAATTTGTGACACCCCTTAAACACCGCTAGTTACAATAGAAATCTCATTTCAACTCCCGTCCCTTGGGATCCGACCTTTACTTGCCTCTTTACTAATTGTAGAGTTGCTTGTTAAGCTATAAATTGTGTTTTGATTCGACCGTGACCAACGACCACATCTATTTATTTGTGAATGCTAAACGGACCGATCAACAACCAAGATGGGTGATCTTGGTTGTGCCCAAATACTACCATTTCTCAATGTAAGGAAATTGTTTTTCCTTAAACTTTCATTAATATGCTTTTATATTGCATGTATGTTACATAGATCACCAAAATGATAAATTACGAGATAATTTAATTTTTATTAGAGAGTCTAATATAGATCTATGATCTTTCAAGGATCACACCGATTGGGACGACGACTGTCAAAAAGCCTTCGACAGGATAAAGGAAATCCTATCCAAGCCTCCTGTCCTCATGCCACCTCAACCAGGGACTCTTTATCCCTATACCTGACTGTCACCGACACAGCCATGGGAGCAATGCTAGCCCAAACAATCGAGAATGAAGAATGAGCCATCTACTACATCAGCAAAAAGTTCATCGAGTATGAGACAAGGTACACCCAACTGGAAAAGACATGTCTTGCCCTAGTATGGTCAACAAAGAAGCTGCGGCATTACATGTTCAGCTACACGGTCCACTCTACTCCAAGATGGACCCGGTCAAATACATCTTCGAAAAACCCGTACTAAATGGAAGGCTGTCTAGGTGAACACTCATGCTGTCCGAGTTTGATCTCATGTTTGTACCCCTCAAGGTTATCATGGGAAGAGCAGTCGCCGATTTCCTAGCAGAGAATCTCGTCAACCAGGATCCAACGACAGACACATGGTCACGTCCTGACGAAGACATCCTTTGTGTTGACTTCGACGCATGGGACCTATACTTCGATGGTGCATCTAATCTGAGAGGCTTCGGGGTAGGAATCCTTCTAATATCACCAGAGGGAGAACATGTTCCGATCTCAGTCAAACTAGGCTTCGCCGTCACCAACAATGCCGCTGAATATGAATCATGCCTCATCGGCCTACAAGAAGCCAGAACACTTGACATCAAGAGACTGAGGATCCACGGCGATTCCTCGCTCATCATCAATCAGGTGTCCGGATCATTGAAAATCCGAAGTGACAGCTTAGCTCCCTACCAAGCGAAAATCAATCAAGAGGCCGAGTTCTTCGACCAAGTCGACTACTTCCACTTGCCACGAGAGGAAAATCAATTTGCTGATGCCCTAGCAAAACTTGCCGCGCTCGTCAATATACCTGACAACATGACATCGATGCCCCTGTGTGTCGAGAGAAGGAGCGAGCCAGCTCACATCTGTGCCATCAACAACGACAAGGAAAACCATGGCGAACCCTAGTACCAATCCATCCTCAACTACAAAACCAAAAACGAATTCCCTCCTAACTCTGATCAAAGAGGACAAAGAGCCATCCGTTTATTTCGTCATAATTCGTGATGAACCAAGATCAACTATACAAAAGAACACCCCAAGGGATTCTCCTCCTTTGCATTGACCATCACAAAGCCAAAAAAGTCATGGGAGAGCTTCACGACGGAGAATGTGGCCCTCACATGAGCGCAATGATGTTGACCCGAAAGATCATGCGGTTGGGTTACTACTGGACCACCATGGAAGCCGATGGCCGTAACTACGTCAAACATTGCCACAATTGGCAAATCTTCGCCAACATACAACACATACCACCATCCCTTTTATACACCATGACATCATCCTAGCCTTTCTCAACCTGGGGCATCGACATCATCGGGAAAGTTAACCCCACAGGCACCAAGGGGCATTGCTTCGTCCTCGTCGTCGTCGACTATTTCACCAAATGGGTGGAAGCACAGTCATATGCAGTCTTGACCGCCAAACAAGTGGCTAAGTTCATCCAAAACAACATCATCTGCCGATATGGGGTACCCCATGAAATCATCAGCGATCAAGGCTCTCACTTCCGGGCAGAAACTCAGGCCTTGCCGGACAAATACAAGATCAAGTGACATCGATCATCCCCCTACCGTCCCCAAACCAACGGAGCGGTGGAGGTAGCTAACAAAACTCTTGTCACCATTATCAAGAAAATGCAAGACAACTACCGCGATTGGCCGAGCAAACTCCCATTCGCACTCTGGGGATACCGAACCTCCATTCGAACACCGACAGGTGCCACACCCTTCTACCTAGCATACGGTATGGAGGCGGTTCAACCGGTAGAGTTAGAGGTCCCTTCCCTACGCATCCTACTAGAGAGTCAGGTCCCTGAGGCAGAATGGACCCGTCGAAGGTACGAGCAACTCACTTTTCTAGACGAGCGGCGGCTCAACGCCTTGCACAACGTCCAGCTATACCAACGACGTATACAACGGGCATTCAACAAGAAGGTTAAACCCAGGAACATCAAGGAGGGCGACTTGGTCCTCAAGTCGGTCCGAGCACCACTACCCGTCGATCCGAGGGGAAAATTCAAACCCAATTGGGCCGGGCCATACCCGGTAAAGAAAATACTTTCGGGGGCGCAGTGAGACTAAGTGACCTAGATGGGGAAGATTTTACAAACCCGACCAACCTGGACCAACTCAAGAAATACTACCCTTGAACCATAGTAACCAACGACCTCAACCCTAGTTTTACAACTAGCAACCGCCTCAACCCTTTTCAAGTCAAGTTCCTCAACGCGTTCTGATTTGAAATTGCATGTTTTATCGAGTCTAAGTTGCGGCACTTTGCCCGTTTCGAATGTCCTTTGATATGTCAAAGGCAACATCCATTTGCACTAAAACAAAAAAACCCTGAACTACGAGCATGGTTTGATTTCATCTCTTCAGGTGGATACGTAGGTAGTCCCTCTTATACATGAGGGATACAACCACAAAACCCAATCAAATTTACAAAACATTTCGAACTACGAGCATGGTTTGATTTCACCTCTTCAAGTGAATACGAAGGCAGTCCTTTCTTACACGAGAAGGATACAACCATCCCCATAATCAAAAACAACCATCCCCATAACCAAAAAAAAACATCACCCACATCAACATTCAAACAAAAGAAAAGGAAAAACATTCTCTTTTCCCCAAAAATACAAAAAATGAGCCTTTCTCCCTTCCCACAAAAATCCCACTTTCCCAAGTGCAAATGTTTAGGACGATTCAAATCGAATTGCCTTTACAAAATGGATGGAAGAAACAAGCGTTCAAAATTTCGACACGAGTAATCCTCTTATTTAATTAATAATGGGAGGGATTACAATTTCAACAACTAATAAAGCTCGACGAGTCTACAACTTGTCAAAGCTAAGGTGTCGACTAAAACACCTCACATAATAAAACTAGCACAAAACACACAAAACATAGCTAGTATAACATAATAAAAAACTCACAACACTTCTACAACATAATAATAAAGTGGGTAATGGAAATCTTCACTCCTCCATCCTACCCTTGCCTTTTCCCTCGGGGCACATCTTCCCTTTGTTCTTCTTGTTGGCCCGCCTATCACGGATTTCGTCTTCGGAACGAATCCTCAACGGATGTACAACGGCAACGGCCTCCGGTCTAGCGCAAGACCCCATGTTCGGCCCGAAACGAGCCCATGCACGGCCCACTACATTTTTGGGACCCGAGCTTCTCCTCTTTGGTGGTCTCATCACATCCGGGCTAACCCCATCAACATAATCTTCAAAGAAGGCACGGTTGGCCTTGCCAACCTCTCAATACTTCAAATCGACAACCTCGTCCTTACGGAATTTGGACCTCTCCTCCAAGGACGAAGCTCTTGACCACTTGACATAAGCGGGAGTCACCCATATCGTGGCAACGGGGTTTGGTACCTCCCAAAGCGGCCGAGTGGCCCACCATCTTTCGAAGACCTCCACAAGCTCGGAGTTCCGGAAAACATTCTCTTGTACAAGAGTATCTTGAGCGGGCACCTTGTGTTGACGCCCCATTTGCCCTCACCTTTCGGGATAAATGAAGGAAGCAACCTTCAAACCCACCACCATCAAAGAACGAGGACTAGCACCCGAAGCAGGCAACCCCGTGAAGGACCTCAAGTGCCACCATGGCACCACCCAGCGGATGTGATGACCACCCTCCTCCGCCAATCTTGCGGCCCAATAAGCCTCGGTGGAAGCAAAGCTAAACGAGTACAACTTCTTCCTCATGGTAAGGTGACGGAAAGAATAAGAAGAAGAATCAACCGGAGGCTCTACATACCTTAGCCTCTCCAATAGCCACACTTGGAGGATCCTTGGGGATCCAAACGAGGGAACTTCTCCACAAGAACCTTCCTTGTCCAAAGCTTGGATGATCTCGCCAAGCACCAACCATGATGGATCTCTACCATGCTCCATTTGCTCAACCACATGTACAAGGGCCATGCTACCATAGCATTTCGGCCCCTCCTTCTTTAAAGCATCAACAAAGAGGTATACATGGACAAAGCAAAAGGCAAAAGCCCTTCTCCTAGCCACCTCCGAAACATTGGCATCCAATCGGTTCGAGAAGATGTTGATAAGAGCCAACATATCCACACCATGTGAAGCAAGAAGGAAGTTGACTTGACTTGTCGACAAGCCCAACATCGAACGAAATTTCTCCTTATAACACAACTGAGTCGGAGGAAGCACCGGAGCACAACCCGGCCACCCACCAATGGCTCCATTTTCCTCGGCAAGAGGACAAATTTCACCTTTCGGGAAAACGAAAACGTGATGTTTCGAATCCCAATACCGAGAACATGCTTCGAGAAATGAGGATTGCACCTTTACTTGACGGAGCACCAACAATTGACCAACTCCCATGCAAACGAGTTTATACTTTTCGGGAGGTGACAAATCCCGGCACCATTGTCGCAACGCATTCTCAAAGGCATCCATGAAATATTTTTGTGGAAGAAGAAGAAGAAGTTTTGTAGAGAAGTTTTGTGTTTCGGATGATGAAACAATGAAGCACAAACATCACTATTTATACAAAACGATCAGCGCGTTTTTTTTCAGAAAAAAGGGAGAGCTGCTTCCTATCGCCAAGCAGCTCGCGCCTCTTTGGGCCTGTTCTCAGGATCCCCACCTTGAATTGTCCCTTTCAAGTTGTGTCTTCTCCTGACACCTCAAACCTCCCGCCGGAATGCTCGCGCCTCTTCGGGATGGTCCGGAACATTTTGTGTTTCCTCACACTCACATTTCCTTGTTTTCGCGTTTTACGAAATCCGACACGGTTTTCATGACGCAGCTTTAAACATACGGATTTTTCTTTCTTTTTTAAAAGGGGGAAGGGCTAGTCGCCCCGATCCGCGACGGATCGTTTCCATGTCAATCAAAATTCCGAAAATTTTTCGCAATTTCCCAGCAAAAATAAAAATTGAAAATTGATAACACGACGTCAGTTTTCCTCAAAATTTCAAGCACTCACAAATTCGAGTCTTGATCTCACAAAAAAATCAAATCAAATACACTCGTAAAAATCTTTTCTAAAATTCAACCCTGGCGGTTTGAGTTGGAATTTTTTTTCCGAGTCACAAATCAATGTCAATAATTTCGATGCATTTTAATTCAAGACACGAGTTAGTTGCTCAAAAAAAAATGTTCAAATCAATTCCTTTTGGAGTCCAAACGCGACGACTTGTCGCAAATTTTCAGAAAAATCATTTCAAATTTCAAATTTCAATTCCGTAAGCCCCGAATGATCTCCTGCAGCCAAAGGTAAACAAAGAACGTCAGCCAAAATTTCGGCATTACGACGGCATAAAATGGACAAATCCAAAAAAACCTGCAAAGCAGAACAAGGGCAATCCCGCCCAAACCCAACCAAACCAAGACAATTCACAAAAACGCACAAAAAACGACTCGCCCTTCTTTTCTAGCAAAAGACGAGTCAAAACAACGACAAGCAAAAACGGCACCCCAAGACCCGTACAAGGTCCGCCAACAAACCAAAATACGTTCCCGATGCGACAGGGTATTTTTCTACGACTAAAAAAAGGCAATTCCTACGCCAATTTGAGTGCAAACCGGTCAAAATTTCAAAATACGACCACAACAAGGCAACGTGATTTTATCACGCCTTAAAGCGACCTAAACTACCAATAAGGTCCATTTCAAGGCAAACTGACTCAATTCAAGCTTTAAACAACCACTTATTCTGTCAGACATAAGACCGTCACAAAAGGCAAAATTTCCAATTTTGCCCACAATACCCAACAAAGGTCCACAATGGCAAATACGGTCTTTCCCGACTACAATGCAACCTAGTGGGACCCATTACCCAAGCAAATAAACTTGGCATTGTGAAATGAGATGGTTTCTTCGCCTCACTCACGTTTTTCGAGCATAGGGGGCGCAAACGGGGACCAAAATGCAAACTAAAAGCACCCCCTATACTCCTAAACAGGTTTCTAACCTAATGCGATCATCAATTTCACTTGAAATGAGCTCAATCAAAAACGCCCAGATCGATTTTCAAGGGTAAACATTTCGCCCTAATTCAATCTATCAAAAAGACCAACAAATTCAAATGGATTCAAGAGGAAATACATACCTTGAGATGACATGTTGATAATGGCACGAATGGGAGCAAGCTAAAAGACCAACAATGGCGGTTTTGTGCGGTTTTTGTCGAGAGGTTGAAGAAGATGAAATGAGAATGGTATGCAAACCAATCTCGCGTCTTTTACAGGAAAATAGGGAAGGCCCCTTACCTCGCCAAATTGCTCGCGCCTCAATGGGGTGCTCCCTACTCTATTATAGCGGAATTTTGGGCTTTGGCCCAATTTCCCATCAAACCTCAAATTTCAAACGACGACAATTAAAACCGTCATTTTCAAAAATAATAGTGAAAATTCAAAATTCACTATTTATTCAAATTTCAAACGACGGCAATTAAAACCGTCATTTTCAAAAATAATAGTGAAAATTCAAATTCACTATTTCTTCAAATTTCGAACGACGGCAATTAAAACCGTCATTTTCAAAATAATAGTTGGAAATCAAATTTCACTATTTTCACCACATCTGTCAATGGCGGCAACATAAACCGTCACTTCAAAAGCAATAGTGAAGATTCAAAATTCGTTATTTCCTCCATATCTGTCAACGGCGGCAACATAAACCGTCACTTCAAAAGCAATAGTGAAGATTCAAAACTCACTATTTCTTTCAAATGTCAACAAGGGGCTTCCTCGCGGAACCCGCTTATTTCAAAAACAATAATAGTGAAATTCAAAATTCACTATTTCCACGGCGGCATCAAGAGTCCGCTATTTCCAAAACAAGCCCATCCAACGCGGCTATTCTCACGGTCGATCAACCGACCGCCTCATGGCTGGCGAGCCTTACAACACACCGCGGTTGGCGAGCCCTCCTCATATACGCCCCATGGCTGGCGAGCCTTACAATGCATCGCGGCTGGCGAGCCCTCCTCATATACGCCCCATGGCTGGCGAGCCTTACAATGCATCGCGGCTGGCGAGCCCTCCTCATATACGCCCCATGGCTGGCGAGCCTTACAACGCACCGCGGCTGGCGGGCCCTCCTCATATATGCCCCATGGCTGGAGAGCCTTACAACACATCGCAGCTGGCGAGCCCTCCTCATAAATGCACCATGGCTGGCGAGCCTTACAACGCACCGCGGCTGGCGAGCCCTCCTCATATACGCCCCATGGCTGGCGAGCCTTACAATGTACCGCGGCTGGCGAGCCCTCCTTATGTACGCACCACAGCAGGTGAGCCTTTGTCCACAAACACGCAAGGACATATCCGAAGATGCCTCAGGTATGACTCCTTCTTATGGCTAGCGAGTCTTTGTACGTAGTCTAATGGACTTTAAACGACCCGCACGGACAGTCGACAGACTCTAAACTGTTCCCGACGACAGGTCCTTGGCTCGTACCCTCGAGTCGCCTTGGCGCCGCCCTTCCCGACGGCAGGTCCTTAGCCCGAATCCTTTCGAGCCGCCTTGACGTCGCTTGGGTCTCCAGGTTGTAATCTTCGATTGACCTGGGGGCTCTACTTTGACTTTTGCCAAGTCCAAGCCTCAGTCAAAGTGGGGGCTCTATAGATACCCAGTATCTGCTAAGACTCCGACAAATACCCAATGATTATCGGACTACAACATGCTTTGGAATCGCGGTGTTTGATCGACAGTTCGTGTACAACTTTACGTCGGAAAACTTAAAACGATTTCGAAAATAAAACATTTCAAAACTTTTCAAAAGTACCTGGAGTGTTTAATGCATGACGACGGGGTTGCAATGACACTAACTAGAGTCAAAACCGACACCGGACCAAAAACCGACTCAAAAATTCAAATCCCGACTCTAACAACGAGTCAAACCGAGTCAAACACAAAAAACAAACCATTCAAATGCTTCCATGTTAAGATTTCCCGGATTCATATATGGTCAAGTACCAAACATATGCATACAAATCCTAGGATAGAACAAATCATGATTGCATTTGTGTGAAAGCGACAAGACACCTCGAAGACGTGCTACATTGCTCGCGCCTCTTTGAGCAGCCCAGGTGGCCACGTCGCTCAAAACTCACACAACCACTCATTTTCCTATAAATACCCCTCAAATGCCCCCATTTGAGAACCTAAGCAAGTGTCTGCCACCTCTTTCTCCCTTAAAATTCTCGACTCGACTTCCTAAGTCACAATTCGACGCGTATTTACGACCTACCGATCGTAAATACAAGCCTTACACATTGTTTGGTACCGTTATCGTGCATTAAATCACTTGACCGACCATTTCGATCACTACACCATCACTAAACTTAACAAAATACTTTTTTTACTTACTAAAACGGTTTTAAACCGATTCTTTTCCAACCAAACGAGTTGATACACTTACGTCGATTTCTCGCCATTAACCAAGCATGTAAGTATGAGGGTGTAAAAATCCTTGTTTTATCATATCTTTACTTGTTTCATGACTATAACATGCTAAATCATGCATAACATGGTCCAAAACATGGGAAGAATGAGCCAAAATCGGACTTTTTGGTTGAGGCAGAGGCTACTTACGTAGCACATAGGCTCGCGCCTAAAGCAGCCTGCCCAGCCTTAAGTTCAATCCCTGTTTGGTCTCTTCTTTTCCTCTATTTTTCATTTACATATTTGTAATCGGTTTTTACCATTTCAAGTATTTTGAAACCCATTTTATTTTCTTTTACAAGTTTTAACCATAAAGCATTTTTCACCCTTGGTTCTTAATACCATGACGGTTTAATCCGTGTTTCGGTGATAATATTTGGTTAATTACATTTAAGAGGTATTTTAAAGACTTTTATTTCATTTCTTCACATTTTGGAAGGTATTTTAAAGCCTTTCATCATTTCTTTACATTTTAAAAATAAATGTATTAGTCACCAACACAAAGTCATCCTTGGTTCTACATACCATGTCGGATTTTAACCCGAGTACGATGATGAGTATCGACTAATTATATTCAAATGAACTTAAAACAATTAGTTCATATTCATTTTTCAAAACTATTCATGTCAAGCTCGTAAAGTCGAACCCGACATCGAATATCATCAAAACAATGATGATTATTCAAGTCTCGTTCCTCAAATCAACACAAATACGACCTAAACGGTCCTTTCAAACCAAAACGGGTCCAAATACCCATTTTCAATACGTTTTATATACGTTTTTCAATGGTCAGAATGCGTCTTATACCGTTGACTGACCCGCGCCTAAACAGGCCATTTCTTTTCCTATTTTCAAACCAGGCGAGACCCCCTTACATCGCCAATAGGCTCGCGCCTCATCTGGCTGCCTCGTGCAGGCTCTGTTCCCTTTCCAGCATTAGTCTAGGACGATCCCAACTCCGGCTAACCCGGATATAGGACGGATCAGACGACTACTTGCTCATTCAAAAACCGTATTTGCAAAACTTCTTATTAAGACAAATGGATCACGTTATGCACCATAAACCTAATTTGGTAAATGGATCTTTAATTTCCGTCTTGCATGCAAATCAACCATAAATCCAACTCGACATCTTATACTTGATACTTGCTTTAAATCAACCGACTTAGAAAGCTCTCACATGTTAGGTTTAAATTATTGGATGCGCATTCATGCATTTAAACCGTTTTATCAACTTTTGCATTCAACCAACCAAGATCGATCAGTAGAGGCCGCTACCGCGGGCGAGATTGGGTGTCTGATTAAAGGGCTTCCCAATACGTACCTTTACCTCTTACTCAGAAACTTTGGATAGTGGACGACCTTATCCACGGCGTACGAGAGTCATTCTAGAGATAGGATGCTAAAAAGGGACGATTCCTTATCTTTAGTACCTATGTCAAACACTGCGTTGTGCTTCGTTTGACCGAGGTATAAAGTGGATTCAACGGGTTCCAAGCATCCCACAAATGCTTGGTGGTGACTGTAACACCCCCATATTCAGAGGAGCCTTAACTAGGCCTTCCTTAGCATATAAGGGCATTACCATCTCGGTTGCCTGAGGATAGTAATAATCAAATGTCGATAAGAGAACTATCATGTTATATTACAAGTGAATTAAAACAAACAACGATATAAAAGATACAACTCAAAGACTACTCTCTAAAGCTATCGAATCTCGTGAAGACTCATCCCTGCCCGGACTCCAGCTATCAACAACATCAACACCTGCTAAGACCGACTGCTCACCATAAGGGATCACGGCAGACACATAACAAACAAAACAACCACACAAGGTTAGTACTGAGATAAGATACGACAAAATCAACTGCAACTATCAACACAATACGACGCTATCAATCTCACACACAAACACAATAATCCAATCAACCTCTGTCAATGACTGTCCACTGGACCAGCCCTGCCAGTAGGGGACCGCAGCCATACCCACCAAATCCCCGCTCATCATACCGAGCGATAACCCTGTCCATTAATGTGCACATCCCCTTCCGTGGCGGGTTCCACGAAGGGCGAAACTAGGGCGTGAAGCCACTCCCGCAAGTGACCCCACTCAGCCGAGAACGCATCTCGAGAACCAGAGATAAACAACCAGCAATCACAATACAACATCAACAACAACCGTCAATACGAATACGACAACACACGACAACCACAATACAACCACAACCTCCGACACACTAGACTATCTACAGAAACTGAGTAGGCGAACCTACCTTTACGCAATTGCAACCAATCCATGCCAACATATGACATATCCAGCAATCAAGCAAGGCCTATAAGCACAACACGATCATCTATTACTACCAAGCAAACCCTAATTGCAAAGATGAGGATAGTGATGATGATTATGACATACCTATAAGGAGAAACCCGGCAAAAGACCGCTACCCGACTCAATTGACGCTCTCCTAAGGCACAAGGATCTTCAAAAGGCTTCCATGGAGGTTTTATGGTGAAGGAAAGGGAAAGAGGCGACCAAAGGGTAGGAGGAAAGTGGCGGAAATGATTTGCGGATTTAACAAAACGCGATTAAAAACCCTCGCTGAAAACTCGATACTCGATCGAGTACCCAACATACTCGATCGAGTGGCCCCCTACTCGATCGAGTAACCTAGCTACTCGATCGAGTAGCCTCTACTCTATCGAGTACCACTCTTAACACGTAACCCAAGATAGTTTTGGCACGCACTTCTAAGAACTATTCCCGCTCCCCAAGGTCAGTCAACGCTGGTCGAAGGGTCTCTAAAAGGGCGGGTATTACAGTCTTCCCCCCTTAAAAGAACTTCGTCCCCGAAGTTCAACTCACCTATCTCAACGCACAAGACACGGGAAGACACGACATCACCATTCTTCCTACTCAAGTCATTACTCCCCGGAAATACCGTCCCCCATGTCATCATCATCACCGTCTAACGCTCTATTCAAATCGACTCTTACAACTATCATGCAAACATTATCATCATCAACTGTCACTTTATATGTATACATCAACTCTTACAAACTATCATATATAAAACATCAACCTCGCAACACGAACCAGCACAAACAACGATCACCCATCATATGATAACAACTATCAACCCGAAACATATCTCATATCAACTTCATGCTGCACAACTAACACCACCGTGTTACTCACTAATTCATTCTATTACGACACCTTGCACCACAACTAGCTCTTTATGACCGTCAATAAAAACATACTATCACATTCACTTCCATGAATTAAAGTAACAACTTACACTTCATATAAGCAATGTTATCAAAGTACTAGAAAATTTTGTAATTTAAACAACAAAACATTATAAACAAACAACAACATAATTTCAAAATCAGCCTTTTTATTTTGCGACATTACTCTTCCCCTCTAAAAAGGAACTTCGTCCCCGAAGTTCACCACCAATATTACCACACATATTACCTATTACCTGCTTCATAACATAAATTAGAACCATATTATTTATTATGGACATTACTCGCTAAGCATATACTTGTTAAATTATAAATCATACACAAACCACCGGAATAACTAGCCGTCGTCGATAAAGCATGTTAATATCGTGTGCATAAACGTATGAAAAGATGTAACTTCGATGGATAGATAGTAATATGGCATATGTAATATTAAAACAACAATAAACCGTCACCACTTCACTACTTGTTACCGATATGCATATAAAACCGAAGCTTGACTTCCAACATATGAAATTAACGGTTCAAAGGTGTTACTACGCACTAATAACCACATTAAACATCAAACTTGCAATTATAAAACAATTGCACACTTTTAATTTTCGAAAACCTCTTGTAACAGTGCTACTCGATCGAGTATGTAGTGGTACTCGATCGAGTGCCATGCTACTCGATCGAGTGTCTTGGCTACTCGATCGAGTAGCCCAAAGATCAGAAAGCTTTATTTCCTTCTTTCCTGGAGCTACTCGATAGAGTACGAGGTACTCTGTCGAGTACCTACGGGCCAAAATGCCTTATAAAATATATCATAACCCAACATATATATACATAGCCGTCACATAACTTGAGTCGAGATGATTTCCCGACCCCAAAATTAATCCTGCAACAATGTTAACTAACAAATCCGGCCTTATGGCCAACAATACATATCCATAACCAAAGTTTCGACGAAAAAAAAAACTACCAAAATCTAACGACACTACCAACATCTACTACCAACGACCATAAACCAAGATAAAACAGGGAGCATCACTCCTCCTGCTGCTGCTGCTGCTCAACCATCACCTCATCATCACCACCACCTCCAGAAGTACCCGCTCCCGATGACCCAATACCCGCATCTACTCCTGCTCCGGCTCCCGGACTCACGTACCATGGGGTCAAGCCACCGTAGGCAAAGGACGGAGGTGTCCCCCACGTCGACTGATCCACCCCGTAGGAGTGGAAAACCCCACTATAGTCCCCAACTCCACTCCACCAAACCGGATGCGGTCCCTCGGTTCCTATCCCCTAAGTGTACGCCATCTCGTGCATGTTGCTGAGTGTCAAAGTAGATGACACTCTCTCCGCCAAGTAGCTGGATCGCGTCTCCGGGGTGTCGAGGTAAGGGTAGCACGGAAAAGGATGATGCTGCTGTGGTGCTACCGGCCGTGTCCTAGTCTCCGAGGTCCTCTCCCTCACTCGACGGGGTCCTCTCCCCAACCTGGGTCTCTCCACCACCACAACCGCCGCGTTCTCGCCCTTCGTCGGCTCTGGCATCACCTCGAGAATCGTGTCGTCGATGAGGTAGGTCTGCAGCTGGCGGGGTCTATCAACATCCTCCTCCTCCTCCTCATCATCAGAGTCCACAGTCACTACCGCCGGCTCTAAAGGCTCCGTCGGTAGGAGGTGCTCAGGAGCTGGAATCTTCATCCAACTCATGCCCCACACCCTCCAGGCTAGGCTACCGTCACCCAAAGTTCTCAACCATTTCAGGTCGAGGTATTAGTCACGGTCCATAGTAGGTACTGGGGTAGCTAGAGGCACATACTCCGGAGAAGCCTCAAAGGAGGTTAGCTTTTCAGCTAACCGAGTGGCGATAGCGCCACAGCTCAAGTACCGCGAAGAAGCAGTAGCTATCAAGGCAAGGGCAGCACAGACGATGGAAGGAGCATTAAAGACCACTTTCCTGGCCCGCTCCGGGTTGAGGTAAGACATCAGAAGCAACACCTCATGATTATTCAGTTTACTGATATCCTTTCTGTCATAAAGGAGGTTTGAAAGAGAACGGAGAAAGACCCTCAAGGTAACATGCTGAACATCATTAGACAGCATGTTGCTTGAGGTGGGAGCTGGCTTTCCGGTCAAGCAAGGCATTAGGCGGCAGACACCACACTCAGCAGGAATGTCAGTGATAGAATCCTTGGGAGGCTTGGCCAATCCAAGGTGAGACGCAAACAGATCCATAGTCAATGTAAAAATCGGTGTTCATCAACCGAAACTCAACGGTCTGGGCAGCTGGGTCATAACTAAAGGAGCTCATAAACTCCAAGGTAAGAAAGGAATAAGAGTGTTTCCTCAGCCTATACAAACCCGTAAAGCCCAAAGTCTCGAATATGTGACGGACATCCGTCTCTATTCCCAAATCCTCCAACAGTGTAGTATCTATACACCTCGTTGGTCTCATCTTGCGTTTTTGCAAATCTACAAAACGCTCTCTCTGTTTGAAATCTACAAACACAACAGAAGGGTACTCCGGAACTGCGGGTACCACGGGTCCACTCCCTTCCCCAACCTCTGGTTGTGTAACCCTCCCCCGTTTACTTTGACGGGTTCCTACGTTCGGTCTCGGCATCTGTTTCAGCATATGTCTTAAACAACTTGCATAAAATATGTAAAGCATATATTCCACGCAATTTGGATTTACATACTCAGCTAAGTACACCAATTCATCGACAAGTTCGACATGTGAAGCACATAATTCATGCCATTAAACTTTGAATACTCGGCTAGGTACGCACATTCACCAATAGTTTCCTCAATTTGATATATCAACTTAGTTTACAGCTACTCATAAACCACAGTTGTGAAAAATTTATCATGGTGAATACACATGCTCAACAAATTCCAACAACCTAGCATTATTCTAAGGCTACTCCATAACACTCCCAATAACATGTGAGGCAATTTGTACAAGTTCATGGAGAAGAAATTTAGAACATATCATCATCACCTTCAATATTAGAAACAAACAACTCAATTAAACCTGTCAGACGGTCTCTACAGCTGTAACAATTTTGGCATATTTTTTTCATCAATTATCATCACTACTATCATATTGAAGTTCAACCTTTATTTAAACAGTCATATACAACTCCAAAATCCAAATATAGATCACGAATTTTCGTTTGAGGCACTTTTAAGACGGAGTTTTAAGGTAACTTTCTAAGGTGAAAATCATCAAAATCCATCCTTCAACATGATATAAACAATGTATAATACTTAATTCCATCATCCAATCAATGTAAAACAATCAAAAATCAATTTCAATTTTGTAACCCTAGAAATTTCGGCTTCAATATTGGCAATTTCTAGCCTATTTTACAGCAATTAATCACCAACATTCATACAAGGGAAGCATGTGAATCATATTACAACAACTAAAAGCAATAATCTATCCATATGAATCGAAAATTTCAGATTGTATCACTATTCTAACACATTCAAATCAATAAATCGTGTAAATTAGGAAGAAAAGCATACCTTGATTAAGTAGTAAAGTAAATAAACGAAATCAAACAAAGAAATCAACCCCAAGAATCACCACCAACACAAGATGAGGAAAGCTTTTGAGAGGAAATTAGGCTTAGGTTTCGAAATATAGAAGAAGAATGAGAAGAAATAGGAAGAATAGGGGTTTTAAGAAACCCGTAAGATTCACTGTACAGTAACCTACTCGATCGAGTGTCTAGGGTACTCGATCGAGTACCACCCTACTCGATCGAGTAGGCGCTATTTCGTCGAGTATCTGCAGAAAATTTCCACATCCCGACGTCATAGCTTCCTAACTAGATCGAGTGAGGTCCACTCGGTCTAGTACGCACTCGCACTCGGTCAAGTATAGTTAAGTACTCGGTCAGAATTACGAAGTAACTTGAAGGTTCCTGCAAAAACAACATCACGTGTCGATTCCAAACTGAGTTTGGAACCCGACACTAATTATCACACTCGTTCACGCATTACCACAATTGCTCAAGCATAACCTATCGTCTCAACTAATAAAGTGTATGTCACATTACGCTACTCAAATTACCCAACTCGGTTTACCTGCTACCGAATCCTTCATAAACATAATCACGTCATCATATTACACTTAAACTTACTTTACACATTACTACCAAACTCATGTTCACTTCGACTTGAAGTATATAATTAACGTTCATTCATTCTTTCATATAACATATAATTTCATACTCTTCATAACAAATTAATCTATCATGTTCCACATTCAATCATAAGCAAATCATCTTACACAAATCAATTATTACGCAGCGGAAAATTTCAACCAATAAACAAGGCATATACGCATTACTATATGCTATGTTTCATGTTATAACTCAGCAATTCTATAACTATCATCATTGTAATTACGGTAGGATTTATAAACTCGTATATGACTACTGTCATCATCAACTTATAGTAAACACCAACATGTTCACTCTTCATGTCACGACATACACTTCCACATTTTCACGCATCTCTATCACGTAAACTTTTGTCACATATCTCATAACCATCGTATAAGCTCACTAATCATGCCAAAAACATCACTACTTCCACCAACGATTACCATACACGGTCCAAATACCACTATCACACCCCTATTAACTCTAACAAAGACGTAACCAGAGGTAGCTCCGGCACAATTAACATACACATCACACATATACACACGGACTCCACAATCTCATACCATGTGACTGGCTTAAGTGTCATGGGGCCAGGATTTTGAAATGAGGGCGCCTACTCACCCAAAACCTAGCATCAGCTGGGGCTCCCATCACACATACACCAGGTTCATTTTATTAGACTCCCTACGTTCATTATTTTTATTTGTTACAGGTTCCAAAATCGTCGCTCTTATACCACTTTGTAACACCCCCATATTCAGAGGAGCCTTAACTAGGCCTTCCTTAGCATATAAGGGCATTACCATCTCGGTTGCCCGAGGATAGTAATAATCAAATGTCGATAAGAGAACTATCATGTTATATTACAAGTGAATTAAAACCAACAACGATATAAAAGATACAACCCAAAGACTACTCTCTAAAGCTATCGAATCTCATGAAGACTCATCCCTGCCCGGACTCCAGCTATCAACAACATCAACACCTGCTAAGACCGACTGCTCACCATAAGGGATCACGGCAGACACATAACAAACAAAACAACCACACAAGGTCAGTACAGAGATAAGATACGACAAAATCAACTGCAACTATCAACACAATACGACGCTATCAATCTCACACACAAACACAATAATCCAATCAACCTCTGTCAATGACTGTCCACTAGACCAGCCCTGCCAGTGGGGGACCGCAGCCATACCCACCAAATCCCCGCTCATCATACCGAGCGATAACCCTGTCCATTAATGTGCACATCCCCTTCCGTGGCGGGTTCCACGAAGGGCGAAATTAGGGCGTGAAGCCACTCCCGCAAGTGACCCCACTCAGCCGAGAACGCATCTTGAGAACCAGAGACAAACAACCAGCAATCACAATACAACATCAACAACAACCGTCAATACGAATACGACAACATACGACAACCACAATACAACCACAACCACTGACACACTAGACTATCTACAGAAACTGAGTAGGCGAACCTACCTTTACGCAATTGCAACCAATCCATGCCAACATATGACATATCCAGCAATCAAGCAAGGCCTATAAGCACAACACGATCATCTATTACTACCAAGCAAACCCTAATTGCAAAGATGAGGATAGTGATGATGATTATGACATACCTATAAGGAGAAACCCGGCAAAAGACCGCTACCCGACTCAAGTGACGCTCTCCTAAGGCACAAGGATCTTCAAAAGGCTTCCTTGGAGGTTTTATGGTGAAGGGAAGGGAAAGAGGCGACCAAAGGGTTGGAGGAAAGTGGCGGAAATGATTTGCGGATTTAACAAAACGCGATTAAAAACCCTCGCTGAAAACTCGATACTCGATCGAGTACCCAACATACTCGATCGAGTGGCCCCCTACTCGATCGAGTAACCTAGCTACTCGATCGAGTAGCCTCTACTCTATCGAGTACCACTCTTAACACGTAACCCAAGATAGTTTTGGCACGCACTTCTAAGAACTATTCCCGCTCCCACAGATCGGCTGGGGCGTGCAGGTGGCTACGTCCACAGAAACCCGTATCTATAACATAACAACGGGTACCACAAACCGTTGCTGGTGCTAATTTATTAACGGTTTTTGAAATGCCGTTTTCTTAAACTGGTAACGGTTGTCTAACAACCGTTGATAAGAGAGATTTTATAACGAGTTTTCGGAAACCGTTAAACGTTTTTTATAACGGTTTGTTAAGTTGCCGTTGTCACATTATAATAACAACGGTTTTCGTGGAAAATCGTTATTCTCATTATCGCGGTCTAGGTTTCCGCCAATATTTGGAAAACGGTAATCTATGTGTCGTTATTAAATGCATTAAACCGTTGTGATACGCTTCTTATTCATTGCCAGATTTGGCGTAGTGATATATCATCAAATGAAGTTATATATCATCAAATGAAGTTATATATCATCAAATAAAGTTATAATATACATAAAAGATAAATTGCACGAGTCTTACGAAGTATATCCCAAATTCCCAATGGAAGTATTAATCATTCTTGTTAAACTCACTACAACAAATTGTCACTTGCGCCACGACTTATGCCACGGGAATTTATAATTCGTGGCTAAATTCTGCTTAGCCACGGGAAAAACATATTCATTATTTTGGAAAAAATATTTATGACACGGGATAAATTTTCACGTGGCAAAATGTCACTTGCTCCACGAATTAGGCTACACCCGTGGTAAATAATCATTTTAGCCACGAGCTATGTCACACCCGTGGCGAACTTTTATTTTGCCACGAAATGTTCCGTGGCAAATATTTTTTTAGCCACGAGATAACAAACACCCGTGGCGAGTATCTTTTCCGACTTAAATAAATATACTTTCATGTTAAGGCAAATCTAAAAATTGCTTATTAAAAAAAAATACAAAATATGAATGAAATTTTATCTAATAAAAATAATACGAAAATACTTTTAAATATAAAATTTTGGAAACAATTTGATTGACTTAATTAATATATTTTATTGTTTTATTTACTTTAATAATAAATTTTAAAATTTTATAAACTTATATGTAAACAAAGAAATGTTTATCGTCGAAATTTTTTGATTTTTTTACAAATCACAATTATGTTTTGTAGGTTTTTCAAAACATTGATAATTTAAGAAATTTGTATTAATATATAATTTTGTTTGTTAAAGTCGTGAATTTCTTTTACTTTTTTAATTAAAATTTTATAATCTTGAATAACAATCTTAAATGATCGTATCACATTTCAAGATACAGCATATCAAATTAAATAAATAAGTTATTTACCATCTATCTTAGAGAAATCTAAAATTAATATCTGTAATACTACGGTTTTATGAGTCTCTGGGTACTCTATCGAGTGGGCCTTACTCTGTCGAGTAAGGGTGTTTTGATTTTAGAAACAGTATTCTGTCTGTAGGGTACTCGATCGAGTAGCCTTGGTACTCGATCGAGTAAGTGGCACTCGATCGTGTACGTCAGTTACTCGATCAAGTAGCTCGGTTAGCGGGTATTAATTCGACGGGTTTTGTTAATAACACATATTAATATATAATTCTTTCCGTCATCTTCATAAATCACTTTTACAAACCTAATAACTTTAAAAAGGAGATTCAACCTACGTTCTTCGCATCATCTGTGTTATCGACAAATCCCGGAGCTTAAGTGGTCGGATTTCATCGTTCTTTACATCCTTATGATCCTTGCGTCGAGGGTAAGATCTATGTACCAATTTTATAGTAATTAGTTAAGTTTGGTTAAACCCTAGTTTGGGGTATTTGGGGGGGGGGGGTTGATGGTTATTATGATTGTTAGTAATTATATGATTATGTGAATAGGAGGAGGATTCGTAGAAGAGCGTTTTTGAGACACCTGTTAGATCGTCTGCTGCTTGTGATTGCATTTCAGGGAGGGTTTTCCCTACTCAGTATTAGTTACATGATATGTGTGGTGATTTGTGCTGTAGTTAGTGTTGTTGATTGTTTCAGACGATTGTTGAGTTGTATTGTGATTGCTGATTGTCTGTCTGTGTTCTTCGGGCGTGTCCCCGGGCCGAGTGGAGTCACTTGCGGGAGTGGCTTCACGCCCATGATTCGCCTTCTGTGGAACCCGCCACAGAAGGGATGTGCACATTAATGGACATGGGTTATCGCTCGATAGAGATGAGCGGGGATTTGGTGGGTACGGCTGCGGTCCCCCACTGGCGGTGTGGAGTATCTGTTGCGATGGGTACTCTGGCAGGGCTACACACTTTAGTGTGTAGTCAGTTACGTGGAGATTGTTCATGGAGACAGGGGTTTGATGTGACGATTGTGCTGTTTGGTAATTGTTGTATTGTATCTTGTTTTGTGTAATTTAATCGACCCCGTTTAATTGTTTTAAAACTGTGGTGATCCATTCGGGGATGGTGAGCGATTATTGAGCGGAGTTTGACTAGAGGCATTTGGGCTAGCCGGGATGTGTCACCACGAGCCGATTAGAGTCTTCCATTTGTCATACTTTAGTTGTTTGGGCCTTTGGTTTTGAGAACATGTATTGTACCTTTTATCAGTTTGGTTTTGGACTTGTAATCACTTTAAACAGTTTGGCTATTTAAATTATGTTTCTTTATTGTCATTTGATTATTATTGCCTCGGGAAACCGAGATGGTGACGTTCTTATACCTGAGTGGTCCTGGTAAGGCACTTTGAGTATGGGGGTGTCACAAAGTGGTATCAGAGCGACGATCCTGAAACCCGTAACCAATGAATCTAATGAACATAGGGAGTCAATTATAATGAACCCGGGGTAAAGGTTGTAGGAGCTCATGCAAAGGCTTGGGAGACGTCCTAAAGTCGCGAACTCGCCCTGTAATTTTCAACCGGTCACATGGGGATGTGTGTCAGGGTCGTATGTGTTGTCTTTTGGTTTGTATGTGTACATAACGGTATGTTTCGTGAATTGTTGGATGTTGGATGTGGATAATTGAAAGTATGGTTAAAAGTTGAAGAGATATGTTTTATATGTGAATTGAATGAGAAGTATGTTGGGTGTTTATAATGTGGCATTTTGATAACATAAATAGATCGTTTTAATGATTGTATAAGGAGTTGCGCGCATTTGCATGCGTAGTTACGTTTATATTGTTAAACTTATAAAACCTGTATATTATGTTGGGAAGGTGAGATGAACATGCGGGTAGTTTATACGAGTCAGCATGACTCGATCGAGTGGGGGGCACTCGATCGAGTGGGTGAGGTACTCGATCGAGTGGGTGTGACTCGGTCGAGTAGGTAGTTGGATGTTTTCTGGACAGAATCGTATTTTTGGGTACTCGATCGAGTACATAGGGGCACTCGATCGAGTAGGGGTCACTCGATCGAGTGGCTGATCAGCTCGGTCGAGTATGTTTGAGATCAGAAGGTCTGTTTGGGGTCTGGAGTCAGGGCACTCGATCGAGTATATAGGGTACTCGATCGAGTAGCCTCAACTCGATCGAGCAGGTTATGGTACTCGATCGAGTGGGGTCTGTGCAGGCTATATATGTGTTCTGGGTTATAGTATGTATGTTTATGTCTACCTTTTCATATATATTTTCAAGATGCCGCCTAAGAGAAACGCCTTGTACGCTAAAGCTGAGAGCATGACCACAGATGACATAGTTAAGATGTTGGAGCACCAAGATGCTCTTACGGAAGCTTTAAAGAGAGTGGGGAAAGATAAGGAGGTCGATCACTCAAAGATCAGTCTTTACATAGCAAGGTTCAACCCGAAAGAGTGTAAGGGAACTGGGGAGCCAATTCTTATGGATAATTGGCATAGAGAGATAGAGAACATCCTGGATTTGGTGCACTGCCCGGATGAGATGAAAGTGGAACAAGCTGCGTTCTACTTGAGGGAGGCGGCAGGTGAGTGGTGGGACAAGGTAAAGGTGAACGCTAGAGATATGTATGCGAGGCAGGGGTTACCTTCTATTCCTTAGGAAGAGTTTAGAAAGGCTATGAGGCGAGAGTTCGTACCGGAGCATGTGAGGAGTAAGTTGAGAGAGGAGTTCGATGGGTTTAAGATGACAGCTGACATGACGGTACGAGTACTACCGACAGTTTAATGAGAAGGCTAGGTATCGAGGATATGAGATTGAGTGATGAGAACCTAGCTCTGAGGTTTGAGAAAGGGTTGACCCCCAAGATCATGGAGAAGTTACCTGTGGGAGTCCTTACGGATGTTAAAGAAGCTTATGAGAGAGCTGGGAGGGCTGAGCGACTAGTAGAGATGGCCCGAGAGAGAGGTGCTGAGAAAAGAAAGGCTGAGAGTGAGGGAGGTGGCCAATCCAACTATAAGAAGGGTAACCACACTCAGGCGAGAGCATATTCATCGGGCTCGGGGTTTAGTGCTGGGGCTTGTTTCGGGAGAGGTCGTGGTAGTAGTGGAGGTAGCTGGGGTATGACCTGCTATAACTGTGGCGGTACGGGCCACAAGAGATATGAGTGCAACAGTGCGGTGAGTGGAGGTTTACAGAGGCCGGGATAGGGGAGCTTTTCTCAGGGTCCTGCACAGAGTTATGCGAGCAACAGACCAGTTGGGTCATGGAACAACAGGGGAGGTCAGAGCAACAACGCTGGGACTAACCGCAATGGCGGTAACTCTTATCAGAGACCTGCTACGAACACCAACAACAACCAGAGGTCGGGTGCTAAACCGGCTACTTCAGCTAGTACTGTCCAGGGAGGTGGGCAGAAGACCAAAGATGGCAAGTTTGTTCATGATAGAGAAGAAAGCGGTGAGGACGACGCTCATGTTATCACCGGTACTTTTCTTGTTAATGGTGTTTATACCTTTGTTTTGTTTGATTCGGGGGCATCACAGTTGTTTGTATCTTCGAGTCATGTTAAACAGTTGGGTCTGAGAGATTATGAGTCTGTAAGAGAGGAAGTTTTTATACCTTCGGGTGAGTCTGTATCGTGTGGGAGGTTGTATAGAGATGTATCCATGATAGTTGGGCAAGTTGATCTACCTGTAGACTTGCTAGAGTTTCCTTTAGACGGTTTTGAGATGATAGTCGGGATGGATTGGTTAGGAAAGTACAAAGCTAAGATAGACTGTCATCAAAAGAAAGTGTCTCTGAGAGGTCCTAAGGGCATTAGTGTGTCTTATCGTGGGTTTGTTGTCAAACCCAAAGTTAAGTTGATTGCAGCTGTGACCTTGAAGTCCTATCTGAGGAAGGGGTATCCGATGATCTTGTGCCATGTGAGAGATGACAGGATGGAGAATCCGACAGTTGATCAGATACCAGTTGTGGGGGAGTTTTCAGATGTCTTTCCAGATGAGATTTTGGGGTTGCCACCGAAGAGGGAGATAGATTTCAGTGTTGAGCTGAAACCGGGGACGGGGCCAATCTCTAATGCACCGTACCGGATGAGTCCTAAGGAGTTAGAGGAGCTCAGGAAGCAGTTAGATGATCTGATAGAGAAGGGATACATTAGACCTAGTGTATCACCGTGGGGAGCACCAGTTCTTTTTGTGAAGAAGAAAGATGGGAGCCTGGGGTTGTGCATAGATTACAGAGAGTTGAATCGAGTGACGGTGAAGAACAAGTATCCTTTGCCAAGGATAGACGACCTGTTTGATCAGTTGAGTGGTGCAGCAGTCTTTTCCAAGATTGATCTGAGATCGGGGTACCATCAGGTGAAGATTAGAGAGGAGGACATACCAAAGACAGCTTTCACGTCGAGGTATGGCCATTATGAGTATGTGGTGATGCCGTTTGGGTTATCTAATGCACCTGCTGTGTTTATGGATTTGATGAACAGAGTCTTCAGTCAGTTTTTGGACAAGTTTGTAGTGGTTTTCATCGATGACATCTTAGTCTATTCTAAGACTAAGGAGGAGCATGAGGAGCGTCTCAGGATTGTGTTGCAGACTTTGAGGGAGCATGAGTTGTACGCCAAGTTATCCAATTGTGAGTTCTGGTTAGAGAAAGTTGCCTTTCTGGGGCATGTGATTTCAAGGGAAGGGGTAGCTGTGGATCCTGCAAAGATTGAGGCAATTACCAAGTGGGAAGCACCAAAGAATGTAGCTGAGATCAGGAGTTTCTTGGGTTTAGCTGGATATTACAGACGGTTCGTGAAAGATTTCTCCAAGATTGCTAGACCTATGACAGCTTTGATGAGGAAAGAGAACAGGTTTTGTTGGGATGAAAGTTTTGAGACGGCGTTCCAGACATTAAAGGAGAGTTTGACCACAACTCCAATCTTAGCATTGCCTGAAGGGAGTGAGAACTTTGAGGTTTATACAGATGCCTCAAAGAATGGGTTGGGATGTGTGTTAATGCAGAACGGTAAAGCGATTGCCTATGCTTCTAGGCAATTGAAGCCTTATGAGGAGAACTATCCTACACACGATATGGAGTTGGGTGCAGTTGTGTTTTCTCTCAAGATTTGGAGACATTACCTTTATGGGGCGACCTTTAAGGTATTTTCTGATCACAAGAGTCTCAAGTACATCTTCACTCAAAAGGAGTTGAACATGAGACAGAGGAGGTGGATGGAGTTGATTGGCGATTATGACATGGATATTATCTACCATGAAGGGAAAGCCAATGTGGTTGCAGATGCTTTGAGCAGGAAGAGTGTACATTCTTTGTGCACAGCTATATCCTTGATGAGGTTGAGAGATGAGGTTGGGAAGTTTGGGATACATATGATCCAGAAAGGGCATGCCATGGGAGATTTGACAGTGCAGCCTGATCTATATGATGATATTCGAGGAAAACAGGTGTTAGATCCCAAGATGGTGGAGTGAAGAGCTGGAGTAGAGAAAGAGACAGCGTCTAGATTCTCTATTCATACAGACTGTAGTTTGAGGTTTGATGGGAGGTGGTGTGTCCCTAATGATGAGGAGCTGAAAAAGACAATCATGACAGAGGCACATAGTATACCGTATTCAGTACATCCAGGTGGTGACAAGCTGTACAAGGATTTAAAGAAGACTTTCTGGTGGCCTGGGATGAAGAAAGAAACAGCTGAGTTTGTGGCTCGTTGTTTGACATGTCAGAGAGTTAAAGGGAAGCAGCGACGACCACAATGTAAGATTCAGTCTTTATAGGTACCTGAGTGGAAGTGGGAATCCATTTCCATGGATTTTATCGTGGGTTTGCCCAAGAGCCAGCAGGGTAACAACATGATATGGGTTATAGTGGATCGACTGACCAAGTCAGCTCATTTTGTGCCAATGAAAGATACATGGACTAAGGCACAATTAGCTATGGCTTATCGGAAGAATGTGCTAAGGTTACATGGGGTGCCTAAAGACATAGTATCTGACAGAGATGCGAGGTTTATCTCAAGGTTTTGGAAAGAGTTGCAGGAGTCTTTGGGAACGACATTGAAGATGAGTACAGCCTTTCATCCTGCAACAGATGGTCAGACAGAGAGAACGATCAAGACTCTTGAGGATATGTTACGAGCTTGTGTGATGGATTTTGGTGGTAGTTGGGAATAGAGGTTTGATTTGATTGAGTTTTTCTACAACAACAGCTATCACACTAGTATTGGCATGGCGCCACTTAAGGCCTTATATGGGAGGAGATGTAGGAGTCCGATTTGCTGGGACGACAGTGCTGAGGCAGTGGTTTTAGGACTAGAGATGGTACATGAGATGGTTGAGCAGATTAAGATGATCAGAGAGAGGATGAGAGCAGCTCAGGATAAGCAAAAGAGTTATGCAGATCTACATCGCCGGGATATAGAGTTTCAGGTTGGGGACAAGGTTCTTCTGAAAGTGTCTCCTATGCGTGGGGTTATGAGATTTGGGAAGAAAGGCAAGCTGAGTCAGAAGTTCATAGGACCATATGAGATCCTAGACCGGGTTGGAGAGGTTGCTTATCGTTTGACTTTACGTCTTCTTTGGATAGGGTACATAACGTGTTTCATGTATCTCAGCTGCGCAAGTATGTGAGTGATCCGTCACATGTGTTAGAGGCAGAGAGCATAGAGCTAGATGAGTCCTTGTCTTACCTTGAGGTGCCTAAGCAGATTCTTGACCGGAAGGTTAGGAAGACTAGACATGGTGAGACAGTTTTGCTTAAGATCCTTTGGTCCAATCATGAGGTTGAGGAAGCTACATGGGAGGCAGAATGAGAGAGCGTTACCCGTTCCTTTTTTATCAGGTATGTATGGTTACGAGGACGTAACCTTGTTTCTTTTAGGGGGGTAGGAGATGATCACGAAGTGTTTTTACGCCTTTTTATGTTGTTTTTGGTATAGTTGGTAGTGAGTTGTGTTGGGTTGAGTTTGGGTTGGTAGCATGTGTCGGAGTTTTGTGTTAAGTTTTGTTTTGGTTGTGGTGTCGGGAGTGTGGTAGTATGTTTTTATTTTGGTTGTGGTTTGAATTTCGGGGACGAAGTTCTTTATAAGGAGGGAAGACTGTAATACTACGGTTTTATGAGTCTCTGGGTACTCTATCGAGTAGGCCTTACTCTGTCGAGTAAGGGTGAGTTGTGTTTTAAAATAGTTTCTGACCTGTTGGGTACTCGATCGAGTAACTAGGATACTCGATCGAGTAAGGGGGTACTCGATCGAGTAAGGGGGTACTCGATCGAGTACCTTAGATACTCGATCGAGTAAGGGTGTTTTGATTTTAGAAACAGTATTCTGTCTGTAGGGTACTCGATCGAGTAGCCTTTGTACTCGATCGAGTAAGTGGCACTCGATCGAGTACGTCAGTTACTCGATCGAGTAGCTCGGTTAGCGGGTATTGATTCGACGGGTTTTGTTAATAACACGGATTAATATATAATTCTTTCCGTCATCTTCATATATCACTTTTACAAACCTAATAACTTTAAAAAGGAGATTCAACCTACGTTCTTCGCATCATCCGTGTTATCGACAAATCTCGGAGCTTGAGTGGTCGGATTTCATCGTTCTTTACATCCTTGTGATCCTTGCGTCGAGGGTAAGATCTATGTACCAATTTTATAGTAATTAGTTAAGTTTTGTTAAACCCTAGTTTGGGGTTTTGGGGGGGGGGGGGGGGGTTGATGGTTATTATGATTGTTAGTAATTATATGATTATGTGAATAGGAGGAGGATTCGTAGAAGAGCATTTTTGAGACAAATTGTTAGATCGCCTCACGTTTGTGATTGCATTTCGGTAGGGTTTTCCCTACTCAGTATTAGTTAAATGATATGTGTGGTGATTTGTGCTGTAGTTAGTGTTGTTGATTGTTTCAGACGATTGTTGAGTTGTATTGTGATTGTTAATTGTCTGTCTGTGTTCTTCGGGACGTGTCCCTGGCTGAGTGGAGTCACTTGCGGGAGTGGCTTCACGCCCATGATTTGCCTTCTGTGGAACCCGCCACAGAAGGGATGTGCACATTAATGGACGTGGGTTATCGCTCGATGAAGATGAGCGGGGATTTGGTGGGTACGGCTGCGGTCCCCCACTGGCGGTGTGGAGTATCCGTTGCGATGGGTACTGGGGTGGCTACACACTTTAGTGTGTAGTCAGTTACGTGGAGATTGTTCATGGAGACCGGGGTTTGATGTGACGATTGTGCTGTTTGGTAATTGTTGTATTGTATCTTGTTTTGTGTAATTAGTACTGACCCCGTTTAATTGTTTTAAAAACTGTGGTGATCCATTCGGGGATGGTGAGCAGTTATTGAGCAGGTTTGACTAGAGGCATTTGGGCTAGCTGGGATGTGTCACCACGAGCTGATTAGAGTCTTCCGCTGTTATACTTTAGTTGTTTGGACCTTTGGTTTTGAGAACATGCATTGTACCTTTTATCAGTTTGGTTTTGGACTTGTAATCAATTTAAACAGTTTGGCTATTTAAATTATGTTTCTTTATTGTCATTTGATTATCATTGCCTCGGAAAACCGAGATGGTGACGTTCTTATACCTGAGTGGTCCTGGTAAGGCACTTGGAGTATGGGGGTGTCACAATATATTATCAAACCGTTTCATTCAAAATTATATTTACAACTTTATTTGTAAGATATTTATAGAAAAATTTGAATTTGATATAAAATTTAACTTGTGAAAAAAAATTTAGGAAAATTTTTTTAGGAGTGAAAAATAAACAACAATTTACAAAATTGATTAAATAAAATAAGTGCGCTAATAAATGAAAGTAAAAAAAATGATCTCTCGCAAATCAATTAAGAAAAAAACATATTGGAAAAATGATCAATGTAAAAATTCAATATGGAGAATTTTTTTCATTGAAAATGAGCGCAGCACAGGGAAAATATAGAAATTAAAAATATTTGAAGTCACAAGGGTAAATAATGTGAAACGTTTGAGAAAAGAAACGACAAATCATAACAAAGAGAGATCAGTTTAGAAAAATAAGCGATTCTATTGTACGATAGTCTTTTTCGTGTTTTTTTGGGTAAAAAGTGATTACGTTTTGGTTAATAGTGACCACTTGGAGGAAAAAAGACTATTAGTTATAAAAAGTGCTCATTGAAGAGTCTATCGATCCGAAATACTCAAGAGGGGGGGTGAATTGAGGATTAAAAACTTTGACCTACTTTTCAATTGTAAGTGTATAATTAATTATTTAAAGTTTAGTGATTAAACTTTAACTAATTAACCAATTAACGAGTTAAAACAATGCAAATAAACGAAAGAGAAAGAGAGGCACACAGATTTTTGAAGTGGTTCAGTTTCACAAATCGAAACATACGTCCACTATTCTCGATTAATAAATTTAGTACCTTTCTACGGATTACAAATTTACTAACCCAACTCGTACAACTAACCCTAGTTGTAACTCAAGTGAGTATCGCTAAATACTCGAGTGACTAACTTACGCTAATAAGAAAGCACTAATGATTCTTCTAAAAGTTCACGTTAATGAACGGGTAAGAAATCAATTAAGCACTATTATCTTATAACGATAACGAAAGAATGAATGCACAAGTTTATGAGACACACGACCTTTTCAAAATAACAAAACGGTTTTGCTTGTAAAACACGGTTTTTGCTTCTTAAAATAAAATCAAAATTATGCTCAAAGGTCTTGCATTCAAATGTAGCAAAAAGTAGATTATTTATAGCAAAGGAGGAAGCAAGGCACACGGTTTCCACGAAACCCTAGAGGCCGAAACAACAGATATGTAAACAAATCATATCTTTGTTATTTCTTTCTTTAAAATCTTAGGAGATAATAGAGAATATTCAAAAGATAATTTTATCAATTATTCTCCTATTATCTTTTCCTTAAATCTTAAGATATGATAAGATTCTCCATAACAAAAATATTCTTATCATATATAACCATATCAAGTTAAATATAAAAGATATGTTAAGATAATTCTAGAGAATCAAATCTTAACAATAAACAACTTTTATCCTTAAGCTTAGACGAAACCAACACGGCTCATATGCCTTGTTTTTCGTGAAAACCCTAGCTTGATATTAGGTTAGATTTAGGGTTTAAGAGTATGCAATATTAGAAACCCTAATTAGTAAGATGACTTAACTCATAGGTTGATTCAACATAATTACTAATTATGAGCTAAAAATAAAACCACGCTTAATACGGACTTCCTTTGTTAATTAAATACTTTTTGCCAAAACATTCAAAAGAGACAAAATCATTTTTCAAAAACAATTTGAAAACTTCTTAAGTCGTGCGTTATATAAGCTTAGCATTTCAATGGTATAGTAGAAGAGCTATAACATTGAGCTCTTACATAAGTAATGTTATAGCTGTGAAGCTATAACTTTACTAACATAAGAAATCCATTCTTATGTTATCATTACGAGACAATCAACTACACTATTATAATCTTCTTAGGAGATCTTTGAGTATAGGCTACTTCATCATTCAAGCTTGATCAATCTTTAAATGAACTTCATATTCTCATGAATGCTTGAATAATTCCTTCACTATCTTGTAATATCTTGATCCGTGAATGAGGGCTTGATCACAATATGTTCTTGTATACTTACATCACAATTCTTTAAGCTTTGCAAATAATAAGCCTAATCTGAAGAGACTAAGCAAACAATTACGCGCAACGAGTATATATAATATAATGTACTCTTGACATCATCAAAACATAAACATATAAATCTATATGGTTCAACACTCATTATTTTACAAAAAGAATGGTCGTATTTTTCATATAACAGGTACGACGGTCATACTATAGAATTTGCATAGAAAAATATAGGCAAAAAATAGGTACAAGAGAAATGAAAATAAGAATGTCAATAAACTAAAGAAATAAAAATATGTTAGGAAAACAAGATTAAGTTTAGTTTTTGGAGAAAATGGTTTTGCTGACTTCAGAAAAAAAAATGATTTCAAAATCATTAATCGGGAGGCTAACATCGAAAATTTGATTGTTTTGGCCAAAATAATGTTTTTTCCTAAAAAATTTGTAAATCATGTAACATTTTTGTAATTAAATATTACTAAAGGTAAATTTTGAAAGAAGAAAAATAAACTTAAAAGGATTCAAAGTGCTAATTATATCAACAAAGTTAACTTTCAATTCTGGTAGCACATTAAAAGAACTCTACGGTTAAGCGTGCTCAGGTGAGAGTAGTGTTAGGATGGGTGACCTCCTGGGAAGCCTCTCCGATGCGTACGGATGCATGACTAGTAAAACCAAATAACGTTCAAATGAATCGAGTTAACTAGCAAAAGAAGTAACTAGATTGTCACGGTTCCATATGTAATAAAATATCCATTGTGAAAAAAAAATTATTTTACGTTTTGTTTATTTAATTTTCATATATATTGTTTGCCACGGGAATCATTTTTTCGCCACGGGAAATTTTTTTGGCCACGGGAGTTATAAGCAACGAGAGAATCCGTTGCCAAAAATTAAATAATAGCCACGTTCTTGTTTTTCCCGTGGCTATCTCTTTGCCACGGCCACTTGCGTCACAGAAGGTATTTCCGTGGCAAAATGATTTAGCCACGGAAATTTAGCCCTTGCGCCACGAATTTAGCCGTGGCCCAATTGCGCATTTGTTGTAGTGACTCCCGATCCGGACCGTAGGATTTTATGATTCTACGATCCAAAAAGTGGTGACCGATCCCGATCCTAGGTAGGATCTTAATTTTGTAGGATTTTATGATTCAAGTGGTCTCAAGTTTTTTTCAATTAGAATCTTAACTCGATCCTACGATCCTACGATTATACGACTCGATCCTACATTATTAACATTTCAAATTTTCCAGTTACTAAAATTTTATATATGACATTCATGATAGTAAATTACTATAAACGGAAATAATTTGTGGGCACAAGCTAAGATAATAGTATTTTGATATTTAAACACGAGATTATAACATAATTTGATAACACAATTATGTATTTTAATTCATTTGTAGGATCTTATGATTCTACGATCTGATCCTACTGATCTGATCCTAGTAAGCTGATGCGTGTATTTTATATAAGTATTTTGTACTTCATTTGCACGCATTTCTATGCATTTTGTGTAGTGTTTAGCTACAAATGTCCCCCGAATTGTTTACTTTGCTTTCTCTTGTATTATTTACAGGTATGAACTGGAAAGGACCATAATCAAGCCTAAAATACGTCCCTATGCATGCATTTAGGAGATGAGTTGAGTCGGAGCTTGGAAACTACTAATTGTGATGCGTAAAGAAGTAAGATAGCTAGGCGAGCAAAGGAAGAACTTCAAATTGCTAGTGCCCACTTTGAAGAGCCATATCTCGCATTCTACAACTGATTTTCATATTATTCCCGTTGGATATGAAATCTTGTCCTCTTAGCTTTCCAACGCCACCAGAAACGTCCTGTTTGCCCAAGTAACGAAGAAATGGCAGCCGTTTGAAGTTCAGTGCGCGAAGCAGGAATTGTGCGCTGGAAAGTACTCGATCGAGTACAATTGTGTTCCATCGACTCCTTTTTCTACTCGATCGAGTAGTGCCTATTTAATAAGTATTCGATCGAGTACCTAAAGTACTCGATCGAGAGGTTTTAGCTTGGATTTGCTCGATCGAGTGATATAAAAGTCCTCGATCGAGTATTTAGCTATTATACTCGAGATTTTTAATCTGTGTTTAGGTTATCTTTTGTTTATTTTCACTTCCCTATATAAGGAAGTCGTCATTAGGTTAATAAACATGACTTATCACATCTCATATACTCTTAATCACTGTTTTTACTCTTAATCACTGCTGCTACCTTGTTCTTTTGCCGGATTCTAAACTTCTGTAACCTTTCTTCTCTTTTTTATATTAATTCTCTTTTGCTTATTCCTTCATTATGTTTGTTCTTGCTTCTTCCTTTTCTTTTGCTTTATTCATTATTATTTTTAGCTAATTCTTCTGCTAGGATTTAGGGGATTCAATGAATTGATGTTAGTTGCTAATTAGGTTTGCAGATCTATTGCTTAAATCATGTCTTTGTTGTTAATCACTGCATATAATTGTCCTTGTCTACTTGAGTCGACACAACTAGATAATTAATCTTGGTAAGCCTTGACCTAGACCGGAAGGTTGGAAGGGGTGAGACCAGCAGTGAACATTAGGATGCTTTAGTGAGGGCGGAAGCTAAGCTAATAGTATTTTAGGGCGAATTGAGACCGGAAGGAGATATTCGTTGCCCCTTAGACCGATACAAGCGACCGATTTGTGACCTTAGCTGCAATTATCTGACATTCATTGATGACCCAACAATCCTAGTTCTCTCTCTTTATTGTTAATACCTTTATTTTTATCGCTCAATTTCTCTTGTCTCCTCTCTTAGTTTAGAAATCGTACTCAAACCTCCGTTACTCTTAGACTAACTTAAAACAGATAAATCTCATTTTTGCCTCCCTGTGGAGATCGACCCGACTTCCCTAGCTATATTAGTTAGAGCCAGTTGGTTATTTTTGATAGGTATACGACTGCCCTGTCAAATTTTGGCGCCGTTGCCGGGGAGACAGCGTAGTTTTATCTGTTTTTATTTAGTCTATTTCTTGTCTCAAGGAACCTCGGTTCCTTGAGACCATTCTCATGTCTTTCGTTCTTGACTTTCCGCAGAGAGAGAACGAAAGTTTTGGTTCTTATATAGACAGGTGGGAGGAGTGGCTCGAACCAAGACGAGGAATGCTTTCGGGACTCTAAATATGCCAGTCTATCATCCGGGGAATTAATGCCCCTACGCGAGCATACCTCGAGGCTAATGGTAAGTGGGATTTCGAAGGAATCCCCGTAAAAGAGGTATTAGAATTTTTTGAATGGTTTGCTACTGAAACTCTTAAACCCAATTTCTCTCTTCATGTTGACTCAGATGAGGGGGTGGGTGAGACCTTAGAAACCGTTTTAGGAAATACTGACGGAGAAATAGAGGAGACCATCAGCGTGGTTGATAATCCCTTTTATAAGGATAATTTAGAACCCCTCTATGATTCTTGCACAGATAGTGAGGACGACTGGGAAGGTCTCTTTGAGAACTTCCCTACTGATGAGTCTAGCTATAAGGAGAGTGAGGAGAAAAGTTTTGACAGTCTTGAGGTTAAATGGGATAGTTATGACGATATTATGGATGAACCTATTATTGAGGACCCAATTGACCCAATTGACTTTACCGTCCCTTGCATTTGGGATGAATACCCACCTTCTCCTTTAGCAGACCAGATTCCTCCACCTCACAATACAAACCCGTCAGTGCATCTGGATTATACTCGCGTTATTTTTGAGTCAAATGCTCATGAGCTCTCTTATTTTCCACTCACGGTTAATTTGAGCTTCTATATTCCCCCCTTAGCTGGAGGGAGGAATAATTTTGTGGATGTTTTTAGGAGCTGTCATAGGAAATTTGTTAGACTTAAATGCTATTTCATTTTAATTTCCTATGCTATTGCTATTTTATGGTGCTACTTACAGTTTTGTGTAGCACGTGCGCAGTTATTTGATCGGCTGCTGCGTGCTTTGAGCTGTTTTGACTGGGCTCAATCGGAGTAGCTGACTGAAAGAAAAGAAGGTCGAGCTGGGACCTGTCTGAAACTAGCGCTGTCCGGGAGGCAACCCGGAGTTTAAATTTTTAGTTGATTTGCTTTTAAGTTTCTGTTGCGTGTGTAATAATTGGTTTTTAAACCATAGACTAGAACATTTATCTTGTTTTGTTAGTTTCGCGGGCTATTTATTGCATCTTTGCAGGAATCTAACGTGGATGGCTCGATCAAGTGTTTTTTATACTCGATCGTACCCTTTTGCTGCTGATTTCACTCGATCGAACATACCTTCTCCTCGATCGAGTGCCTGCAAAAGAAGGTCTTTCGATCGAGAACCCTATTTCCTCGACCGAACTGCTTAGACGCCCAGTTCACTCGATCGATCATTGTGCCCTTTCGATCGAGTACTTCCGTTTTGGTTCGCTTCCTGTGACGCCACTGTGAAGCTGTTTGTGACCTCCCATGTTGCTGGCTGGTTTGGGGAGGTCTCTTCTTCGCGTATTCTTGTGAGTTTTCCGCATCTCCACTCTCTCCTTTTTAGTTTGAATTTCCTTTCCTTATTTTTGGGTACAATGAGGGCATTGTACGATTTGGTTTAGGGAGGTTATGCATCCATATCTGTGTCTGCATTTATGTTTTTATTGCATTTCTGTTATCACGTTTAATTTCTGTATGCATTGTTGTTCATTTTCATAAAATTCAAAAATCTCATAAAAAATAAAAAATTCGAAAAAAAAAAATTCACGTTTATTTTAGCATATAGGTTGAGTCGGAACAGTAGATTTCAATGATGAAATTGCACTGCAATTGTCTTTTTGCTTAAACCTTGCATTTAAACTAATTATCTTTTTATCTTTGTCATTTTGCATATCTACGAGTTAATGTTAAAATTAAGCTGAACGAATAGACTTGACCTGAAAATTTTGGCAAGCTACTTATAATTTCTAAGATTTAGAGCCATATAAACTGGTGACATTCATGACCAGTTTACATAGGAATTGAGAGTAGTACTCCTTGCATAACATGTTTATCATTTTTGCACATTTATGAAATTCGATTTCTTGTCAATTGCATACATTCGGGTTTGTGGTCGGTGTCACATGCAGGGAGGTGCTTAAAATTTCCCTTTCTTTCATTTTCACCCATTTAGCTCCACTTTAGCCAAATATAGCCTTTTTGACCCATTTGCTACACCCAAAATTTAGCCTGCCAGTCAAGCTAGTTTAGTGTGACTATTGTGGTATATTATTCATCGTTGTGAGTTTGGCTCTGTAGATACCCGTATCCGTCGATATTGGAATTTATAGAGAACCCGACAAACACCCGATGATGATAGGACACATGTATTTTTTAGTTGTCATTGTCATTTATTTGGGTTCGTTTTACGATGTAGAATGAGCGTTGTCGACGGAGTATTTTAATTTAAATGATATTTAAATTAAAGTCTTTTTTAAGGTGATTTCAATTTATTTTATTTTATTTTGAATTTATTTTCTTAAGTTTATTTTATTGAAAATAAAATAAATAGTTGATTTGAAAAATCATTTTATGAATATATTTGATTTGAAAAATCATTTATTTTAATGTGTTAATTGATTTGAAAAATCGATTTTAAAAGCGAAGAATACTCGTTTTAAAAGCATGTTTTTGAGCTCGATTTTAGCTCGGTTTTTGGGCCCGTTTTCTTTACGAGTTGGCACGAATATCGAGTACACTAACCAACCTAAGCCTCTACCTATCCACCCTTGTTCGAACCCCCATAACCACGGTCCAAATTCCACCCCAAACACCCCCACAAACAGCCCGCAACAAACAGCCCCCCCTGTTTTGGCAGCTCAATCCCGAGCCCAAAACCCGCTCCAAATACCACCAAAACCCGTACCCATTAACCCTAACCCATATCCTAATATCCTACCCATATTACCTTACCTTAATCACCAAGAAAAACCCCCAAACGAACCCTAGAAAACCCCCCAAAAGCTGCTGGACAGCAGCTATGATCAGCAAGCCCGACTGCCTCTCCCTCCCTTTTACCCTACTTTAACTCCTTATAAATACCACCCCTTCACCATACATTCATTCCTCTAAGTTCTCCCCACATCCTACCTTCACTCACAAGCTTTAAACCTCAGAAACAAACCCTAATTGCCTCCCAAAAACCCTCCACAAAACCGAAATCCAAACTGAAACAGTTTGTGTGTCCTCTTCGAAAAACAATTCGTTCCTCCTTCAAACCTCCATCAAAACTCGAGTTTCTTGTTCCTAATTAACCATATAACATCCATCTACACATTAGACAAAGATTTACGAACCAAATTGCCCTTGAGAGTACACGAAATCCCTCGAAAAACAGAGTGTTTAACACTGCTTTTGTGTTTGTTCCTGTCTGTCCAGTTCTGTTTGTGCTCGTTTTTCGTGCCCAATAACTCAAAACGAGCAGGGGTTGCTTTAAGATCTCTGTTCTCTTCTATTTCTAGTTTTCAAAACATCTTTTAAATCAAATTTTCATCGTGAAACGAGGGAGAAATCGCTGTTTGAAAGTTGCTGTCCAGATTCGATAAAAACGCGTGTTTGCTTTGTTTCTTCGTCGACGACGGCCTCTCGAGATAAAATCTACCATCGATTACGACCCAAGACGGTGTCAACGATACATGTAGGTTGAAGGTGCATCAAATCTTCTTCTTTCTCCCTTTTTTATTTCGTTTTTATGTTTGTTTTCTTATAGTTTGTTTTTGTTTGTTTATCGCTTTTTATTTATCGTTTAAATTAGTTATGAAACTAGTTTAGTCCGAGTATGAGTTAAAGTACCACCATGAACACCCGCGTTGACTTGAGATGGGAAAAGAAACCGCTACGTCAGTCGGTCGTACACCCCCGTCTCATTTACATATCCTCGTGTTCAAGGTAGGGCATAAATAAAACGAATTTCTAACTTCGCTCCTCGTTTTTGACCCTTTGTTTGTCTCGGCCAATTCGACCCACCTTAGGACCCGTTGCATGTTAGTATGACTTCTTATTTTTAACATATAACTTATTTAGATGACATTAGATCAATTTAATAACCTAATTAGACACGATAGGTGGCTTCGACATAAGCTTTAAAATCAACTAACAATTCTGTAATTCAATCGAATGCATCTCTCTTTCACATAATTTCTCGCTAGTATGAGAGTGCGTGATTAGCACCTTCTTATTGACACTCGATGAGTTAAATTAGTTAGCGAATTTGACCTAACTTGACCCCTTTTAGGCCGTGTAGAATGCCCCTTTGCGCGACATCATCTCAACCTATCAACGTCGTTTTCAACTTGTTTTCTATTTTGTTTCGAGTTCGTTTCGCAATCATTTGATCTAACTAATGAACCTGACCTAGGACCTAGGGTAGCCATGTTTGGTTTGGCCGTGATTTGGCCGTGTCTTTTGGTCCTTTTGGTTTCGTCCGTTTTATGAATCGCTTGTTCTTTATCGCTTTATAACTTGTAATTTATCGTTTGTTCATCGAGTTGTAATTTTCAAGTTAGTTTCCCTTTATCGAGTCAAAACCTCTTTCAAAAACCTTAGTTTTGTTTGGTTAGATGGTTGTGTCCTAATGCATGTAAGAGCGTAGTAAATCGCATGTTGTTTAAAGCAACATGGCCCGATTTATGCTAATGCATGCTTTGGTGTGTGACCCGATGTCTAATTCGATAAGATTAAGTGAAAGCACACATTACGAGGAGTGACCCAAGGCCGTGAGTCATGTAAGCCGTGGGCCACCCCTTTGTGCACGATTTTCTAGGCCGAATGGCCGTGTAATGTGTCATGTACGGTGTTGTATATAGCAATTGTATTTAGATCGAGTTGTATCTTTAATTCCTCGTTGTGTCAGCATGAAATGCCTGGGTTGTAATAGGGTAGATCCCAACGGCTCCCCCATTCCCATCAAGCCTTGTTTGTTTCGTTTATATGTTGTTAGATCAATCAACCCACATGCTAAATTACAACTTTGACAAAGTTAGTTTAGTTGCATCTAAATCGACATAGAAACTTCACATGTTAGGGTTAAAACGATGTTTGCATTTCATATATCGTAGTAGCTATGACCTTGTTTGAAATCCGACACTTGACTTAGTAGAGGCCGTTATTGACGGGCGGGGTTGGGTGTCCTTATGGGCTTCCCAACACGTACCCTCACCCCTTACTCAAGATCTATGGTTTGTGGATCCGTCTAAATACCATTGGATTACGAGAGTCATTCAAATCGAGTGATATAGGGTACAAGTCTTTATCTTTAATCACTCGTAGTCGATTGGCTTTATGCTTTTCGATGAAAGGTGTAAAGTTGACTTGAACGGTTCCAAGTTCCCAAAAAACTTGGTGGCGACTCTAATATGTCTTAATTCGATTCGAAAGAACCTCGAGTCGATTATGCCTAGTGTGGATCCCGCGGACGCAGTTCCCGAGGGCCTTGTCCACGATTTGGCGACTCTGCTGGGGAAAAGAGGACTAGTTACACTTTGTTTCTAGGGTCTTTTCCTCCGAGGTGAAACTTGAAAAGAAAGTGTTGGAAAGTAAAACATTACTCATAGTGCTACGATTCATGCATAAACCCTTAAGGACTTGCCGGGCCGTCCCAGCGTTTCTTCGTGATGCGTGGGGGGCGACGTCCCACTATGCTAGGAAGCTGCACATTGCTCGCTTCCACTTCGCCTCGCGTGGTTCTTGATGGTGGGGACGATCTTCTAGGTACTTTACCTTAAGACACCTTGCTCTATAAGACCGCAAAAGGATGGAGGGCATAGACCTTCTTATAGAAGACTTGCCGAGACTTAGAGATGTCTAGGAGCATACATCCTTATAACATGAGAATGACAATGTGCAATTTGTTTTCCGAAGTCTTTTTCGAAAATTCCCATGTCCTTTTCAAAACCGAACTTTTGAACAACTTACTTTCAAAATAGCATGGTTTTAAAAACGCGGAATGCTGCCCAAATAGGACTAGAAATTTCGGCCCAAAATGAGCTTTTATATAGGCATGCGCCCATTTCAAATCTCATTTTCAAATCAATCCTTTGTTTTTTCAAAATCAACCCAAAATGCCTCTCGAACCTCAACCAAGCATGAAATGCGTCGAGTCGTGTCCGGGTCATGGCCGTGTTAGGCCGGGTGTGTTTCGTTCTAAGAGTCTAGAACACGACCTTGTTGGGTCACCCAAGCTCACCTCTTGGGCTTTGAGTCATGTTGGTCGACCTTTTGGTCTAGTATAGTCCACAAAAAACGTCCAAGCTAGGCCCTTTAGGACGTTTCACATGAACCCATGGGCTATGTTAGCCCAATCACGGGTTTAGTCACACCAAGTCCAGTTTAGAATCGAGTTATGACAGTTTGAGTCATGTCGTTTTGTCGAGTCTAAAATGAACCGATGTCTAAATCAAACCGTGAGTCGAACCCTTGTTTAATCAATCTCAAGTCGAGTCTTTGTTTGAGTCAAGTTGAGGTCGAGTCCTTAAGTGTGCAGGGGCTCTTACTTTAAATATTGACTCAGTACGGGGTTTTCTTGTAGAAAGGCCGCCAAAAAACCCGAAGTCAAGCAATGGAAGATGCTGTTAAAAAGCTCACTGAGGCCGTGAACCTCATGATGACCCGAATGGATGCAATCGAATCTAAGCTGGGTGAAGATTCCCCTCCATTTACCCCACCCTCGATCGATCCGGGAGAAACGGTTCAAGTTCATCGAAGACCGTCTTAAACTCTCCTGGGAAGAACATCCACTACGAAAATGCTAGGGCCTATGCCCCGATTCAGATAAGTTGCCCACAAACATGGTACTCACCGATATCCCAAAGTTTAAGGGCACGGAAGATCCATCCACCATGTTAAGGCCTATAAAGGGTACCTAGCACTAAAGGGAGTACTGCTGATATGTCTTTTCGAAATTTTTGCCCAATCTCTGGATGAACACCCGAAGGCGTGGTTCTATAATCTTGACCTCAAGAACTTCCCCACTTTCGAAGATATTACGGTGGAGTTCTGTAAGCACTATGCTGACAATGTTGAGATTGAAACCAACATAAGGACTTTGGAAGTGATGACACAGAAGGAAAAAGAGGGCTTTACTGAATTCCTCGCAAGATGGCGCGCTGAAAGCGTGAAGTTAGCCAAGAAGCCTGACGAAGTTGAAATGGTAGATAAGTTCGTAAAGAATCTACGACCTATTTACCGCAATGCTCTGAAATACCAGAATTTTGGCTCTTTCAAAGAATTGATAAGAATCGGGATAAAGGTAGAAGATGATGTCATAAGGGCAGAGGCTGAAAAGCCGAAAGGGTACCAAGGGGCCTCATCGTCTAAGGCCAAGGCCCCAGTAACGACCCATATTGATGAAGCCATCAATCTCTTAGAAGGGCAATCGAAGAAGTCGCAGCGCCAAACGCCTAGGGCATTCATCGATATCGGATGCACTTATACATATGCTCTCCAAAGGCTCATAGCCCAAGGAAAGCTGAAGCCTATTGGTCCAACTCCGGACCCTCCTGCTGATCAACAAGGTAAATGGTATAAACCAAATGCCTACTATGCCTTTCATCAAGGGAAAGGCCATGATACTGAAAGGTGCTATCGACTGAAGCACGAAATCCAAGATATGATCGAGAATGGAACGCTCCCGATCCCAACTGTTAAACCCAATAACATCACCAATCCATTTGGCGATCACGCCAACTTTGTTTCTGTCGAAGACAATGTCGATTATTCCTATCTTATCCACCCATGTCACTTGAAAGGGGTGTTTATCGGGAAAATATTTGTGGATTGCTTTGAATTCTTGCCAAACCCGAAGAATGAAATTCAAGTCGGGAGTCTTGCTCTAGAATGTACTCCTCTCGTTAACGAAGTTAATAAAAGACAATTCGATTCACCAACTTTCATCACTGGCGTAGATCCTCAGAGGAATACCTCAGGATGGAGGCAGACCATCAAAGGGATCAAGGACCAGAGCCGAGCATCTAAGCTGACAGATGAACAAGAGAAAGCTCAAGACCGGATTTGAAAATTATGAGTCGGGATCTATTTTCTTATCTTAGTTGAGTCGAGTCTAGGACTTTCTTTTCTTGAAGTTGAGTCGTTTATTCCACGATGACCTAGGGTGTGTCCTAGGAATCGTTCCTTCGAGTCTGTTAAGCATGTGTCATTCCAATAAAAGTTGAAGTTTCGTTTCCAAATATGTCTTGTTTCCAATCCTCAATCATTCCGAAACATGATAAAACGCACAACACACTCAAAGGCATCCCGGGTTAGAAATATGTCCGTTTCAAAACGTAAGGTACAATAGGATTCCGTGTTTGATTCCTTTACCTATTCCATGTCCGGCGGTAGAAAACCTCCATCAAAACCAATGTTTGTGACAAGCTTTTAGATGATTCTATGACGAACCCGGACTAGCTCCTTGTTTCCTCTATCGATGATGGAAGGCAAGCCTTTTCCCCAACAAAATCATCCTATCTCGAAGAGAGAAGATATCAACCCGTTCTAACAAGGAATTGTTAGTTCTTACCCAAATTAGTTGGCGAAGCCCAGTTTTTAAGGTGTATCCATTTATGACTAAGAGAATGAATAGAAGATCATTTTCAAAGAGAGAAAAAGATGAAAAAGAGTGAAAAAATGAAAAAAAAAAAAAAAAAAATGGAAAAAGATGAAAGAAAAAGAAAAAAGAAAAAAGATGTTGAAGTTATTGCGGAATGCTTTTTGGTTGGATGTCGAAGTTACGGAAGCCAAAATTCAAGTCAAGTACCCATAGTTGAGGTTCAATGGACGAAGCCCAAAAGAGTAAGTAGTGACCTCTTTACCCTCTAAGTCCTTCCTGAGACAGTTACAAGGGGATAGTCAGGAATTTTGAGAATCATTCCGCTTGTTCTGTTAGTACACCCAAGCCTTTAGGATCCAGACATGGAAATTTGAACCCACATCGATTCCCAACCCATTTGCACTCGGATTTCGTCAAAACCGAGACACCTTTTCCAACCACGATGTAAGCCATAACCCGTTGGCCTTAACACCACAAAACGAACCTTCAGAATGATGGTTAACCTTACGAACCTATTTTTACCAAGCTCCACATCCCAAAGAATCAAAACCTTTTGTACCAACCCTAGACACGGGATACAACGGTACCTTACAGGCTAGAATGGGATACGACATGATACCTTAGGTGAAACCTTTGAGTGTGTACACACAATCAAAATGCCATGTTTATGCACCATGATCGAACTACGTCGGATTTGATTTCGCTCCACGCGAATACGTAGGCAGTCCTTCAGTATAAGGGATTCAATCCACCCATCATCCAAGTTGTCATCTTGTCGGTTTATTACGGGTCTTAACCAAGTCCAAATGAAGCCACCTTTGTTTGAGTTGGTCTTAGTACTCGATGTAAGCTAGGATAAGGATATAGGTTCGCATTTAATAGTATCAAGTCTCGTAATGAGCTTTATCTAATGGTTTAGGCAAAGATCTTTGAGTCACATAGATGTGGGTTTGTGTTGGGAACAGAAAATATGAAAAACCCGCTGAAAAGAAAGAAGGCGTGGAAGAAAAAATAGTAAAAGCCCGCTGAAAAGAAAGAAGGCGGTGGCAAGAAATGATGAATACTCGCTGAAAAGAAAGGAGGCGAGGAGAGGAGTGACAGAATGTTCCCAACAAGAGTGATATGTGATGTCTAAGTGTTCTCATAAAATCAGTCTGTGTTTAGTGTCTGCGCGAAGCCAACGTTGGTGCTCCGTGAGTTTAATCCACCTTATCAATGCCAAGTGATCTTGATTCCCATGTGCCCTCGGGAGCACGCCCATGCCATACGATGTCTCCGTCCCAAGTTCGACGACCTTGTGATTCCCATTTGCCATCTTTTGGCGCCGGAATAGCCAATTTACATTTCTACCCCTAACAAGTCAATAATTGAATTAAAACCCGTGCACACTTACGGTTTTATTTTCCTTTTTTGTTTTACGGTAGCGGGCTACGCCCACGTGGTTTACGAGTCATACAGAGTGTCTGAGTCGTATTTCATGCTCACCCATCAAGGTTCGATTTCAAAAATTTCAAAATTTCAAAATTCCAAAAAACTTTTTGCGAATTGTGGATAGATGATCCAAGTAGTGGAATCTTTGTGGGTCGATGATCCAATCCTTCGAAATTCAAAAATTCAAATTCAATTTTTGAAGGGCCGATGGCCCAATATTCTAAATAATGACAAATTCGAAATTCGGGTCGATGACCCAATTATTCAACATTTTCAAATTCTATTTTCGGGTCGAGGACCCAATCTTTCAAATGATCCAATTTCAAGATCGATGATCCAAATGTGCTTATGAGATGATTATTGCTAGTACGTTTTTGTGTTTCAAATATAGCAGGATATGCTTCAACTGGGGGCTCTAAAGTCTTCGACTTTAGAGCCATCACAAACTGGGGGCTCTGAAGCCGTTGGCTTCAGAGACCATTATCAAGATGAAAAGGATGACATCCACCAATAATTCAATTCAATACAAGAGTATGAAATGGAAGAATTCTATAGCTGAAAGCAAATGATGAGAGTGGCGGCAACCTCCTCGGAAAGTCCCGTCCCATTTTGGCACCTGCCAGCAGATGATAAATTTTGGGCAAATGTCAACAGATGATGAATTTTGGACATACGCCAGCAGATGATAAACTTTGGGCATGTGTCAGCAGTTGTCGAACTACGACGCGGGTTTGATTCCGTCAGAAACGGATACGTAGGCGCCTAAGGATAAGGCTCAACCCACCATATATGCAATTTATGGGTCGATGACCAACGATGATAATTCGACGCAACAGAAGCAAGAGTCAGTCCCCAGCGAAGTTTCAGGTATGATCTCTTCTTATGGTCAAGCGAGCTTATATACGCAAGTCTAATGGACTATAAACGACCCGAAGAATCCTCGGTCGAGAGGGACTGGGTATACTTTGACTTTCGCCTTGTCCAAGCCTCAGTCAAAGTGGGGGCTCTGTAGATACCCGTATCCGTCGATATTGGAATTTATAGAGAAACCGACAAACACCCGATGATGATAGGACACATGTATTTTTTAGTTGTCATTGTCATTTATTTGGGTTCGTTTTACGATGTAGAATGAGCGTTGTCGACGGAGTATTTTAATTTAAATGATATTTAAATTAAAGTCTTTTTTAAGGTGATTTCAATTTATTTTATTTTATTTTGAATTTATTTTCTTAAGTTTATTTTATTGAAAATAAAATAAATAGTTGATTTGAAAAATCATTTTATGAATATATTTGATTTGAAAAATCATTTATTTTAATGTGTTAATTGATTTGAAAAATCGACTTTAAAAGCGAAGAATACTCGTTTTAAAAGCATGTTTTTGAGCTCGATTTTAGCTCGGTTTTTGGGCCCGTTTTCTTTACGAGTTGGCACGAATATCGAGTACACTAACCAACCTAAGACTCTACCCATCCACCCTTGTTCGAACCCCCATAACCACGGCCCAAATTCCACCCCAAACACCCCCACAAACAGCCCGCAACAAACAGCCCCCCCTGTTTTGGCAGCTCAATCCCGAGCCCAAAACCCGCTCCAAATACCACCAAAACCCGTACCCATTAACCCTAACCCATATCCTAATATCCTACCCATATTACCTTACCTTAATCACCAAGAAAAACCCCCAAACGAACCCTAGAAAACCCCCCAAAAGCTGCTGGACAGCAGCTATGATCAGCAAGCCCGACTGCCTCTCCCTCCCTTTTACCCTACTTTAACTCCTTATAAATACCACCCCTTCACCATACATTCATTTCTCTAAGTTCTCCCCACATCCTACCTTCACTCACAAGCTTTAAACCTCAGAAACAAACCCTAATTGCCTCCCAAAAACCCTCCACAAAACCGACATCCAAACTGAAACAGTTTGTGTGTCCTCTTCGAAAAACAATTCGTTCCTCCTTCAAACCTCCATCAAAACTCGAGTTTCTTGTTCCTAATTAACCATATAACATCCATCTACACATTAGACAAAGATTTACGAGCCAAATTGCCCTTGAGAGTACACGAAATCCCTCGAAAAACAGAGTGTTATACACTCTGTTTTCGCGGTTTGTTCCTGTCTGTCCAGTTCTGTTTGTGCTCGTTTTTTGTGCCCAATAACTCAAAACGAGCAGGGGTTGCTTTAAGATCTCTGTTCTCCTCTATTTCTAGTTTTCAAAACATCTTTTAAATCGAATTTTCATTGTGAAACGAGGGAGAAATCGTTGTTTGAAAGTTGCTGTCCAGATTCGATAAAAACGCGTGTTTGCTTTGTTTCTTCGTCGACGACGGCCTCTCGAGATAAAATCTACCATCGATTACGACCCAAGACGGTGTCAAAGATACATGTAGGTTGAGGGTGCATCAAATCTTCTTCTTTCTCCCTTTTTTATTTCGTTTTTATGTTTGTTTTCTTATAGTTTGTTTTTGTTTGTTTATCGCTTTTTATTTATCGTTTAAATTAGTTATGAAACTAGTTTAGTCCGAGTATGAGTTAAAGTACCACCATGAACACCCGCGTTGACTTGAGATGGGAAAAGAAACCGCTACATCAGTCGGTCGTACACCCCCGTCTCATTTACATATCCTCGTGTTCAAGGTAGGGCATAAATAAAACGAATTTCTAACTTCGCTCCTCGTTTTTGACCCTTTGTTTGTCTCGGCCAATTCGACTCACCTTAGGACCCGTTGCATGTTAGTATGACTTCTGATTTTTAACATATAACTTATTTAGATGACATTAGATCAATTTAATAACCTAATTAGACACGATAGGTGGCTTCGACATAAGCTTTAAAATCAACTAACAATTCTGTAATTCAATCGAATGCATCTCTCTTTCACATAATTTCTCGCTAGTATGAGAGTGCGTGATTAGCACCTTCTTATTGACACTCGATGAGTTAAATTAGTTAGCGAATTTGACCTAACTTGACCCCTTTTAGGCCGTGTAGAATGCCCCTTTGCGCGACATCATCTCAACCGATCAACGTCGTTTTCAACTTGTTTTCTATTTTGTTTCGAGTTCGTTTCGCAATCATTTGATCTAACTAATGAACCTGACCTAGGACCTAGGGTAGCCATGTTTGGTTTGGCCGTGATTTGGCCGTGTCCTTTGGTCCTTTTGGTTTCGTCCGTTTTATGAATCGCTTGTTCTTTATCGCTTTATAACTTGTAATTTATCGTTTGTTCATCGAGTTGTAATTTTCAAGTTAGTTTCCCTTTATCGAGTCAAAACCTCTTTCAAAAACCTTAGTTTTGTTTGGTTAGATGGTTGTGTCCTAATGCATGTAAGAGCGTAGTAAATCGCATGTTGTTTAAAGCAACATGGCCCGATTTATTCTAATGCATGCTTTGGTGTGTGACCCGATGTCTAATTCGATAAGATTAAGTGAAAGCACACATTACGAGGAGTGACCCAAGGCCGTGAGTCATGTAAGCCGTGGGCCACCCCTTTGTGCACGATTTTCTAGGCCGAATGGCCGTGTAATGTGTCATGTACGGTGTTGTATATAGCAATTGTATTTAGATCGAGTTGTATCTTTAATTCCTCGTTGTGTCGGCATGAAATGCCTGGGTTGTAATAGGGTAGATCCCAACGGCTCCCCCATTCCCATCAAGCCTTGTTTGTTTCGTTTATATGTTGTTAGATCAATCAACCCACATGCTAAATTACAACTTTGACAAAGTTAGTTTAGTTGCATCTAAATCGACATAGAAACTTCACATGTTAGGGTTAAAACGATGTTTGCATTTCATATATCGTAGTAGCTATGACCTTGTTTGAAATCCGACACTTGACTTAGTAGAGGCCGTTATTGACGGGCGGGGTTGGGTGTCCTTATGGGCTTACCAACACGTACCCTCACCCCTTACTCAAGATCTATGGTTTGTGGATCCGTCTAAATACCATTGGATTACGAGAGTCATTCAAATCGAGTGATATAGGGTACAAGTCTTTATCTTTAATCACTCGTAGTCGATTGGCTTTATGCTTTTCGATGAAAGGTGTAAAGTTGACTTGAACGGTTCCAAGTTCCCAAAAAACTTGGTGGCGACTCTAATATGTCTTAATTCGATTCGAAAGAACCTCGAGTCGATTATGCCTAGTGTGGATCCCGCGGACGCAGTTCCCGAGGGCCTTGTCCACAGTTTGGCGACTCTGCTGGGGAAAAGAGGACTAGTTACACTTTGTTTCTAGGGTCTTTTCCTCCGAGGTGAAACTTGAAAAGAAAGTGTTGGAAAGTAAAACATTACTCATAGTGCTACGATTCATGCATAAACCCTTAAGGACTTGCCCGGGCCGTCCCAGCGTTTCTTCGTGATGCGTGGGGGGCGACGTCCCACTATGCTAGGAAGCTTCACATTGCTCGCTTCCACTTCGCCTCGCGTGGTTCTTAATGGTGGGGACGATCTTCTAGGTACTTTACCTTAAGACACCTTGCTCTATAAGACCGCAAAAGGATGGAGGGCATAGACCTTCTTATAGAAGACTTGCCGAGACTTAGAGATGTCTAGGAGCATACATCCTTATAACATGAGAATGACAATGTGCAATTTGTTTTCCCGAGTCTTTTTCGAAATTTCCCATGTCCTTTTCAAAACCGAACTTTTGAACAACTTACTTTCAAAATAGCATGGTTTTAAAAATGCGGAATGCTGCCCAAATAGGACTAGAAATTTCGGCCCAAAATGAGCTTTTATAGCCGGCATGCTGCCCATTTCAAATCTCATTTTCAAATCAATCCTTTGTTTTTTCAAAATCAACCCAAAATGCCTCTCGAACCTCAACCAAGCATGAAATGCGTCGAGTCGTGTCCGGGTCATGGCCGTGTTAGGCCGGGTGTGTTTCGTTCTAAGAGTCTAGAACACGACCTTGTTGGGTCACCCAAGCTCACCTCTTGGGCTTTGAGTCATGTTGGTCGACCTTTTGGTCTAGTATAGTCCACAAAAAATGTCCAAGCTAGGCCCTTTAGGACGTTTCACATGAACCCATGGGCTATGTTAGCCCAATCACGGGTTTAGTCACACCAAGTCCAGTTTAGAATCGAGTTATGACAGTTTGAGTCATGTCGTTTTGTCGAGTCTAAAATGAACCGATGTCTAAATCAAACCGTGAGTCGAACCCTTGTTTAATCAATCTCAAGTCGAGTCTTTGTTTGAGTCAAGTTGAGGTCGAGTCCTTAAGTGTGCAGGGGCTCTTACTTTAAATATTGACTCAGTACGGGGTTTTCTTGTAGAAAGGCCGCCAAAAAACCCGAAGTCAAGCAATGGAAGATGTTAAAAGCTCACCGAGGCCGTGAACTCATGATGACCCGAATGGATGCAATCGAATCTAAGCTGGGTGAAGATTCCCTCCATTTACCCCACCTCGACGATCTGGAGAAACGGTTCAAGTTCATCAAGACCGTCTTAAACTCTCCTGTGGGAAGAACATCCACTACGAAAATGCTAGGGCCTATGCCCCAGTTCAGGATAAGTTGCCCACAAACATGGTACTCACTGATATCCCAAAGTTTAAGGGCACAGAAGATCCAGTCCACCATGTTAAGGCCTATAAAGGGTACCTAGCACTGAAGGGAGTACTGCGATATCTTTCTCGAAATTTTTGCCCAATCTCTCGGATGAACACCGAAGGCGTGGTTCTATAATCTTGACCTCAAGAACTTCCCCACTTTCGAAGATATTACGGTGGAGTTCTCGTAAGCACTATCTTGACAATGTTGAGATTGAAACCAACATAAGGACTTTGGAAGTGATGACACAGAAGGAAAAAGAGGGCTTTACTGAATTCCTCGCAAGATGGCGCACTGAAAGCGTGAAGTTAGCCAAGAAGCCTGACGAAGTTGAAATGGTAGATAAGTTCGTAAAGAATCTACGACCTATTTACCGCAATGCTCTGAAATACCAGAATTTTGGCTCTTTCAAAGAATTGATAAGAATCGGGATAAAGGTAGAAGATGATGTCATAAGGGCAGAGGCTGAAAAGCCGAAAGGGTACCAAGGGGCCTCATCGTCTAAGGCCAAGGCCCCAAGACCCGACCCATATTGATGAAGCCATCAATCTCTTAGAAGGGCAATCGAAGAAGTCGCAGCGCCAAACGCCTAGGGCATTCATCGATATCGGATGCACTTATACATATGCTCTCCAAAGGCTCATAGCCCAAGGAAAGCTGAAGCCTATTGGTCCAACTCCGGACCCTCCTGCTGATCAACAAGGTAAATGGTATAAACCAAATGCCTACTATGCCTTTCATCAAGGGAAAGGCCATGATACTGAAAGGTGCTATCGACTGAAGCACGAAATCCAAGATATGATCGAGAATGGAACGCTCCCGATCCCAACTGTTAAACCCAATAACATCACCAATCCATTTGGCGATCACGCCAACTTTGTTTCTGTCGAAGACAATGTCGATTATTCCTATCTTATCCACCCATGTCACTTGAAAGGGGTGTTTATCGGGAAAATATTTGTGGATTGCTTTGAATTCTTGCCAAACCCGAAGAATGAAATTCAAGTCGGGAGTCTTGCTCTAGAATGTACTCCTCTCGTTAACGAAGTTAATAAAAGACAATTCGATTCACCAACTTTCATCACTGGCGTAGATCCTCAGAGGAATACCTCAGGATGGAGGCAGACCATCAAAGGGATCAAGGACCAGAGCCGAGCATCTAAGCTGACAGATGAACAAGAGAAAGCTCAAGACCGGATTTGAAAATTATGAGTCGGGATCTATTTTCTTATCTTAGTTGAGTCGAGTCTAGGACTTTCTTTTCTTGAAGTTGAGTCGTTTATTCCACGATGACCTAGGGTGTGTCCTAGGAATCGTTCCTTCGAGTCTGTTAAGCATGTGTCATTCCAATAAAAGTTGCAGTTCGTTTCCAAATATGTCTTGTTTCCAATCCTCAATCATTCCGAAACATGATAAAATGCACAACACACTCAAAGGCATCCCTGGGTTAGAAATATGTCCCGTTTCAAAACGTAAGGTACAATAGGATTCCGTGTTTGATTCCTTTACCTATTCCATGTCTGGTGGTAGAAAACCTCCATCTGAACCAATGTTTGTGACAAGCTTTTAGATGATTCTATGACGAACCCGGACTAGCTCCTTGTTTCCTCTATCGATGATGGAAGGCAAGCCTTTTCCCCAACAAAATCATCCCATCTCGAAGAGAGAAGATATCAACCCGTTCTAACAAGGAATTGTTAGTTCTTACCCAAATTAGTTGGCGAAGCCCAGTTTTTAAGGTGTATCCATTTATGACTAAGAGAATGAATAGAAGATCATTTTCAAAGAGAGAAAAAGATGAAAAAGAGTGAAAAAATGAAAAAAAAAAGAAAAATGGAAAAAGATGAAAGAAAAAGAAAAAAGAAAAAAGATGTTGAAGTTATTGCGGAATGCTTTTTGGTTGGATGTCGAAGTTACGGAAGCCAAAATTCAAGTCAAGTACCCATAGTTGAGGTTCAATGGACGAAGCCCAAAAGAGTAAGTAGTGACCTCTTTACCCTCTAAGTCCTTCCTGAGACAGTTACAAGGGGATAGTCAGGAATTTTGAGAATCATTCCGCTTGTTCTGTTAGTACACCCAAGCCTTTAGGATCCAGACATGGAAATTTGAACCCACATCGATTCCCAACCCATTTGCACTCGGATTTCGTCAAAACCGAGACACCTTTTCCAACCACGATGTAAGCCATAACCCGTTGGCCTTAGCACCACAAAACGAACCTTCAGAATGATGGTTAACCTTACGAACCTATTTTTACCAAGCTCCACATCCCAAAGAATCAAAACCTTTTGTACCAACCCTAGACACGGGATACAACGGTACCTTACAGGCTAGAATGGGATACGACATGATACCTTAGGTGAAACCTTTGAGTGTGTACACACAATCAAAATGCCATGTTTATGCACCATGATCGAACTACGTCGGATTTGATTTCGCTCCACGCGAATACGTAGGCAGTCCTTCAGAATAAGGGATTCAATCCACCCAACATCCAAGTTGTCATCTTGTCGGTTTATTACGGGTCTTAACCAAGTCCAAATGAAGCCACCTTTGTTTGAGTTGGTCTTAGTACTCGATGTAAGCTAGGATAAGGATATAGGTTCAGACGAATAGTATCAAGACTCAGAATGAGCTTTATCTAATGGTTTAGGCAAAGATGCTGAGTCACATAGATGTGGGTTTGTGTTGGGAACAGAAAATATGAAAAACCCGCTGAAAAGAAAGAAGGCGTGGAAGAAAAAATAGTAAAAGCCCGATGAAAAGAAAGAAGGCGGTGGCAAGAAATGATGAATACTCGCTGAAAAGAAAGGAGGCGAGGAGAGGAGTGACAGAATGTTCCCAACAAGAGTGATATGTGATGTCTAAGTGTTCTCATAAAATCAGTCTGTGTTTAGTGTCTGGGCGAAGCCAACGTTGGTGCTCCGTGAGTTTAATCCACCTTATCAATGCCAAGTGATCTTGATTCCCATGTGCCCTCGGGAGCACGCCCATGCCATACGATGTCTCCGTCCCAAGTTCGACGACCTTGTGATTCCCATTTGCCATCTTTTGGCGCCGGAATAGCCAATTTACATTTCTACCCCTAACAAGTCAATAATTGAATTAAAACCCGTGCACACTTACGGTTTTATTTTCCTTTTTTGTTTTACGGTAGCGGGCTACGCCCACGTGGTTTACGAGTCATACAGAGTGTCTGAGTCGTATTTCATGCTCACCCATCAAGGTTCGATTTCAAAAATTTCAAAATTTCAAAATTCCAAAAAACTTTTTGCGAATTGTGGATAGATGATCCAAGTAGTGGAATCTTTGTGGGTCGATGATCCAATCCTTCGAAATTCAAAAATTCAAATTCAATTTTTGAAGGGCCGATGGCCCAATATTCTAAATAATGACAAATTCGAAATTCGGGTCGATGACCCAATTATTCAACATTTTCAAATTCTATGTTCGGGTCGAGGACCCAATCTTTCAAATGATCCAATTTCAAGATCGATGATCCAAATGTGCTTATGAGATGATTATTGCTAGTACGTTTTTGTGTTTCAAATATAGCAGGATATGCTTCAACTGGGGGCTCTAAAGTCTTCGACTTTAGAGCCATCACAAATCGGGGCTCTGGCCGTTGGCTTCGAGAGACCATTATCAAGATGAAAAGGATGACATCCACCAATAATTCAATTCAATACAAGAGTATGAAATGGAAGAATTCTATAGCTGAAAGCAAATGATGAGAGTGGCGGCAACCTCCTCGGAAAGTCCCGTCCCATTTTGGCACTGCCAAACAGATGATAAATTTTGGGCAAATGTCAACAGATGATGAATTTTGGACATACGCCAACAGATGATAAACTTTGGGCATGTGTCGATTAGCTGTTTAACTACGACGCGGGTTTGATTCCGTCGAAACGGATACGTAGGCGCCTAAGGATAAGGCTCAACCCACCATATATGCAATTTATGGGTCGATGACCAACGATGATAATTCGACGCAACAGAAGCAAGAGTCAGTCCCCAGCGAAGTTTCAGGTATGATCTCTTCTTATGGCTGGCAAGCTTATATACGCAAGTCTAATGGACTATAAACGACCCGAAGAATCCTCAGGTCGAGAGGGACCTGGGGTATACTTTGACTTTCGCCTTGTCCAAGCCTCAGTCAAAGTGGGGGCTCTGTAGATACCCGTATCCGTCGATATTGGAATTTATAGAGAAACCGACAAACACCCGATGATGATAGGACACATGTATTTTTTAGTTGTCATTGTCATTTATTTGGGTTCGTTTTACGATGTAGAATGAGCGTTGTCGATGGAGTATTTTAATTTAAATGATATTTAAATTAAAGTCTTTTTTAAGGTGATTTCAATTTATTTTATTTTATTTTGAATTTATTTTCTTAAGTTTATTTTATTGAAAATAAAATAAATAGTTGATTTGAAAATCATTTTATGAATATATTTGATTTGAAAAATCATTTATTTTAATGTGTTAATTGATTTGAAAAATCGATTTTAAAAGCGAAGAATACTCGTTTTAAAAGCATGTTTTTGAGCTCGATTTTAGCTCGTTCTTGGGCCCGTTTTCTTTACGAGTTGGCACGAATATCGAGTACACTAACCAACCTAAGTCTCTACCCATCCACCCTTGTTCGAACCCCCATAACCACGGCCCAAATTCCACCCCAAACACCCCCACAAACAGCCCGCAACAAACAGCCCCCCTGTTTTGGCAGCTCAATCCCGAGCCCAAAACCCGCTCCAAATACCACCAAAACCCGTACCCATTAACCCTAACCCATATCCTAATATCCTACCCATATTACCTTACCTTAATCACCAAGAAAAACCCCCAAACGAACCCTAGAAAACCCCCCAAAAGCTGCTGGACAGCAGCTATGATCAGCAAGCCCGACTGCCTCTCCCTCCCTTTTACCCTACTTTAACTCCTTATAAATACCACCCCTTCACCATACATTCATTCCTCTAAGTTCTCCCTACATCCTACCTTCACTCACAAGCTTTAAACTTCAGAAACAAACCCTAATTGCCTCCCAAAAACCCTCCACAAAACCGACATCCAAACTGAAACAGTTTGTGTGTCCTCTTCGAAAAACAATTCGTTCCTCCTTCAAACTTCCATCAAAACTCGAGTTTCTTGTTCCTAATTAACCATATAACATCCATCTACACATTAGACAAAGATTTACGAGCCAAATTGCCCTTGAGAGTACACGAAATCCCGGAAAAAAACAGTGTTATACACTGCTTTCATGTTTGTTCTGTCTGTCCATTCTTTTGTGCTCGTTTTTCGTGCCCAATAACTCAAAACGAGCAGGGGTTGCTTTAAGATCTCTGTTCTCCTCTATTTCTAGTTTTCAAAACATCTTTTAAATCGAATTTTGATCGTGAAACGAGGGAGAAATCGTTGTTTGAAAGTTGCTGTCCAGATTCGATAAAAACGCGTGTTTGCTTTGTTTCTTCGTCGACGACGGCCTCTCGAGATAAAATCTACCATCGATTACGACCCAAGACGGTGTCAACGATACATGTAGGTTGAGGGTGCATCAAATCTTCTTCTTTCTCCCTTTTTTATTTCGTTTTTATGTTTGTTTTCTTATAGTTTGTTTTTGTTTGTTTATCGCTTTTTATTTATCGTTTAAATTAGTTATGAAACTAGTTTAGTCCGAGTATGAGTTAAAGTACCACCATGAACACCCGCGTTGACTTGAGATGGGAAAAGAAGCCGCTACATCAGTCGGTCGTACACCCCCGTCTCATTTACATATCCTCGTGTTCAAGGTAGGGCATAAATAAAACGAATTTCTAACTTCGCTCCTCGTTTTTGACCCTTTGTTTGTCTCGGCCAATTCGACCCACCTTAGGACCCGTTGCATGTTAGTATGACTTCTGATTTTTAACATATAACTTATTTAGATGACATTAGATCAATTTAATAACCTAATTAGACACGATAGGTGGCTTCGACATAAGCTTTAAAATCAACTAACAATTTACGTAATTCAATCGAATGCATCTCTCTTTCACATAATTTCTCGCTAGTATGAGAGTGCGTGATTAGCACCTTCTTATTGACACTCGATAAGTTAAATTAATTAGCGAATTTGACCTAACTTGACCCCTTTTAGGCCGTGTAGAATGCCCCTTTGCCCGACATCATCTCAACCGATCAACGTCGTTTTCAACTTGTTTTCTAATTTGTTTCGAGTTCGTTTCGCAATCATTTGATCTAACTAATGAACCTGACCTAGGACCTAGGGTAGCCGTGTTTGGTTTGGCCGTGATTTGGCCGTGTCTTTTGGTCCTTTTGGTTTCGTCCGTTTTATGAATCGCTTGTTCTTTATCGCTTTATAACTTGTAATTTATCGTTTGTTCATCGAGTTGTAATTTTCAAGTTAGTTTCCCTTTATCGAGTCAAAACCTCTTTCAAAAACCTTAGTTTTGTTTGGTTAGATGGTTGTGTCCTAATGCATGTAAGAGCGTAGTAAATCGCATGTTGTTTAAAGCAACATGGCCCGATTTATGCTAATGCATGCTTTGGTGTGTGACCCGATGTCTAATTCGATAAGATTAAGTGAAAACACACATTACGAGGAGTGACCCAAGGCCGTGAGTCATGTAAGCCGTGGGCCACCCCTTTGTGCACGATTTTCTAGGCCGAATGGCCGTGTAATGTGTCATGTACGGTGTTGTATATAGCAATTGTATTTAGATCGAGTTGTATCTTTAATTCCTCGTTGTGTCGGCATGAAATGCCTGGGTTGTAATAGGGTAGATCCCAACGGCTCCCCCATTCCCATCAAGCCTTGTTTGTTTCGTTTATATGTTGTTAGATCAATCAACCCACATGCTAAATTACAACTTTGACAAAGTTAGTTTAGTTGCATCTAAATCGACACAGAAACTTCACATGTTAGGGTTAAAACGATGTTTGCATTTCATATATCGTAGTAGTTATGACCTTGTTTGAAATCCGACACTTGACTTAGTAGAGGCCGTTATTGACGGGCGGGGTTGGGTGTCCTTATGGGCTTCCCAACACGTACCCTCACCCCTTACTCAAGATCAATGGTTTGTGGATCCGTCTAAATACCATTGGATTACGAGAGTCATTCAAATCGAGTGATATAGGGTACAAGTCTTTATCTTTAATCACTCGTAGTCGATTGGCTTTATGCTTTTCGATGAAAGGTGTAAAGTTGACTTGAACGGTTCCAAGTTCCCAAAAAACTTGGTGCCGACTCTAATATGTCTTAATTCGATTCGAAAGAACCTCGAGTCGATTATGCCTAGTGTGGATCCCGCGGACGCAGTTCCCGAGGGCCTTGTCCACAGGCTCATTTTCATTGTGCGGAGTTGGTAGAAAAAGAAAGAATGGGGAAAAGAAGAGACGTGAAAAAGAAAAAAAAAAAGAAAAAAATTTGAAAAAAAAAGAAAGAAAACGTGAACAGGGGAAAGAAAATAAAAAAAATGAAAAAATGAAAAAAAAATATGTTGAGTTAGTTTGAGAAATAGAAGATCGTATGCGCTTATTTCTATCTTGTGGCGGTCTTAATCCTCTGTTTTATTCATATCTTTTTGTATTGGGTACTGAGATGAGTGCCAATGAAGGGCACTTGAGCTTTGTTTTCTAGACAGTTGAGATTCGGATGGTTTTATATGGTCCTGTTTAGGTGCTAGCTTGACGCTTTACCTCCACATTTCCATAATTTATTTTGCCTATTCTACTTTGTAGCCTCACTTTCCCATATCTTTTGTAAGCCCTACCTGTGACATGTGAGACATTGTTGGTTGGAATGTATGTATGGTACTAGAATCGTCTATCATTTTTGTTGCATGCATGTTATGTAGGTCGCAGTTTAGGCGAGTGACTGTTTTTCTCTTCTTCTCTTACACATATACTTTCACCCTTTGCTTCATGAGAGAAGAGTGACCCGTGAGAGTCCGATTTTGATGGTCTTGCAAGGTCGATAGTTCAGCTTTATTATAAACATCCTACAACTCGTTTGCATTTGACATTTTTGCTATAAGTGTTAGTTTGTTGCATTAAATTGGTTTAAGTGGACAATTTGTAGCTAGCTCTGAGTTTTCTTTTCTGTTCCATTAGTTTTGCATATAGTTTGCTTGGGGACAAGCAAAGGTTTGGTTTGGGGAGATTTGATGCGCGTATTTTATATAAGTATTTTGTACTTCATTTGCACGCATTTCTATGCATTTTGTGTAGTGTTTAGCTACAAATGTCCCCCAAATTGTCTACTTTGGTTTCTCTTGTATTATTTACAGGTATGAACCGGAAAGGACCATAATCAAGCCTAAAATACGTCCCTATGCATGCATTTAGGAGATGAGTTGAGTCGGAGCTTGGAAACTACTAATTGTGATGCGTAAAGAAGTAAGATAGCTAGGCGAGCAAAGGAAGAACTTCAAATTGCTAGTGCCCCCTTTGAAGAGCCATATCTCGAGTTCTACAACTGAGTTTCAGATTATTCAAATTGGAGATGAAATCTTGTCCTCTTAGCTTTCCAACGCCACCAGAAACGCCCTGTTTTCCCAAGTAACGAAGAAATGACAGCCGTTTGAAGTTCAGTGCGCGAAGCAGGAATTGTGCGCTGGAAAGTACTCGATCGAGTACAATTGTGCTCGATCGACTCCTTTTTCTACTCGATCGAGTAGTGCCTATTTAATAAGTGTTCGATCGAGTACCTAAAGTACTCGATCGAGAGGTTTTAGCTTGGATTTGCTCGATCGAGTGATATAAAAGTCCTCGATCGAGTATTTAGCTATTATACTCGGGATTTTTAATCCGTGTTTAGGTTATCTTTTGTTTATTTTCACTTCCCTACATAAGGAAGTCGTCATTAGGTTAATAAACATGATTTATAACATCTCATATACTCTTAATCACTGTTTTTACTCTTAATCACTGCTGCTACCTTGTTCTTTTGTCGGATTCTAAACTTCTGTAACCTTTCTTCTCTTTTTTATATTAATTCTCTTTTGCTTATTCCTTCATTATGTTTGTTCTTGCTTCTTCCTTTTCTTTTGCTTTATTCATTATTATGTTTAGCTAATTCTTCTGCTAGGATTTAGGAGATTCAATGAATTGATGTTAGTTGCTAATTAGGTTTGCAGATCTGTTGCTTAAATCATGTCTTTGTTGTTAATCACTGCATATAATTGTTCATGTCTACTTGAGTCGACACAACTAGATAATTAATCTTGGTAAGCCTTGACCTAGACCGGAAGGTTGGAAGGGGTGAGACCAGCAGTGAACATTAGGATGCTTTAGTGAGGGCGGAAGCTAAGCTAATAGTATTTTAGGGCGAATTGAGACCGGAAGGAGATATTCGTTGCCCCTTAGACCGATACAAGCGACCGATTTGTGACCTTAGCTGCAATTATCTGACATTCATTGATGACCCGAAAATCCTAGTTCTCTCTCTTTATTGTTAATCCTTTTATTTTTATCGCTCAATTTCTCTTGTCTCCTCTCTTAGTTTAGAAATCGTACTCAAACCTCCGTTACTCTTAGACTAACTTAAAACAGATAAATCTCATTTTTGCCTCCCTGTGGAGATCGACCCGACTTCCCTAGCTATATTAGTTAGAGCCAGTTGGTTATTTTTGATAGGTATACGACTGCCCTGTCATAAGCTTATCGATCCAGAGTAGAATTTCGATCCTAACGACATGGGTATTAATGACATTCCAAATAATACGTACGAGTAAATAATATATTGAGGAGCACGTCACCATCCAATTTTTTTTTTGAGAGAAAAGAACAATTCATTAATAGAACGCCATACGACACTTACAAAGAATAATTATATTCGAAAACAAATCTAATGGAAACCAAAGAAAAATAATTTTCTTATAAACTAGGGATCTCAAAACAGCATCTGACAATTCGGCTCGTCCTATTATCGCTATCTTCATGTAGCTTTTGAGGGGATCCTTCGTTTGATTTATGAGATAAAATTTACCTCTGACTGGTTCTAAAGATCGTTGACAAATTACTTTTACCCTTTGAAAGAACACGCTGCAAACCATCAACGAATTACTCTTGACTATATTACTGATGAAACTAACCCCACGAAAAAATGGAAAAACCCCGAAATAAGGGACGGAAAAACGATTCTCACCAAAAGGCAGACTTTTATTGAATAGAAAATAGATATGCATACTATTGATTGAAATTTGAAATAATTTTGGGGCTTACCATCGATCGATTGATAATCGATGGGAGCCCCTTGTATAATATGATGGAGGCTAGGGTTTTTTTAGAGAGAGTTTTTTTAGAGAGAGAAACTATAGTCACTCCTATTTACATCATAAAGATTACGTCTATTTCACATTAAGGATCAAGCACCGGCCACCGGGTGGTAGAGCTGACAAATATCCATTTAAGACTTAAAAATTTATAATGAAGTGGAGTGGTAGACCAATAAGACGGTAAGACATTCCAATATTCCATAGATGTCGTGTACCAGAGACAAAATTGCACAGATGTTCGGACATTTGACTGAACTAGTTGTTTCTCCGCGCGCGTTGCGCGCGGAGATCCAAGAAGCGTTTTGTTTTGTTGTCGAAGCTATTTTGTTTACGTCTAATGTTAACTGCGGCCTCCTTAATGTACCGTGTTGTTTAGTCTGTTGCAGATTTAGATACACTCTATATATTTCATCTTGACATATTTGGTAATACAGATACTCACGTGTGTCCCAAACCAAAGCATCTGTTGCACTAAGAAACTACATAACAGAATTATTTTTGTATGATCCATAGCAAAAGCACCGTAATGACCTTTTACAAACAGATGCGTATGTCATAATTAAATAGTTGTCATATTCGTTGTGAAGTTTTGTAATCATTTTTAGTCGAACAGAACATCTCTTTTTCTCCCGGTGCATTGTTTTATGTTAGTATGTTACTTAAAATCTAAAAATACTGAAGTCTCGTACGGAATTCCCATAATCGAGTGAATGAGTATGAGAAATAACATTAATAATACACGGAGATTAACTTTGATGCACTTAACGTCGATCATTGAATAGAGATATGAAATTAAAACAATTGAAAAATTAGCTTTTTCACATTGACCATGGTTCATCAAAATCTGGAAATTAACACATTATTCTTCACTCTTGCATTCTTGCTCTTCTGATGGTACTATACGAATTTGGAATTCTCGAACTTTCCAACAGGTTGATTATCATCTCCATTCCCATATATTGTTATCGCTTTTCCGTTCTCCTCCTTCTTCCTTTTCCCCTAGTCGTTGCCTCACAACCTCCTTATTCTCTTTCCATTGCCACTCCCCACTTCTCATTTTCAACTCTTTCTATCCATCAGGTTGATTATCATCTCCATTCCCATATATTGTTATCGGTCTGCTAATGATGACTCTGCTCTCATCTGGAAAGCCCTAGATGTTTGTAGTATAAGCAGATGTAATAAGCAGTGGTTTAGACTGAAGCATTTGATGTGATTAGGCTAGCATAAATAAAGCCTTTACTCCGTACCTTAAAGTACTTTCCAATTGCAGATAAAAAAACCATTAGATACAAACTTAATAGATTTACACAAATGTGCAAATCTGGAGCGACTTTCCCTACAATATATATAGATAGAAAAAGAGGCTTCTGAAAATAAATGACATCTCGGAGTAACGAGTTCATGTTAAAGGCGGCCATAATCTAATGCTTTACCCCAACTAACAAAGAAAAAAAAACTCTAGCTCTTCATTCCGTATGCGTTTTGTTCCTCTCGATCCTTCATTATTTGCACTCATGTAGTCTCTAGGTACCCTATAATTATCCTCAGTGAGCCATGTTTGCCAATTGTTCGATGAACCCGATGGCTGTCCTACCATACATACACCAAACCAAAAATGAATTAGTACTGCATTAATCTAGGAAGGAAAAAAATCTAAAGAAAAAGTACATCTCACTATAATAAACATTCATATGTTAAAAGTACATAGAATTAGAAACTGTGTAGAGAGATATCAATACATACGTATAATAAACTGGAACAAAAATAATTTTCCTGGCCAAAGAAGAATTTATTTAAATCCCTTGGAACACAAGTATACAACTGATGATATTTCTTTCCTATAAATGGGAAGTCAACTTGTTTGAACATGACTAATTATATCTCGTATCTGAGTAAGAAACTGAAATATGGCCTTACCAAGTGGTATGTATTGAGCCATCTTAAGCTTAAGACAGATAGTACCGTCTTAAGAAAGACTTAACTGAAAAACCAACACAAATCTGCCCACACAAAGTAAACAACTACTTCAGCCTAAGACAAGCAAAAATAGGACCTCTAGCCTATTTTCCGACAAAAACTTATCGAAGATTGCTGAATGTTATGTTTTAAGTAGGCATTTAGATCTTTTCTCCGAAGTCAACACTTTGCACTAATCATTTCCATTTAACCAAGTTTTTACCACTCTGTATAAATTTGAGGTCTATTTCCGTCAAAAAATTTAGTATAATCTCGAGATTTGCTATAGTTGGCTCTACTAAAAAATCCAATCAGAGCCACTCGGAGAAAAAACGAAGTTGGATCAAACTGTCAAAACTCCTCCAACTACTAATGTGCATGGACAAATAACTTGACCAACACAAAATTAAAACGCACATGGAAACTTCATTTAATCATTAATGTTAAACTTGGCTTCAGTTTGAGGGAGTAGTTTTAAAAGCCAAAGAGAACGACACTCATAGTATAAACTGCCAAGCACGGACGTTTTCATAAAGCTTCAGTCAAATTCAATCAAATAGCTCGTCAATTGAAAATGAAGTAAGTAGTAAAGAAAACAAAAGTATTGGTCCCTAAGAAAAGGAGCATTACATAAACGATCCCTATAGGAAGGTAGAAGTCATAGTCGGCAAAGTGTCAAACACATAAATCTCAGTGAGGTAAAATCAAAATATCATGTACTCCATACTACATTATGTCGTAAATCCGCACACAACTCGAAGCTAATGTAAGGTAAACTACTTGCCCCTTCCAATGTCCTTGACACCACAAATTTGTCCCTCTCCCATACCCAGCTCAATGCTTAGAATCAGCTATTTCCGATCCGCAACTCGGATCCCCATATCGTGAATTATTCTTCTACTCCCGTCCCAAACAGTAAACACTCACACCAAAAGGGATTAAGTACATCAAAATATGCACAAGTATTCTAGATATACATTCACCATTTAGCACTACTACTTAATTAACTCATTACTCACTCATCTGGGTGGTATCTATTCTTTTTCTGAATTCTAAGCCGATTCTTCTTTAATTCTGCACACCTTTAGCGTTCAACTCAACTGGGTAAAATATTCCATCTCAGATTTACCATCTATTCACTAAAATGGATCCCGTCTTTTCAAATGAATTCCATACGTTCTCCCAATTTTTATTGAGGTACATTCTATCCTTTTCAAAATCAATTTAGAGTGTTTTGTTTTAATTTTGTTGTAATTTGATTTGATATTGACTGGAATTGTATATTTGTATTAGGTAGCGTTTTGATACTCAAATTATGTGATGGTTTGCATTTTTACTGAAAAAAAAATGTTTTGTTTGGATTCACTCAATTACAGATTCTTTGATTTCATTCCTTTATTTCGATCATACTTGGCTTTTTTTTTACTCTAAACTAAGTTTAAACCCCTACTCAAACTTGGTTTAAACTGTCGTGATTTCTTCATTTGCGGCAACTTGATTGGAATTTTAACCAAAAGTAAATTCCTTTTTACCCAATTTAAATAATCTAACAATTTCACCCTTATTTAAAGGCAGTTTAATTTCCTATAAGTGAAATATGATGGGATCACCTGGAACAATGAGCAAGGGAAGGGTAATACCTGAGAAGGCGCAGAGTTTGCCAAATTGGAGCCAAAAGAGAACCACTCAGGTAGAACCAATGATTGCAGCAAAAGTTGAACAATTTAGTAAAAGAAGACAATAATTAGGATGATTAGGATGAAATCCAATGATTAGAATGAAATTGGAAGTAGATAGATGATGAAATCAGTATGTGAAAAAGCATAGTACTGAACATTCAAAGTATACAGACAATAATATTTCCAGAAGAAAGTGGAGAACTGAAAATTGTAAAATTGTAAAATTGGAAAATTGGAGAACATTCAAAGTATAGAAGACAATATTTCCAAAGCATAGTCATACACTTACTATTATGTCATACCGAAAATTGGAGAACTGAAATAGTAACATTTGTGCTAATTTACAAAGATAAACAAGGATCATAATATAAGCATACAAAACATTCAGAAACAAATCAATCAAAATCTTATAGGCATTAAGTGATTTATGACGTCAACTCTGATAGAAAGAAAAAACTGATCTTACGAAAGATGGATTACCTACCGAATTTGTTATTCTGCTGATGACACAAGTGAGACGATGATCATAATTATAGAAGTCCCGAAACGGAAGATAGGAATACCCTATTACAATGGGCACGGATCTCTGAACCAAGAAGAAGCTTCCCATGCATTTGAAACATCAGTCCGACAATGCTTCATGGTGTAAGCATGCTTGATGCCTGCATCGACTAAGATATTTGAACTTGGTATGTTTGGGCTGCAGCCCTTGAACTTTATAGGCTTCACTAATAAGGAAAAAAGCATATGTTAATACAATCACGATACTTAGTGGCACCTGCAATTGTTGACAAGGATAAAGAAATTCGATAATGTTCATATAATACCCAAACAATGTGAACATCCACGTGTTTTATATCAGAGAGTGAATATTGCAAGCATTAACGCATAAATTTGGAATATTCGATGTCGTGAAATGGATACCCCTTTAATATACTGGAAAATAAGAGGAAGAAAATAAAGTCAATGTTTAACTAAATTTCGGGCAACCACCAACTGAAACTAAAACATAAATTTTTTGATCAAAAGCTCACCAGTGTGAAGAAAAGAAGCAATAAGATTTGAGGAATGCTTATTTCGATACAACTGCCAGCTTCAAGAAACCCATAGCTGAAAATGCTAAACCTACAACACCAACCTCCCCCTCTCAATCTGAATATGACCAAGCACAAACTCTCTATACCAGTATACCTCCTCCTCCCCATCCATCCATGCATCTCTTATTCCCTTTCTATCTCTCAATCTTAATGTGACTAAGACCAGGCACAAACTCTCTACACCGACCTTCCTCCCCTAATATCCTTTCCTCTATCTCTCTTTCTCCCTCACTCCAACCCCTGTCTGCCTCCTTTCCCCCTACACATGAGAAGGCAATCTCAACCAAGCACATACACTCTCCATCCCTCCTTCAAGAATCCAGGGCGATCGAGTCGGGGTTCGCCAAACATGAGAAGACTATCTGAATATAATCAAACATAGACGTTCTCTCCCTCTTTTCCATTTCATCGCTGATTCTCTCTCAATCTGAACAAATACAAATTACCAAGCACCGAGTCTCCTCCCTCACCCCATCCCTCTTTTTCAGTTCCCTCTCAATATAACCAAAACCAGACAATAACGAACTGGAATCTCACTATTCTAACTACACTCCAAGCAATGACCGCTAATTAAAGAAGGGGCCAATTTAGGGTTACAAAAGCCCAAGATGCTTACGATGACAGACAAAAGTAACAAATGAAGACAAATCAATTGTGTGCAGTCAATTTCGATTTCAGTCAGAGTTAAAAAGCTACTGAACATAACGTAAGTCAGAGGTGTAACAAGCATGCAAGCTACATTGAAACCACTTTCTGCAAGGCGGTTAAAAAAGCTTAGGAGCCTAAATAAAAAAGGTGATTAATTATGTAGTTAAGATCAATTGGATTAGAGATGTATGAAGTATTTAAACTTTACACAAACAACAAAATGACAGGAAGCTAAGAGAGTCTAGAAGCGTAAATAATTCTGCTAACCAACCTGATAGTTGGATTCAAAGGCTGCAACAAAGGCCCCACTACAGTTCCCGACATTTTTGGACCGGCCAATGTACAGAAATGCAGACTTTACTACTCGCCCCATGCATCTTCTTATAGGCCACCATCAGATCTGGGCTTTTTTGGAAGGAAATATCCTTGCATCTTATTCAAATTACAACATGGCAAAAACTGAAAATAGGGAATCTATGAATACCGCAATCCCCTGAGCTATCTTTTCCGATTGGGCTCTCGCAATCTGATATCCTCTGCATCTCCCTTGATTATAGCAGCAGAAACCTAAATATGCCAATTGAACTTTAATATATTGAACAAATGAACACCATTGAAAGGGCAAACTAATTCAATCAAGCAAAACAATCAACTACAAGCTCAAATTCGAATATGGGTAAACATTCAAAGGCAAATACAATTTTAAACATGAGAACTTAACTTTAAAAAAATCAAGGGACTTACTACCCATCAAAATGAAATACCTGGATAAATAATTGTTCTAGATTAAAGAGAGAAAATCGCTCCAAAATTCGAGTATTAGGCGAGTTTCTTATAGAGACAAATTGTTCAAATTTCGAGTATTAAGGGAGTCACACAACTAACACTAATACCGTGTCAGCTTTGCATTTGAATATGTTCAACTCTACTCCAATAAAAATGAACCTGGACAAATCAAGTTTGTTCCGATGGCAAATGAATTGTTTCAAAGTGTGAGTGCTAGCAATGAACCAATGAAAAAAACGGTAATAAAAACGTAGATTCATACTATTGCTGAATAGACTATTAAAGGGTAGAAAAGAGAATGTGAAAGATCAAAACACGACCTCCAACTTCTGTGAGAGAACTAAATGAAAAATCACAACAAAAAGGAAAATAATAAACAAACAAATATGAAACAGTAAAGCAATAGCAAATAAAAAGAGAAAGAAATACTTACTCAGACCATCTCTTTCTGTTCATGACTGCCTCCACAATCGAAGGGCTTTGTTTCCGTCGTCCGTAGCCACTGGTATCCAAATATAAGAAGCAATTCTATTAGGAGGAAGCATGAACCCTATCTTAATCGAACAAATAGGCTGGATTAGTAGGTAATAATCGTAAAGAGAACAATAAAATAAATAACAAAATGAGAAAGATGAATTAACTGAAGGAGATCATAGGAACTGAAAGGGGGAGTGGGTTAAAGACAGATGTGACAGCAACCATAAGCAGTTCCATAGAGTTCTCTAAACCACAGTGATTCTAGTAACACAGAGACAATGGACAACTACAGACACAAAAAATAAAAAATCAAGTTAGAACGAATCTGAAACTAAAATGAATCACATTGTGTGCAACTTAAAAACATGAAAGACCTTCCTACCTTAAAAATGCACGTAACTCTTGGAGGCTAAAGATGTCGACTTTGCCTAATATATTTCACATTATGGCTTTTCATTACATTTTGTCGAAACTAAGCACCCAAACTCATTGAAAGTACCTGAAGAACTTTTCATTACTTCTGCAAGCTTCAATTCTGAGTCTTGCTTTTCAGATATAAGAGCAGAAACTCGAGCTTGATGCTGAATGGAATTGAGTTATGCTCCTAATGCAGTTGTGTATTCCTCAGCCTATTACAAAACAACAATAAGTCATAAGGCACAAAGCTCAATAAATCAACCAAAAAAACATACACAAGTGAAAGTTTGCCGTAAATACTAAGAAGTAAGCAAGGGAGCAAGAAATTATACACTCTCATGATTACGAATAAATAGATTCCTGACCCTCTATGTTATCAGTCGCTCTCTCCAACTTCATCACATATTTCAAAAACGATCAAAGATAACATCAAAACCGAACAATCATCAATTGGGTGTAGCCCTTCACCTTAGAATTGAAATCCTAAATCAAATAAATTAAAGCCAACGAACAATGACAAAGGACGATATGAGAGTTCTGGGGCTTGAGGAGAGTATGGTGACGGAGAGGGCACAATGGAGGGAAATGATACATGTGGATTTCTAGTAGTTGATGTTTTTTGACAGATTTAGTGTTTTTTTATTTAATTTAAAGAAATTAAATTATTTATTCTTCTCTCCTTTATCACATTTTTTACCAACCACTTTCTTATAGATTTTTACCTGGTTCATTCCGGATCCTTAACTCTATTTCGGTTTTTAAAAATCGTTTTAATCTTTTCTCTCGATTTAAATTTTAAGTTTTTATAAAAGAAAGACGGAATTCGATTTTAAAACCCCTAAGTTTACCTTGACTTTCCCTTACATTTTCGTTCTTCCTTTTTGTTTTTCATCTTCCCTTTTTATTCGCATTTTGAGGCGTGCATTCACCCATGGACGGTTCGAAAGGATGATTCATGTCAGCCGACCCCAAATCATTTTGGGATTAAGGCTCTGATGTTGTTGTTGTTGTTGTTGTTGTTGTTGTTGTTGTTGTTGTTGTTGTTGAACAATGACAAAGGAGGGTCTACAAACAAATAATTCACAGATGGTACATAGGTCAAATGAAATTATCCTTTGTCATTGTTCGTTGGCTTTAATCTATTGTTCAACAAACAAATATGTCAACCGTAAAGCAATAGAAAATAAAAAGAGAAAGAAATACTTACTCAGATCATCACCGTCTGTTTATGATGCTTCCCAAAGATCGAAGGGCCTTGTTTCATTGCCGCTTGCCACCGGTATCCAAATATAAGAAGCATTTGTATCCGGAGGACGCCTGAACTCTATCTTAATCAAACAAATAGGCCGGATTAGTAGGTAACAATCGTAAAAATCAAGTGAAGAATAAAATAAATAACAAAATGAGAAAGATGAATGAATTGGAGATCATTGGAACTGAACCGGACCGAGTCATTGAGATGACTGTGCATTGAAGGCGAAGGGCTAGTTGCATTTTAAAAGTTTTTGGATCTTAGAATTTTCTGCAAATTTTGATTTGCTTCTCACTGATTTGAAAGCAACAAAAACAGTGTGGTGACTAACGAAACTATCATCAATATTATTTATAGTTTGGACAGAAGACCATTTGCGAATATCAGAAAGTGAAGTTTACTTTACCCAAGGAAAGGTGCCATAAATCTATTAACAAAAACAGTTTCATGAACATAAGTGAGAGCACTAAATAGCACAAACAACACCTTACAGCTGTTTAGACTTTAGATCACTATTAGTCACGCTTTCCTAAAGGAAAGATCGTTATTAATATTCAGAGTAACTCAACAAATGCAAAGATAATATACCATTGTAAAGTGAGCAACAACTTACCATACAACCAACACCAAATACAATATGCAACTTGACCTTTTGAGTTGTCTGATACGGAGTAGTACTTAATTAATTACAAGAATGCAATGACTTCTGCTAATTAAGCGTCAATCTGCAACAACGAAGCAGATCACTAATTGAAATAATTAAAGGGTTGGAGAGTATACTTACCCATACTTCGACAAAAAAAGACACTTATTGGGCAACTCGTACAGAACTAAGTCTTTGCTTGGATTTGGATGGTTATTTGAGTTGGCAAGTAACATAATGAACCCTAATCAAACTCGCCCTCCTGAGGTTCATAACCTGCAATGAAGTTTATAGAAAATGATTTTAGGGTGTATAATATGTAAGAACGGATACCTGGATAATCACAATTCATCAAATTAGCCAAACACGATGAATGAAGTTAAAAGCATTCTACCTCTTTCATATCATCATCCTCACAATCAGTATTTTTAAATCTTTCCTAAGAATGAATCGAATATTTCATGTCAAAATCTAACAAGTATGAATGTTTAATCAAGTAAGTACTCGCTTTATAAATTAGATAATTCTTTCTTCACTGAAATGAATGTCTTATGAAACCCTCCATCTCATAGTTTTTCAGAGATGCGATAGTGGAAATAAAATAACATCAAAACTGAACAATCATCAACTGGGTGTAGCCCTTCACCTTAAAATTCAAATCCTAAATCAAATAAATTAAAGCCAACGAACAATGACAAAGGAGGGTCTATAAACAAATAATTCACAGATGGTACATAGATCAAATGAAATTATACAGAACTTTAGAAACCCAACTTCATAAAGGAGACATAGAACAAACGAAATTGAGACGACCCTCAGAACACGTAGATCAAGCAATCAATCAATCAGCTCTAAAAAAACACAATACATGAACAATTAACACAATGAAAATCGTACCAATGAAGCAATCGAAATCAACAAATAGACAAAAAAAAAGAAATCATCAAATGAAATCAATCAGCTATGAAAAACGCAATACATAACAATTCACCCAAATGAAAAACGGAACTATAACCAGACCACTAAATCGAATCACAAGACACAACCACAAACGAAATAATATACCAACAAAATTAACCACTAACCTCTGTTAAACCGGTGTGTAAATGAAACGATTAATCGTATTGTAAAAATTAATTAAGGTACGGGGAGAGAATGAAGGAAGAGGCGAGACCGAAAGGGAAGGAGAATGAAAGAGGAAGAGGTGAGCAGGAAAGAGAAGGAGGGTGAAAGATTAGGGTAGCAGGAAGAAGAACAAAGAATTAAGTAAGAAATGAGGAGAGAGGGAGGTAAAGTTGAGATTGCTGTTCATCACGCGTGAGGCACGAAAGTTACTGGCCTACTGTTCACAAGCAACATTTTCCCAAACTTCATACATTTATAAGGGTTGTAGATATTAAAAAAGTATAAATAATAGAATAAGACGATTTTATATTATTGTGAGTAATATTTATATTAGAGTAAATTATCAATTAAATTCGCACTTAATCCACTTTTTTACAATTACTCCCACGTTAATTTTTTTAATTTACACCCAAATTATTAGCTCAGGTTATATTTTGCACCCAAAACCATTTTCAGGCGAAAAAATATGAAGTGACGATTTTTCCCCACGTCTATTACTCTGAGTTTTGTGTGTTACTTCCCCTATTTCATCTCTTCAACCACAATTTCCCTCAAAAAATTACCCCATAAAAGTCCCCCAAATTTCCGTCATAATCCAAACCTTAATTATTGAGCTCTTTACACAATTTAGATCACAAATTACATATTGAAAAACTAGTACTAGTGTGCTGCCTCTGCACCTGCTATTGGCACCGAAGGAAATGTCTACCAAAAATTGTGCTACAGCTGGTTGACGATCCCGAAGGTAGCTGGCTTCAATCTCACGACTGGGATTCCAATTAAGTACTTCCTCCATTCAACTCCACTCTACCACTTTTTTTTTTCACGTTTGCCAACGCGTGTTTTACGCGTTAAATATCGTTAGCTACGTATTTGCAAAAAATATAAAAGTTAGATATTTTTAATGTACTCGTAAAGACGAATCAAACAAGATCCCACATGAATATATTTCCACTTACGTATCGAGAGAAAATCGAAATTGAACACACAATTGTGAATAGTGTACGAAAGGAAAATAGGTAGAGTGGAGTTGAATGGAGGAAGTATAAAGCTTTGCATTACAATAATACAATAAGGGTAAACTTCCTCTCTAACAACACCAATATCCTTAGCAAAAAGAGACATAACAAGTAATGCAAAGAACCATAACAATTAAATTGGGGAAAATGAGAGAGGAGGATAAAGAAAAGAATGAAGGAGGAGAAAGATCTAACCTATATGCTTAAATAAAAGAAGGAAGGGTAAATTGTCATAAAATTATTATTTTACGGGAAAAAATTGAAATTTGACGGAAATATGGGTGCAATAACCTGAGCTAATAATTTGGGGGTAAATTATTAAAAAAAAAATTGGCGTAGGAGTAAGTGTAAAAAAGTGGATTAAGCGTGGATGTAATTACTCTTTATATTATGTAACCGTCTCACAATATGAGTCCGTCTTACACAGTCATTGTTCTTAAAAAAAGTCATATTTAAAAAAGCCAAAGATTATTAGGAACAGCAACAGCCAACACATTTATGTCTACTTGCTCAGAAGTGTGCAACTAAAGAGAATATAATTGACAGACACTAGCTATTTTTTAATCATTGTCAGTACATGTTGATAGGATAACTCCTCCTCCATAAAAGGAAAATCATTTAGTTATTCTCACATTATATTGGGCTTATTCCACTTAACCCATAATTTAACAAATATATGATGAACGTGCCATTATTATTATATTATTTGTTATTAGTGCTCTATAATTGATTCATTGTCGTTGTCGTGCGTTATGTCTCAGCAGTACGTAGATCTCCCATGTCCTAATTTTCATTTTACCATTACGCAATATTTCCTCCGTTTTCATATGATTTACCCATTTTATTAAAATATTGCATTCATATATTTTACAAATGGGTAGATCATATAAAAATGGATGAAGTACAAACTAAATAAACTCAAGACAATGTTATTATTTGTAGTTTGCAAATTTCAAGGTTAAACTCGCTCGTCGTATAGAGTTAAATATTTTCGTTCTAGACGACTTGTAATTATAATCTACTCCGTAGATTTTATATGGTCATTAAATTAAGACTATTATTCCCTTGTCTGTCCAATAAGTCCTAGCCATTACTTGGCTCATCCACAATTAACTTCGTCGTTCCCGTGATTCTCGACCACCCACCGCTCCTGCCAACCATGGCAAATCACCATACCAATCTTAGACTCTTAGTCGATCACTCCTTAGTCCTAAGCCATCGTCCCACATATAGATAAGGTCTGACCACCAAACCACTTTAAAATAAACTACCTTTTCATCATGCCCCATGAGGCCATGATACCTTAGATATGGGCTTAACCTTAATTTTTTTTATTTAATAAACAAGTTGTGAGTACTAGAATAATACGTTTTTCGTTCGAAGATGGCAACTAATTTAGTTAATAAGTCATGAAATGCAATTCATAGATTATACTACAAGTTGTACGGTATAAAATCTGAGCTTTAATTTGTAATAAAGAATACGAGCTTTATTCGATAGTATCTGATTTCATCCATTTATACAATAAAAATACTCCCTCCACTTTTTTTGTTCACCCCATTTCTTTCTACATGCATGTTAGGCCCAAAATCTGGATATGGGCTGACTTGGGACAGCAGGCCTGGAAACATTGTGGGACGCAGGATATATCAGGAAGCCAGGGTGACAGCATCAGCAAGCAGCGCAGGACGTGGGCTTTAAACCGCATGGAAGAAGCATACGAGAGTCCTGACACTTACCATATCCAAGGAAGGAAAGTCCTATTAGGTGTCAAATTAGGAATAACTTGGAGGAAAAGCAAGAAACCCTAGCTCACCGAGCTCCCCTATATAAAGAGCCCTAGTGCAGAGAAGAAGGATCATCGAAGAATACAAGAAATATACCCTAGCATCCATAGCAAACGCACGAACTGTATTTTCTCCCGAATTATAGTGAAAATATTGGTGGGATTCCGTCTCCCCCCGCGGTTGTTTCCCAAATTGGGTTTTTCCGCGTCACCAAAATTGCTTGTGTTCTTTATTTACATCGCACATACAGGTTAACATACAACAAACGATCAAATCATAATACGGACCTAACGCTAAGACCACTTTAACCCTAAATTGGTAGAAATTTACCAAAACAGTTTGGCGCCCACCGTGGGGCATAGTGGTCGTCTTCGTTAGCCAGTCTACTCAGCAAGCATAACATGTCCGGACACAAAGAAACCAACTCAGGCAGCACCAGCGGTACCCCAGCAACGCAGGTACCGCCCCCCTCGGCAGCGACACAGGCACCATCTCCCTCGGCAGCAGCGGCAGCACGTACAACTTCGGTTCAGACCACCACTGCTGCTCAGGTACCAGCGGTCAAGCAAAGTCAAAGTTCTCAGGCAGTAGCAAGCCCATCTTCGGGGAGAATCCAGACTAGAGATCCAGGAGTCGTCCAGGGGCGGCAAGGAGTCATACAGACTGAAAGAGGAGCGCAGTCTAGGCAACAGGTTCAGGCTCCCCCGAGTCCCACCAGCATCATGATAAGCGGGTTGGACACATTAGCAAGGACAATCAGAACTATGCAGAACGAGAATAGAAGCATGAGATCTCAGATGGAAGAGGACAACAATCTCCTCCGAGCACAGATCAACGAGTTAAGAAGCCACGCCTCTAAATCAGCCTCTTGGATGCAAGAAGACAGACCCGGAAGGCCACCAGGAGAAAGTGGGGACCGAAGGCAGACACGGGTATTACCACGCGAAGTAGCACTCAGGCTGGACATGGAAGCAACACCACAGCCAAGAGGAGGCCTGGTCCCAACAGGACTGGGGGCATTGACGCCAGATGAGGAGCCAGCGCGCCAAGAGCCTACACCCACATCAGATGGAGAGGGACACCAGAGGAGTAGGGCTGCAGCTGCGGTCCCAATGATCAGGACGCCAGTTACGAATCAAGTTGAGTATACCTGGGGAAGCGCCCCGGCGGCAGCAGCGTCGCAGATGCGCCAAACAGCAGTCTTAGAGCAGCAAAACTTCGTACGGGGAGCAGAACATCAGTCACAGGAGCATCTGCGACCCACCGGGAGAGAGACATACATAGAACAGCAGTACCAGGAACTACGAAGCCTCCTCCGGAGGGTCCCAGGAATGCCTCTGCCTATGGATATGGCTGCACCAGAAAGCTACGCTGACTCACCGTTTACTGACGATATAGCTACAGTGGCCTTACCAAAAGGATTTAGCGTCCCAACGATGACCCTCTTCGATGGAACCACAGACCCCTGCGATCACATTAGTCAATTCAAGCAGAAAATGATGGTTACCACTGCCACGGGAGCCTCAAAGGAGGCATGTATGTGTAAAGGATTTGGTTCGACCCTAACCGGAGCAGCATTACAGTGGTTCGTCGGCTTGCCTAATGGGACCATATCTTCATTCGCCGATTTGGTCAACGCGTTCAATCAGCACTTCTCCAGCAGCCGGAGAACACCAAAGCAGCCAAGTGATCTGTATAGGATCGTTCAGGAAATAGGTGAATCAATCAAAGATTACGTCACCAGGTTCAATGCAGAAAAAGTCTCCATACGAGGCTGCGATATGTCCACTGCCATCAACGCCTTCAGGCAGGGCTTAGATAAGGAATCAAACCTCTACAAAGAATTAACAATGTATCCTTGTGAGAGATTCGAAGAAGTCCAGCAGAGAGCTACAGCGGCATTAAGGTTGGAAGAAGACATACAGGCTCGAAAGGGAGTAGCAAACTTCGACAAACCAAGCAGGAAATTCACAACAGAAAAGAAAGACGAACGAGCTAAGCCATACAGCAGACCCAATATCAGCAGAATAGCAGAAAAAACTCAGCAAATTGACGACTCTCCACATCCTCCTAAGCTATCTGAATACGGATTCAACACAGAAATGGAGGAATTACTGAAAGCACTCAGAAGCCTGGGTGATCAGGTGAGGTGGCCAAAGCCCCTCCACTCAGGATCGACCCAACGACGACAGAGACAGCAGCAAGAGATGCGAATGGCATCAGGACATAGGTCACAGGACAGAAGACTGCTACAGGTTGCGAAAGGAAGTAAAGTTCCAGGTACGCAAGGGAAACTTGGACCACCTATTATCACGTGGGGGCAAGCAGGACAGGAGAGAAGCAGCAAATCAGGTGCTTCCTTCTGCTCCACCCATATGCACGAAAATTATTAACGTGATAACAGGCGGATCCGAGCTATCAGGTTTGACATATTCCGCCGCTAAGAGGAAAGCCACCGGAAGTAAAGGGGATCATCCAGAAACTTCATACAGAGTAAGCCAGAGCAATTTACCCCCGGTAAATTTCGACGAGACTGGCATAGAAAGCGGTGCAGAGCAACACGACGATGCCCTAACTATAACGTTATCTATTGGCAACTGCACCGTACGAAAAGTATTAGTAGATACAGGGAGTTCTGTGAATCTCATCATGCTCGAAACCCTCAAAACCATGGGTTTTGATAAAGAGAACCTGATAAAGAAATCTGTGCCCCTAGTGGGATTCAGTGGTGAGACTGCGCATTCAGTAGGTGAGATAACCATCCCAACATATATTGAAGGGGTTAATAAACTAGTGAGATACCTAGTCATTGAGGGTCCAACCACCTATAACGTGATACTAGGAAGACCATGGTTGCATCATATGAAGGCGGTGCCCTCAACGTATCATCAGTGTCTCAAGTTCCTAACACCATGGGGTACGGTCACAGTAAAAGGAGATCGAGAGGAATCCATAAACTGCTATGCCCAAGCCCTCAAAGCTACAACCAAGCTCCCCTCATAGCAATTACAGGACCGGGGCACCTCGACAGAATACAAGGAGCCCCCTTCAGAGGAATTGGACCAGATACACCTGGACAAGGAACACCCAGATAGGACAGTACTGATTGGGGCAACTTGCAGTGAAGAGCTGCGCAGCCAGCTGATTCAATTTCTGAAAACCAACATGGACTGCTTCGCTTGGTCCCACAATGATATGGTAGGGATAGACCCATCCGTTATTTCGCATAAGTTAAGCGTTAACCCAAGCTGCACCCCAGTACAACAGAAGAGAAGAAAATTTGCGGCAGAACGAAATGAAATCATTAATAAAGAAGTAGACAGTCTTTTGGCAGCAGGTAAAATTAGAGAAGTTAGCTAACCTGAATGGCTTTCTAACGTGGTAGTCGTGCCCAAAAAGAACGGCAAATGGAGGGTGTATGTAGACTTCACAGATTTAAACAAAGCTTGTCCCAAGGACCCCTTTCCACTGCCACATATCGATTCAATGGTGGACGCTACTGCGGGACACGAGGTACTCACTTTCCTCGACGCCTGGATCGGTTACAATCAGATCAAGAGAAAACGGCATTCATGTCTGAAAGAGGCATATATTGTTACAAGGTCATGCCCTTTGGCCTAAAGAACGCTGGGTCCACTTGCCAACGGTTGGTGGATAAGATGTTCAAGCAGCAAATAGGAAAGACCATGGAAGTATACATAGACGACATGGTGGTGAAATCCAAAAAAGCAGAAATGTACATGGAGCACTTGGCAGACACCTTCCAAACATTAAGGGAGTTTAAAATGAAACTTAATCCGTCCAAGTGTTCGTTTGGAGTATCCTCGGGAAAATTCTTAGGGTATATGGTGACCCAGAGAGGAATTGAAGCAAGCAAAGAACAGATAAAAGCAATACTCCAGCTGGAACCACCACGGAAACCAAAGGATGTGCAGAGGCTGGCAGGGAAGGTGGCGGCACTAAACAGATTCATATCAAGGGCTTCAGATAGATGCAAGTTGTTCTATGATATATTGAGGAAGAGTCAGAAATTCGAATGGACCGAGCAACATGAAAAGGCATTCGCGGAACTCAAAAGCTATCTAAGCACGCCACCGTTACTCGCAAAGCCGGAGCAAGGGGAGCCACTATTCCTATACCTGTCAGTCACGGAAGCAGCGGTAAGCGCGGTCTTGGTCAAAGAACAAGAAGGAGTGCAGAATCCCGTGTATTACATTAGCAAGTCTCTGCTTCCTGCAGAGACCAGGTACACTTCTTTTGAAAAACTAGCATTGGCTTTGGTTACTGCTTCCTATAAACTGCGGCCGTACTTTGAATCTCACGCCATCCATGTAATAACCAACTACCCGCTAAAGACTATTATGAGAAAGCCTGAACTTTCGGGTAGAATGACAAAATGGTCAGTACATCTTAGTGGGTATGACTTACAATTCGAACCCAGAACAGCGATAAAATCTCAGGCCCTAGCAGATTTCGTCTCTGACTTCTGCCCTGCTACCCGTGGGGAGGCAGAAGAAGGAATGCTGGCGATAACAGGGAGTCAGGATGGTGAGATCTGGACCCTATACATTGACGGAGCCTCAAACGCCAGGGGGGCTGGTGTGGGGTTGGTCCTTCGGTCACCTAAAGGAGATATGATAGTACAAGCTATTAGGTGTGAGTTCAAGGCAACCAACAACGAGGCCGAGTATGAAGCCCTTATACTTGGGATTCAGATGGCGTCAGGGCTTAAGGTAAGGAACCTGAGGGTATACAGTGACTCCTTACTTGTGGTAAATCATGTAAACAACGAATACGTGGCGCGTGATTCAGAGATGATAGCCTACTTGAAGATAGCCACAGAGCAAAAGTCAAAGTTTAGAACGTTCAAGATAACTCAGGTGCCGCGAGATCAGAACGTGGAAGCAAACGCCCTGGCAACGTTAGGGGCCACCTTCCAGCCTACAGAACTATCAAACATACCTATCACCCATGTGTTGACTCCAGCTATCCAGAAAGAGCCAGATCAGAATCAGGTGAAAGAGGATGTAAACATGCAGTGTACACAGGAAGCCAGGACGCTAGTTTCCACAGTAGGACAGCAGGATGCAGATTGGAGGGTTCCATACCTAAATTGGCTAAGGGATGGGACACTCCCCGAGGACAGAAAGGAAACACAAAGTTTCAGAATAAAAGCTTCCAAGTATATCATGATTGATAACATTCTCTTCAGAAAGTCACTGGCAGGACCATACCTCAGGTGCTTGAGCAAAGAGGAGGCAGAAACAGTACTGCGGGATGTACACGGCGGAGAATGCGGGAACCATGCTGGAGGACGAAGTCTGTCAAACAAAATCTTGAGACAGGGGTATTTCTGGCCCACCATGCGCGCAGATGCCGTAAATCATGCCAAACGCTGTGAGTCATGTCAAAAGGCGGCTCCAGCAATCCACCAGCCAGCGGAACCAATGCATCCGATTATCTCTCCATGGCCATTCATGATGTGGGGCATGGACATAGTGGGTAAGCTGCCCAGGGCTCCAGGAAACAGAGTGTATATGCTAGTTATGACCGACTACTTCTCAAAGTGGATTGAAGCAGAGGCAATGACAGAGGTAAAATAACAGCAGGTGATCTCTTTCATCAAGCGCAACATCATAAGCAGATTTGGGATACCATCCGAAATCATATGCGACAATGGGTCCCAGTTCATATCAGATAACGCTGAGGGCTTCTGTGCACGATGGAACATAACGCTGAGAAAGTCAGCCCCCAGATATCCGCAAACCAACGGCCAGGCCAAGTCTAGCAATAAAATCATTGTGGAGAACCTCAGAAAACGGCTGGAAGAGTTGGGGGGAAAATGGGCAGATGAACTACCATTAGTACTCTAGTCAGACAGAACAACACCGAAAATGGCAAGAGGCTAAACTCCATTTAGCCTCGTATACAGAGCAGAGGCAGTGATACCCTCAGAAGTTCTGGTGCCCACGCACAGGTACGGTTGTCAGACGGCAGAGCAGAACAAGGTCGAAATGGCTCAGAGCCTGGACACAGTTGATGAGCTGCGAGAAAGTGCCTACATACGTATGGCGTCGTACAAACAATCTGTAGCAAGGACATATAACAAAAATGTCAAGATCAGGACCCTTGAAGTGGGAGACCTCGTACTCAGAAGGGTATTCGAAAATACCAAGAACCACAAAGCAGGCAAGTTTGCCTACAAATGGGAGGGGCCATATCAGGTCGAAAGCATTGTCAAAAATGGAGCATACAGGTTAATGACCATGCACGGTCAGATCCTGGATAAACCCTGGAACATTCGCCACTTGAAACGGTACTTTGTCTGACAAAGTGCCAAAACTTTAGTGTACAAAGGACCTTTCGAAAGTCCGTGAAGCAGAAAAAAAAAAAACAAAAAAGAAAAAACAAAAGGAGGGGAGGGGGTTAGTATATGCCTTAGGTATTGGTGTGTTTCAGGAAACTTTTTTCTTTTGTTTTCCTTAGTTTTTCTTTTAAAGTCAAATAGAGTCGTTTTTAAACCAAGTAGTCCAGGCTGTGGCTTCCTGGATCCAGATGTTGCCCTGGAACACCATGAGATAGCACCAGGTAATTTGCACTACTTTGGACTTTATAATGCTTCTACGAGGAAAGGCTTTTATACTAATGTTGGTTACTTGTCAGACGAGGAACACTTTGAGGGTCCAGCCCCTGCCATGTGAGGCTGCGGAGACGTTTATCTTAAGTCAAGCCACATGGGGAGCATACGCCGAGGTAGCGCGCAGGGTACGGCATACTAAGACCACCCATACTTTAACGTTAACTCAGTAATTCCATAGCTATGTCGTAGAGCAAAACGTGCACGCACAGATTTCAAACGTCTGGAACCACAAGGAACGCAACATTCCTTGTTAGTCAGAAACATTCAATGAAGGTATGCTCCAGTCAGCTAACCCTAGTGATAAGATATTTTACGTCATGGGTAAAATATGTTATCAGAAACCTGTCACCAGATACAGGGCTGTGCACCTGGAACCAGGTCAGCTACCTGGGTACACCTATGTGGAATTGCAACTCCAGAAATCAATGGCAAAAAACGCAAGTTAACAAGAAGGGCCTAAAACCTGGGCCCAGAACTACTTTAAGTTAAGGCACCTGCTACCTATAGCAGGCGCCATCAGAGTTTAAAGCCTGCATACCACCAGGCGCAAAACGGGCCAAAATGAAAAAACGAAAAGAGAGTTTTTTACAAACTTGCGCCACACAGGGTCAAGTCCCCAGACAATTTAAACTGAAATTTTAAGAGAGGTCAATCCTCTCAACAACTGCATCCTGACCAGTGCTCTGAAAGTGTATTGGCCGTGCCCCAATGACCGACACTCGAACCTATGGGCCAGATCTGACAGTCCAATTTCGGCACCCAGACTGTTGTTCAAAGCAACAGTAGACAAGAGAATCCTCCATGCATAGGGGGCAATTTGGGCCATGGGGAGAGAGTTCAGGCAGATGAACTCTTGAATCATCGGAGGGAAGGAAAATTTAAGACCAAGGACGAAAGGGTAAGTATATAAGCAGATCCACCCCGCACGAAAGGCGTCTGCTTTCTGACCGGGTTTGGGGATGAGGATCACCACATCGTCGCCTAGCCTAAGCAAAGCTTTGATCCTAGGGATGTCCTCTTGGGTTAGGTGAGAATCACCGGAATGTGGTTTTTTGAGGACTCCCTGCAGAGGGAAGTCATCGTCCTCTACGAGGTCAATGGTGGCGGATGAGGATGATGTGAGACGAGTTTTTGCCATGATAAACAAGGAGAGAAAAGCAAAGAGTACCTGAAGAGGCGGGAGGAGGCGGCGCTGACAGTGAAAGAACGCTGAAAAGGGAGGATTTGGGGAGACGGAAGTTTTGAAGATTTTGAGGAAATGAAATGATGATGAAAGAGAAAAAGAGGGGCGGGTGAGATTAAATAAGAGAGGGTAGTTGGGGTTTTGAAAAATGTGAATTGAAATGGAGTATGCAAGAAGTCACTCAACGATACACTGCAATTTCCCGCTCAAATAATTAGGGTTGCACTTTCGCGGAAAATTGGGGGCAAACTGTTAGGCCCAAAATCTGGATATGGGCTGACTTGGGACAGCAGGCCTGGAAGCATTGTGGGACGCAGGATATCAGGAAGCCAGGGTGACAGCATCAGCAAGCAGCGCAGGACGTGGGCTTTAAACCGCATAGAAGAAGCATACGAGAGTCCTGACACTTACCATATCCAAGGAAGGAAAGTCCTATTAGGTGTCAAATTAGGAATAACTTGGAGGAAAAGCAAGAAACCCTAACTCACCGAGCTCCCCTATATAAAGAGCCCTAGTGCAGAGAAGAAGGATCATCGAAGAATACAAGAATATACCCTAGCATCCATAGCAAACGCACGAACTGTATTTCCTCCCGAATTATAGTGAAAATATTGGTGGGATTCCGTCTCCCCCGCGGTTGTTTCCCAAATTGGGTTTTTCCGCGTCACCAAAATTGCTTGTGTTCTTTATTTACATTGCACATACAGGTTAACATACAACAAACGATCAAATCATAATACGAACCTAACGCTAAGACCACTTTAACCCTAAATTGCTAGAAATTTACCAAAACAACGCATATTAAGAAAAATTATTAAAGAATGAAAAAATAATAAAAGAGTTGTAAGTGAGGTAAAAAGAATGATTAAAAAAATGAAAAAATAATAATAAAGATGTAAGTGGGGTGAAAAGAATGATTAAAGAATGAAAAAGGTAGTCCAAATAAGGAAAGAAGAGAAATGGAGTGAAAATAGATAATTTACCAAAAAGGGGAAATAGGGTGAAAATAGGAAAGTGGGGGGAATATAACTTTGAATAAGCTAAAAAAAATACATATAAGCTCATCAGCTTGATTTGTTTTACCTTAATTATACTATGGTCATATACAACTGAATGTATAATCATATTTGTACATGAGAGGTGTTGCGCAATATTGGGGTCACTTTGATAGGTTCTGGAGCAGGCCTTGAGGTGGATCTCCTTCTTGAGGAGGCAGGGGAGTTAAAGGAATCAGCAGTTCTTTTCCTGGCATGTTGGATCAGGATCTCAGAGGCAGACGGTTTAGCACTTCGCAGCGGGCACCAGGACGCAAGAAATCGAATGGAGAGCCAGTGGGTAAGGAAGCTTTTGGAGGTCAAGAGAGGGTATTTACCAGAAGACATGGTTTGTTCAGTGGCGGAATCGTCTAAACCAGAGAGCAGGAGGGGAAACAGTCTACGGTCTTCAGGGATGGAGAAAAGCTTGGCAACAGAAATTGCTTCGTCTTCAGATTTCTCAGGGTTCTTGAGTTCTACGTCAAATCAAAGAGTAAGAACAGTGAGCGACAGGGGCAATCAAGAATAAACATGCAAAATATACTTACTCTTAGCAAGAACCCAGTTCTCGAACAAGTAATCAGCGTGAATGGGAAGAGATTCAAGCTTGACATAGAAGAAATCCTCATACCACCCGTCGTCCTTCCCTTTAGCAGCCGACTGAAGAAAATTTTCAGTCTTCTCCACAGCCCTGAAAGTGTATTGGCCGTGCCCCAATGACCGACACTCGAACCTATGGGCCGATCCGACAATCCAATTTCGGCACCCGTGATCGTTGTTCAAAGCAACAGTAGACAAGAGAATCCTCCATGCATAGGGGGCAATTTGGGCCATGGGGAGAGAGTTCAGGCAGATGAACTCTTGAATCATCGGAGGGAAGGAAAATTTAAGACCAAGGACGAAAGGGTAAGTATATAAGCAGATCCACCCCGCACGAAAGGCGTCTGCTTTCTGACCGGGTTTGGGGATGAGGATCACCACATCGTCGCCTAGCCTAAGCAAAGCTTTGATCCTAGGGATGTCCTCTTGGGTTAGGTGAGAATCACCGGAATGTGGTTTTTTGAGGACTCCCTGCAGAGGGAAGTCATCGTCCTCTACGAGGTCAATGGTGGCGGATGAGGATGATGTGAGACGAGTTTTTGCCATGATAAACAAGGAGAGAAAAGCAAAGAGTACCTGAAGAGGCGGGAGGAGGAGGCTACGATGATGTGAAAGAACGCCGAAAAGGGAGGATTTGGGGAGACGGAAGTTTTGAAGATTTTGAGGAAATGAAATGATGATGAAAGAGAAAAAGAGGGGCGGGTGAGATTAAATAAGAGAGGGTAGTTGGGGTTTTGAAAAATGTGAATTGAAATGGAGTATGCAAGAAGTCACTCAACGATACACTGCAATTTCCCGCTCAAATAATTAGGGTTGCACTTTCGCGGAAAATTGGGGGCAAACTGTTAGGCCCAAAATCTGGATATGGGCTGACTTGGGACAGCAGGCCTGGAAGCATTGTGGGACGCAGGATATCAGGAAGCCGGGGTGACAAAGATCGCAAAGCCGCAGACGTGGGCTTTAAACCGCATAGAAGAAGCATACGAGAGTCCTGACACTTACCATATCCAAGGAAGGAAAGTCCTATTAGGTGTCAAATTAGGAATAACTTGGAGGAAAAGCAAGAAACCCTAACTCACCGAGCTCCCCTATATAAAGAGCCCTAGTGCAGAGAAGAAGGATCGTCGAAGAATACAAGAATATACCCTAGCATCCATAGCAAACGCACGAACTGTATTTCCTCCCGAATTATAGTGAAAATATTGGTGGGATTCCGTCTCCCCCGCGGTTGTTTCCCAAATTGGGTTTTTCCGCGTCACCAAAATTGCTTGTGTTCTTTATTTACATTGCACATACAGGTTAACATACAACAAACGATCAAATCATAATACGAACCTAACGCTAAGACCACTTTAACCCTAAATTGCTAGAAATTTACCAAAACAACGCATATTAAGAAAAATTATTAAAGAATGAAAAAATAATAAAAGAGTTGTAAGTGAGGTAAAAAGAATGATTAAAAAAATGAAAAAATAATAATAAAGATGTAAGTGGGGTGAAAAGAATGATTAAAGAATGAAAAAGGTAGTCCAAATAAGGAAAGAAGAGAAATGGAGTGAAAATAGATAATTTACCAAAAAGGGGAAATAGGGTGAAAATAGGAAAGTGGGGGGAATATAACTTTGAATAAGCTAAAAAAAATACATATAAGCTCATCAGCTTGATTTGTTTTACCTTAATTATACTATGGTCATATACAACTGAATGTATAATCATATTTGTACATGAGAGGTGTTGCGCAATATTGGGGTCACTTTGATAGGTTCTGGAGCAGGCCTTGAGGTGGATCTCCTTCTTGAGGAGGCAGGGGAGTTAAAGGAATCAGCAGTTCTTTTCCTGGAATGTTGGATCAGGATCTCAGAGGCAGACGGTTTAGCACTTCCTGCAGTGGCACCAGGACGCAAGAAATCAGAATGGAGAGCCAGTGGGTAAGGAAGCTTTTGGAGGTCAAGAGAGGGTATTTACCAGAAGACATGGTTTCTTCAGTGGCGGAATCGTCTAAACCAGAGAGCAGGAGGGGAAACAGTCTACGGTCTTCAGGGATGGAGAAAAGCTTGGCAACAGAAATTGCTTCGTCTTCAGATTTCTCAGGGTTCTTGAGTTCTGCGTCAAATCAAAGAGTAAGAACAGTGAGCGACAGGGGCAATCAAGAATAAACATGCAAAATATACTTACTCTTAGCAAGAACCCAGTTCTCGAACAAGTAATCAGCGTGAATGGGAAGAGATTCAAGCATGACATAGAAGAAATCCTCATACCACCCGTCGTCCTTCCCTTTAGCAGCCGACTGAAGAAAATTTTCAGTCTTCTCCACAGCCCTGAAAGTGTATTGGCCGTGCCCCAATGACCGACACTCGAACCTATGGGCCAGATCTGACAGTCCAATTTCGGCACCCAGACTGTTGTTCAAAGCAACAGTAGACAAGAGAATCCTCCATGCATAGGGGGCAATTTGGGCCATGGGGAGAGAGTTCAGGCAGATGAACTCTTGAATCATCGGAGGGAAGGAAAATTTAAGACCAAGGACGAAAGGGTAAGTATATAAGCAGATCCACCCCGCACGAAAGGCGTCTGCTTTCTGACCGGGTTTGGGGATGAGGATCACCACATCGTCGCCTAGCCTAAGCAAAGCTTTGATCCTAGGGATGTCCTCTTGGGTTAGGTGAGAATCACCGGAATGTGGTTTTTTGAGGACTCCCTGCAGAGGGAAGTCATCGTCCTCTACGAGGTCAATGGTGGCGGATGAGGATGATGTGAGACGAGTTTTTGCCATGATAAACAAGGAGAGAAAAGCAAAGAGTACCTGAAGAGGCGGGAGGAGGCGGCGCTGACAGTGAAAGAACGCTGAAAAGGGAGGATTTGGGGAGACGGAAGTTTTGAAGATTTTGAGGAAATGAAATGATGATGAAAGAGAAAAAGAGGGGCGGGTGAGATTAAATAAGAGAGGGTAGTTGGGGTTTTGAAAAATGTGAATTGAAATGGAGTATGCAAGAACTTACTCAACGATACACTGCAATTTCCCCCTCAAATAATTAGGGTTGCACTTTCGCGGAAAATTGGGGGCAAACTGTTAGGCCCAAAATCGGATATGGGCGACTTGGGACAAGCAGCCCGGAAGCATTGTGGGACGCAGGATATCGAAGCTGGGTGACAAAGATCAGCAAAGCGCACAGACGTGGGCTTTAAACCGCATAGAAGAAGCATACGAGAGTCCTGACACTTACCATATCCAAGGAAGGAAAGTCCTATTAGGTGTCAAATTAGGAATAACTTGGAGGAAAAGCAAGAAACCCTAACTCACCGAGCTCCCCTATATAAAGAGCCCTAGTGCAGAGAAGAAGGATCGTCGAAGAATACAAGAATATACCCTAGCATCCATAGCAAACGCACGAACTGTATTTCCTCCCGAATTATAGTGAAAATATTGGTGGGATTCCGTCTCCCCCGCGGTTGTTTCCCAAATTGGGTTTTTCCGCGTCACCAAAATTGCTTGTGTTCTTTATTTACATTGCACATACAGGTTAACATACAACAAACGATCAAATCATAATACGAACCTAACGCTAAGACCACTTTAACCCTAAATTGCTAGAAATTTACCAAAACAACGCATATTAAGAAAAATTATTAAAGAATGAAAAAATAATAAAAGAGTTGTAAGTGAGGTAAAAAGAATGATTAAAAAAATGAAAAAATAATAATAAAGATGTAAGTGGGGTGAAAAGAATGATTAAAGAATGAAAAAGGTAGTCCAAATAAGGAAAGAAGAGAAATGGAGTGAAAATAGATAATTTACCAAAAAGGGGAAATAGGGTGAAAATAGGAAAGTGGGGGGAATATAACTTTGAATAAGCTAAAAAAAATACATATAAGCTCATCAGCTTGATTTGTTTTACCTTAATTATACTATGGTCATATACAACTGAATGTATAATCATATTTGTACATGAGAGGTGTTGCGCAATATTGGGGTCACTTTGATAGGTTCTGGAGCAGGCCTTGAGGTGGATCTCCTTCTTGAGGAGGCAGGGGAGTTAAAGGAATCAGCAGTTCTTTTCCTGGCATGTTGGATCAGGATCTCAGAGGCAGACGGTTTAGCACTTCCTGCAGTGGCACCAGGACGCAAGAAATCAGAATGGAGAGCCAGTGGGTAAGGAAGCTTTTGGAGGTCAAGAGAGGGTATTTACCAGAAGACATGGTTTGTTCAGTGGCGGAATCGTCTAAACCAGAGAGCAGGAGGGGAAACAGTCTACGGTCTTCAGGGATGGAGAAAAGCTTGGCAACAGAAATTGCTTCGTCTTCAGATTTCTCAGGGTTCTTGAGTTCTGCGTCAAATCAAAGAGTAAGAACAGTGAGCGACAGGGGCAATCAAGAATAAACATGCAAAATATACTTACTCTTAGCAAGAACCCAGTTCTCGAACAAGTAATCAGCGTGAATGGGAAGAGATTCAAGCTTGACATAGAAGAAATCCTCATACCACCCGTCGTCCTTCCCTTTAGCAGCCGACTGAAGAAAATTTTCAGTCTTCTCCACAGCCCTGAAAGTGTATTGGCCGTGCCCCAATGACCGACACTCGAACCTATGGGCCGATCCGACACCAATTTCGGCACCCAGACTGTTGTTCAAAGCAACAGTAGACAAGAGAATCCTCCATGCATAGGGGGCAATTTGGGCCATGGGGAGAGAGTTCAGGCAGATGAACTCTTGAATCATCGGAGGGAAGGAAAATTTAAGACCAAGGACGAAAGGGTAAGTATATAAGCAGATCCACCCCGCACGAAAGGCGTCCGTTTCGACCGGGTTTGGGGATGAGGATCACCACATCGTCGCCTAGCCTAAGCAAAGCTTTGATCCTAGGGATGTCCTCTTGGGTTAGGTGAGAATCACCGGAATGTGGTTTTTTGAGGACTCCCTGCAGAGGGAAGTCATCGTCCTCTACGAGGTCAATGGTGGCGGATGAGGATGATGTGAGACGAGTTTTTGCCATGATAAACAAGGAGAGAAAAGCAAAGAGTACCTGAAGAGGCGGGAGGAGGCGGCGCTGACAGTGAAAGAACGCTGAAAAGGGAGGATTTGGGGAGACGGAAGTTTTGAAGATTTTGAGGAAATGAAATGATGATGAAAGAGAAAAAGAGGGGCGGGTGAGATTAAATAAGAGAGGGTAGTTGGGGTTTTGAAAAATGTGAATTGAAATGGAGTATGCAAGAAGTCACTCAACGATACACTGCAATTTCCCGCTCAAATAATTAGGGTTGCACTTTCGCGGAAAATTGGGGGCAAACTGTTAGGCCCAAAATCTGGATATGGGCTGACTTGGGACAGCAGGCCTGGAAGCATTGTGGGACGCAGGATATCAGGAAGCCAGGGTGACAAAGCATCAGCAAGCAGCGCAGGACGTGGGCTTTAAACCGCATAGAAGAAGCATACGAGAGTCCTGACACTTACCATATCCAAGGAAGGAAAGTCCTATTAGGTGTCAAATTAGGAATAACTTGGAGGAAAAGCAAGAAACCCTAACTCACCGAGCTCCCCTATATAAAGAGCCCTAGTGCAGAGAAGAAGGATCGTCGAAGAATACAAGAATATACCCTAGCATCCATAGCAAACGCACGAACTGTATTTCCTCCCGAATTATAGTGAAAATATTGGTGGGATTCCGTCTCCCCCGCGGTTGTTTCCCAAATTGGGTTTTTCCGCGTCACCAAAATTGCTTGTGTTCTTTATTTACATTGCACATACAGGTTAACATACAACAAACGATCAAATCATAATACGAACCTAACGCTAAGACCACTTTAACCCTAAATTGCTAGAAATTTACCAAAACAACGCATATTAAGAAAAATTATTAAAGAATGAAAAAATAATAAAAGAGTTGTAAGTGAGGTAAAAAGAATGATTAAAAAAATGAAAAAATAATAATAAAGATGTAAGTGGGGTGAAAAGAATGATTAAAGAATGAAAAAGGTAGTCCAAATAAGGAAAGAAGAGAAATGGAGTGAAAATAGATAATTTACCAAAAAGGGGAAATAGGGTGAAAATAGGAAAGTGGGGGGAATATAACTTTGAATAAGCTAAAAAAAATACATATAAGCTCATCGACTTGATTTGTTTTACCTTAATTATACTATGGTCATATACAACTGAATGTATAATCATATTTGTACATGAGAGGTGTTGCGCAATATTGGGGTCACTTTGATAGGTTCTGGAGCAGGCCTTGAGGTGGATCTCCTTCTTGAGGAGGCAGGGGAGTTAAAGGAATCGCAGCTTCTTTCCGGCATGTTGGATCGGGATCTCGAGGCAGACGGTTTAGCACTTCCTGCAGGGCACCGGGACGCAAGAAATCGAATGGAGAGCCGTGGGTAAGGAAGCTTTTGGAGGTCAAGAGAGGGTATTTACCAGAAGACATGGTTTGTTCAGTGGCGGAATCGTCTAAACCAGAGAGAGAGGGGAAACATCTACGGTCTTCGTGGATGGAGAAAAGCTTGGCAAAAGAAATTGCTTCGTCTTGATTTCTCGGGGTTCTTGAGTTCTGCGTCAAATCAAAGAGTAAGAACAAGTGAGCGACATGGGGGCAATCAAGAATAAACATGCAAAATATACTTACTCTTAGCAAGAACCCAGTTCTCGAACAAGTAATCAGCGTGAATGGGAAGAGATTCAAGCTTGACATAGAAGAAATCCTCATACCACCCGTCGTCCTTCCCTTTAGCCGATCAAGAAAATTTTCGTCTTCTCCTGACCACGAAAGTGTATTGGCCGTGCCCCAATGACCGACACTCGAACCTATGGGCCGAGATCCGATGTCCAATTTGGCACCCAGATCGTTGTTCAAAGCAACAAAGAGACAAGAGAATCCTCCATGCATAGGGGGCAATTTGGGCCATGGGGAGAGAGTTCAGCGAGATGAACTCTTGAATCATCGGAGGGAAGGAAAATTTAAGACCAAGGACGAAAGGGTAAGTATATAAGCAGATCCACCCCGCACGAAAGGCGCCGCTTCGACCGGGTTTGGGGATGAGGATCACCACATCGTCGCCTAGCCTAAGCAAAGCTTTGATCCTAGGGATGTCCTCTTGGGTTAGGTGAGAATCACCGGAATGTGGTTTTTTGAGGACTCCTGCGAGAGGGAAGTCATCGTCCTCTACGAGGTCAATGGTGGCGGATGAGGATGATGTGAGACGAGTTTTTGCCATGATAAACAAGGAGAGAAAAGCAAAGAGTACCTGAAGAGGCGGGAGGAGGCGGCGCTGACAGTGAAAGAACGCTGAAAAGGGAGGATTTGGGGAGACGGAAGTTTTGAAGATTTTGAGGAAATGAAATGATGATGAAAGAGAAAAAGAGGGGCGGGTGAGATTAAATAAGAGAGGGTAGTTGGGGTTTTGAAAAATGTGAATTGAAATGGAGTATGCAAGAAGTCACTCAACGATACATCGCAATTTCCCGCTCAAATAATTAGGGTTGCACTTTCGCGGAAAATTGGGGGCAAACTGTTAGGCCCAAAATCTGGATATGGGCGACTTGGGACAAGAAAGCCTGGAAGCATTGTGGGACGCAGGATATCAGGAAGCCAGTGGTGACAAGATCAAGAAGCAGCGCGCAGACGTGGGCTTTAAACCGCATAGAAGAAGCATACGAGAGTCCTGACACTTACCATATCCAAGGAAGGAAAGTCCTATTAGGTGTCAAATTAGGAATAACTTGGAGGAAAAGCAAGAAACCCTAACTCACCGAGCTCCCCTATATAAAGAGCCCTAGTGCAGAGAAGAAGGATCGTCGAAGAATACAAGAATATACCCTAGCATCCATAGCAAACGCACGAACTGTATTTCCTCCCGAATTATAGTGAAAATATTGGTGGGATTCCGTCTCCCCCGCGGTTGTTTCCCAAATTGGGTTTTTCCGCGTCACCAAAATTGCTTGTGTTCTTTATTTACATTGCACATACAGGTTAACATACAACAAACGATCAAATCATAATACGAACCTAACGCTAAGACCACTTTAACCCTAAATTGCTAGAAATTTACCAAAACAACGCATATTAAGAAAAATTATTAAAGAATGAAAAAATAATAAAAGAGTTGTAAGTGAGGTAAAAAGAATGATTAAAAAAATGAAAAAATAATAATAAAGATGTAAGTGGGGTGAAAAGAATGATTAAAGAATGAAAAAGGTAGTCCAAATAAGGAAAGAAGAGAAATGGAGTGAAAATAGATAATTTACCAAAAAGGGGAAATAGGGTGAAAATAGGAAAGTGGGGGGAATATAACTTTGAATAAGCTAAAAAAAATACATATAAGCTCATCAGCTTGATTTGTTTTACCTTAATTATACTATGGTCATATACAACTGAATGTATAATCATATTTGTACATGAGAGGTGTTACGTACTCACAACCTATGTTCAACGACAGAATCTGATCCTTAGTCTCCCAACATTTTTTTTGTAAGATCAATCACTCGATTACCAAAATCACCCCGAGTGACACACTCGACAATGTCCTAATTCAGATGAGATAAATCCACAACAGCCAACACTTAGAAACTGTAGCAATTATTGGGTGTTTTTTTAAACTGTAAAGTGAAACTTCCTACGAATATAGCTTTTCCACACGTAGAGAGTCAAATGACTACTACAACTACGCAGTTGTTGGGATGTATCGTCCCCTATTATAAATCTACTCTAAAAACATGTGCATTTCTCCCACTGAGCTCAAAAGTTATAATCCCATACTTCTATCACATAATATAAGCTACTTACTTCGAAGAGAAAATCCACAAAAACAAGAGCAAAAATCAAATTTTACAAAATTAGTTTTCTTTGTAAAATCATGAAGAACTTAATAATGTTCAACAAACGTAGGGTTCAAATTTCTGGCCTTAAAAATTCTTCTCCTGCTTCCAAAAAAGACCTTAAAAGCAATAAAACTATGAACCCTACTGAAAATTCTATCTCCATCACAAAGACTGAACAAATACTTATCACAAATAATGTAAGTATTTAGTCCTCTTATTTTTTTTGCTTTTTTATTATCTAATGTCTTTGGCAATCACAATTTATGGTCGAATTCAGAATGTAAAATGAGGGTGTAGAGTGATACTGAGTTTCCGTATTGCAATCACACATGGACATGGTAAGTCCTATACAATTGTATGTGAGAGGATAAATACATAAACTCATCGTCACCTGGTAACACACTATTATTGTTTAGAATATTCGTGAACTTGCGTAGTTATTTTTTTCGACCCTAATTTGGGTTATTGGGTATGATTATGTTTGTGCAGGTTCAGTTGTACAGTGAAAAAATAACGGTACAAAGTAGAGGAGTAAAAGGACACCAAGGAGTAAAAAGACCCCAGCAGAGAAAAACGGTGACAACAGGGAGAGGTGGTCAAGTTCATAAATATAGCGCATGATTATAGGACATTCAATACGGAGTATCTTTTTAAATAAGATCCATTTTATATTAGCTTCAAATTTGTATATAAGATTTATCGTTTCATATAACATTGATTCCATGTCTTTGAATTAATTAGATTTAATCTCTTATTCACTATTCTATTTAAGAAGATTAAATAGTACGGAGTAGTAAAAGTAATTACAATATTAATACGCAGCTAATGATATTTATCGTGTAAAAGCTGCGTTGGCAAATGTGATAAAAGAAACTTGTAAAGTGGAGTTGAATGGAGGAAGTATACATTATTGCAAGTAGTGAATTCTGTAGGAAGTGATTGTATACAGTAGAACAATTTAATTTTTTATGTATTCATACCCGGGTATTAATGAGTTACTTGTTGCTCTAAAATGTATACTCGTCTCTCTAAAATAAATTGAGTTTAAAATACGATCTAAACTATTCTAGTTAAACGAATGCACAGCAGTTTTACGTGGGTATAATGTACACAATTATATTGTTAGGTAAATCCAACGTATCCAACCGTAGTTTAACTACAATATCATCGGCGGATATAAGAATTTCTCTCGCAATAATGCATGAAAGTCTTGTTTGGTAAAACTAACTGAAAATGTAGCTGAAATTTGAAAATGTAGTTGAAAACTGAAAAACTAACTGAAACCTAAAAGGAACTGAAAATTAGAAGCTAATAGGACAATTGATTATTTAAAAAAAATGTTTGACAAACTACCTGAAAGGCAGCAGGTTTTTGGTGAAATAACATAAAATGACATGATAATTATTTAATATTATTGATTGAAGCGGTAAAAAAAAGATTAAATAAGATCAGATAGCTTATATTTCTCAAATGTTACCCTAAGTATCATTTCATTTTAGGTATCTTATTTGATTAAATAAGCTACTTATCAAACACTTGCAGAAAAATAAGGTAGCTAGAATTTTGATCAAAAAAGCTACTTTCTTCAAATAAGTTACATGAAATATATCAAAAGATCTTCTCTAAATCCTAAATCCTCCTTCTCTCTAAAAAAACAAAATCCTAAATCCTCCCCCTTTGCTGCCGCCGGTCACCTCCTTCCTCCCACCGCCACCCATCAACCCCCTACCATGTCGTCGGGGATGGGGTCTCTCAAGACCTTTCTCCGGCGACCCGTCTCCTCTCTTCCGTTTAACTCTCCTCCCCTTTTTTACCCACACCCGGTTCTGGATCGTACGGGTCTGCCCGTTCCTCTCGGTCTGCGTGGTGTATGTGGGCTGTTCGGGTCTTATCGGACGAGTTTGTTGAGGTGGTGTGGCAAGGTGGTGCTTGGATCTGGCGGTGTTGTGGGTTGGTAGGGAGGCGGTGGCTTCCATTTTTTTTCATGTGTTCCGCTTTGTTTCCTTTATGTTTTTGTTTAATTTCCGCTTTCGTTTTTGTTTCGTCTCTCTTTCTGAGGGCTCTGTCCCCGTCTATCGGTGGTGTCCTTCTCTCAGGTTGAGAGCTTTCGTTTTCTGGTTCGTTTGCAGTTTTCTAATAAGTCAGCAGAAGATCAGCGTTGTTATAGCGTTATATGGTTTTACATATTTTGTCCGATTCATGGCTACAATCAATCAGGTCCGAAGAAATGGATACTCGTCAAGGAAGATTCGGAGACCCTCTTATGGATAAAGGCTTTTGCGGCGAATCGATGATAGAGACTCATGGCAAAGTGTTTCATTCTTTGAACAAGAATTTATTTCCTATGGTTGTAATAGATTTGTATCCGATTGAGCTTGACATATGTTGTAGATGTCGTATGACTTTTTATTAATGATAATGATCTTTTCTCAAAAAAATAAAATAAAAAAATAAGTTACCTGAAATGTTTTGCCAAACAGAGCCCAAGGCCCAGTTGGAATATTGTGAAATTTTCAGCATATTCAAAACTTTTAGTATGTTTAACTCACCAATCTACTAATTTAAGTGTTTGGTAAATGACATATTGAAACCGTAGTTTGAGCTTCAATCTACTTGTTTACAGACTTACACTATAGTGCTCCCCCAACATATAATTAATTCACTTTAGTATATAGGTAAAAAATGAATTTGTCAATCATTTACGCATAGATAATTAGATACAACAATTTATTAAACTAAACCCGCTAATTACCAAAAACTTAAATCTGTTAAATGAAATATACTAGTCAAACTTAACAATCCAATCTATCATTTATAATCTATTTACCCCGAAGATCGGGATATCAATTAAGTGGATTGTCCATAATCAGGTTTACGGCTGAAATTATAGACCAAGAAGATGTAAATACTTCATTTCATGTAAATTTGCGAAGAAAAGAAAACATAAGAGTGGTTTGGATATTTGTTTGAGAAGTAACAAAATATTTGCTAATGCCAAAAAGATTAGGAATAAGCATGACATTATGTTTATTTCTTACACGACAAACAACAATAATCAATTAGATTAGTAGTGACACTTAATATGTTTATAGTTGTTGTCCGTATGAACTGATTAAGACAAGATATATAAGTATTCTTGATGAAGCTATGAACACTGAACACGGTTTATAGGAGTTTTTATTAGATTTGATGGATAATCTTGCAAAAATATGTTGCAGGTGACAATATTATAATACAGTTACAAATTACTCCTTGACTTACGACTTATGAGACAATGACAACATAACTTGACTATCTAGCAATAATGAATGTAACACAGAAGATTCTCCAGTAGTTTTGGTACATAGTAAGAGAAGATAGAATATAAAGATCATGTTATTCATTTTGTAATTGCTTGATTGTTTTATTTCATCATAATACATGATAAATACTACGGAGTAGTAGGAATTATGGGATCATAATTCCCATTAACTCCTAATATTAGACGATTCAAATGTCATGATCGGTCTGAATTCTAGGTAAAAGCTTAAATTTATAAGACTATAAAATTTCTAAAAGGGGGATTATAGTAGAGAGAAAACGGAGAAGTTTTCGTCTCAAACTTGCTCACTTAATATCATAATAAGTTGGTTTTTTAAATGCTATCGCCAAATTCGCTCTTAAAGACACTAGCCCTCGAAATGGAAGTTTTAGTTAGGCTCATGCCCCTTCATTTGTACTCCGTAGTTGATTATTGTAATTTGGATTTTATTTCACTTTGTACGACACTAAGTCCCAACCCTCCCCATGATGTACTTGAACCGTTTTCCTCATTTTATTTAATGCACTCATTTCGTCCCAAAAAAATAGACCTACAAAGCTACAATACAAAGAGATAAACCATCAACTAACCTAAGTAGCTAATGCACAACATGTTCCTAAATAATACTAGGTTTTACAATAACTAACATATTTCTCTAATTATTAGGAATCATTTTAAACACTAACTTAATTATAAGAAACATTCTAAACAAATTTTGGAGCAATACTCCAACAAAGACTATATATACATCTTTACAAATAATTGCCTAATAATTTGTAAGAAAGTCTGTATAGTTGAAAATAATATCCTATTGAATTTTAGCGCTTCTTATTACCTCTAAATGGGAAAAAAAAAAAGTCAACTTCAATGGGTGTAGAGCTGTGCGCATGTTAATGTTGCTTAATAAAATAAATTTAATACCACCAAAATGATGGGATTATAAAAGGACCCTTGGAGCATATTTTTCCTAACTCAAATACACAACAAATAAATCATTATTTAGCAATATACAGCGTAGATTAGCAAAGGGTTGATTGTAATATCATGAACAATAATTCAAAAGAAACCAAGAAAATAAGGTTTGATGGAGGATTTTTTCAGCATTTTTATTGCTTTAGAAATTCTTCTCTTTATTCTCCTGCTCCAAAAAATGACCTTAAAACCAACAATATTATGAACCCTAGTGATGACATCGACTCCATCTCCACCACTACCCATGAACAAATTTTCGTCACTAATCATGTAAGTTTATTTTTTTAAAATTTTCTTTTGAATTTATTCTTTTATTAACAATTGCCAACCCCTGTCTTCTACCGTGTATGATCTGACCGATTGTTAGATATGCGAGTACTAATTTTGCTTTTATACGTAGGGCTTTGCTTTATGTAATAATGTATTCCGTTTAATTTAGTTTACGCGTTCGCGACAAAAAACTCTGTAATATATTAAGTTGTAAGCTGGACTATATTGTTCGTTAACTACTATTTCATACGGAGCGAGTAATATCTAAAATAATTTGGCTATATAATTAAATGCGAGCAGGTTCAAGTATACACAGAGAATGCGACGCGGGAGTTAAAACTCAAGGGGCCCCAAGACAGAAATACGGTAACCAAAGGGCGAGGTGGTGCGGTTCACTGATCGTATTATGTATGTATACAAGCTTATGCATACAAGTACAGTTCTCCGTATGTAGATATTGTGTTTATGTTTGTTGCTGTCAGAAATATGTAATCAGTTTGATTGGACCCAAATGATGTTTATGCATGTTAGATTTTAGATCAGTCCTTAATAAATGCTTCTAGTGTTATTACGTTGTACCCTATCTAGGTATTCCCTCCGTCCTAATTAATAATTTACGTTTATTTTATTTTTTCTTCACAAAATAAAGTAAATGTAAACTAATCACTGAGATAGAGGAAGTAATATTTATTCTCAAAAATGTATGGTTTTGATTAATTTCAATAATTAGAACAAGCAACATGTTTGTATATACTTTCTAGTTTCTCCCACTCGTGACAACCCATCGTTTCTCTATAACTAACTTAATAGGCAACTAGCCATTTTATTATCGTTTAGCTATAAAATGAATCACTAACCTCTTTCAAACCATCCTTTACAATAAGAGTACGTACGTATATGAGAAACACATTTCATTTGTAAAGAAAATTCCATCTAAAAACCCAAGTACACAACTCTCACAACATTTGCATCATCATCATCATCATCATCATCATCATCATTGTTTTGTATGGATTTTACGCAAGGTGATGAGACGGTTTTAGTATGTATTAAGAGGGTCGAATTAATGAAGTTCAAGTGACAAATGCGGTCCTTAATGAATTATAATGGTACAATGCTTGAAGTTGTAATGTTGGCGGAACTTGGATCCAAATATTGAAGATGAAGCTGGGAAACGATGAAGAAGAGCTTGTGGGTCGGTTTTGTGTGACAAAGACGGAAGCTAAGCTTGAGGATAAGTAGGCCCGGAGACCTATGAAGATATCTGAGACGTGTGCGCTTAAGGTGCACTAATTGAGCGCGCATAAATAAAAAAGAGAAGGGGCGGCAGCAGCTAGGCGCGACCTACGCGCGACCGACGCGCGACCGACGCGCGACCGATGTGCGACTGAGGCGCGACCTACATTTGACACTGTTTGTGCTTTGGTCGCGTAATTCAAAGATAGTTAAACTCGTGCTTGTTTATTTATTTTACTTGGTTTGTTCCGATTATTATTAGTAGTAGTAATACTTTATTAATTTCCTAATCTAGTTATCTTACCTAATTACTATATAACTTATTATTTCAGTTTTAGAAAGGACTTACACAACTTTTAGAGACAAAAACCCTATTATTGTTATCGCGGACGATGTGTAACTAATCTTTCATCTTGGATTCAAGCGATTGAAGCACTCTAATCCGGTTGTGAGTTTGAATGTTTTAATTTATCTTCTTGATTATTGTGAATTGCTTAGCTCTTAATTATATGAATGTTGATTGATAATTGCTAGATGCGCAACTAGTAGTCGATTTCTTCATTCTATTGTTAGTATTGTTAATTGAATAGGATTTATTGATTAACTTTACACTAGTAACATCTAAGAATTAATATTGAACGGGATACGTTGATATTAGTACTTAGAAGCGATTCACATAAATATCTAAAGTGCAATTGGATTGTATGCGCTATTTATTCTCTATCGAATTCTCTAAATTATATTCTTTTATTGAATTAAACCTTGAACTGGATTGTTAGGTTGTTTAATAGTTAGGTTGATTAAGAACGGGATTCGTTTTAACCGACTATTCGTAAGGAGAATTGGAATTTTACATTTACGATAGAGTAATCAAGATTAGTAATTGAAACCGTCTTACAATGATCAATTGTTATTGAGTGTGGATATATGCTTGGGTCTAAGACCTTTTAAACCATTTGAATTCATCTATTTCATTATTTTCTTAATCTTAGTTCTTTAGTTAATCAAACAAATCAAATCCCCTCCTAAACTGGTTACTTTACTCTGCATTATTACACACATTAGTTAACTTAGTCCTTCTCTGTGGGTTCGACCCTTACTTTCTCTATATTACTGTTTTAGTAGTTTAGTAAGTAAGTGATTATAAATTTACATTTGATAGGCATACGACTTTCAGCCCGTCAAATTTGGCGCCGTTGCCGGGGAAGGCAATAGTTAATTTTTGTGTATTAGTGTAGAGAGTTTTAGTTCGTTAGTTTTGTCTTAGTTTACTTGATAGATAGATGGCTACTAAATATTTTCCCCAATATGAGCATGAACTGTTTTATAAATATTTTAACAGGCTACATGAATATGTTATACGTTGTCGTCATCCTTATCAAACTTGGGAGCTTTGTCATGTAATTTATAATGGCTTGAATAAGGAGACTCTTTGTCATGTTAATTCGTTGAGTAGGGGAGAATTTATTAATGGGTTAAGTTATGAGGAAAAGTGAGAACTTTTTCAATACTTGGCTCATGACACGGAAGAATGGGAGCGATACAATTCACTCTCTATACAACCCCAACCCCATTCTGATACTTTGAATTGTCATGATAACTCATATATGTCTACTGAAGACATGATACGTGCTTATATGGCTGATGTGAATTCCTCTTGTGCTAATGTTAATCCCTCCCCATGTGAGACTAACCTAGTTAGTCAAGATTTAGAGGACTGTGTTGAACAAGTGACTAACTACTTTGATATGCTTGTGACACAAGAAGAACTTGATTCTTATTATATTAAGTGGCAAACTGAGCATGTTGATAAGTTTCATAACCCCAAGCACTCTTATAAAGAGTATGATGTTGACAGTGATGATGATGGTTTTTGGGATGATGAGGAGGATGAATATGGTATGATACATTTTTCACCCCCTTCCCCTGTTCCTATGCTTGTTGACTCATCTTGCACTAATATAGAGATGACACATGTTGATAATTCATTGATGCAAAGTGATTTGAGTAATGTTTCGATCGTTGATAATTTTTCAAATATGATTGTTGAGCATGAGAAAGAGGGGGTGTTTGTGTCATATGATGAGACCATAGTGAGCGGGATGGAAGAAGAGGATATACTTGTTTTTAATAATATGAAAGATGACCTTCCTCTACTTGTTGAATTCATTAGCATGGAGTTTGATAAAAAGGTGGGGGAAGGAGAGGACAAGGTAGTTAATGAGTCTTATATTCACAAGAGGGAATCACCCATTCCACCTTTTGAGACTCAATCTGTGTTAGTCTCTCAAAAATTTTATATTATCCTCATTCCTTACTTGACTATCCCTATATCAACCTCATCATATAAGGAGCCATATCGTGACATGGCAGCTAATTTTGAACAATATAGAGGTAAAGAAAATTATTTGTTAAATGTTTATACCTCTTTTGTACATGTACGGCTTCGACTGCTCTTAAACTATTATTGTCACTTCTCGTTTTTGTGGGCTAACATGTTTGATAGGTTACTAAGGGCATTAAATTGTTCTGCACGTGACTTGACATTTCACTCATTCTCCATGGTCAATTGGTGAGTTACGGTAAGCTTTCTATCTCAGCTTAAGTCGTGCGGTTTTATCATTCCGCGAGATGTCGAGCCAACGACGTTAAATAAAAGCGCTCCCGGGAGGCAACCCGTAGTTTGTTATTTTTGCAAAAAAAAAAAAAGAAAAAAAAAACTGGAAAAAAAACGAAAATCCAAAAAAAAAAGAAAAAAATAAAAACTTGAGAGGAAAAAAAAAAGGATCGGACAATAGCTCAAGATTCTTTGCATATTTATGGTGTTGGCGTCATAAGAAGAGCGACAAAGAAGGATGGCTGGGTAAGTTAGTGGTTAAGGTGAGGAGAAATCGCGGTGTGATGTTGTGGGCACCTTCTTATTGCGATTGGATGGACTTGTGAGTTGGAGTAGAGGAGACTAGGACTTACCAATTGAGCTTGTTTTGTATTACTTCATTTGGTCTTTGGTTAGGTTTGGAGTAATAAGGGGCGTTAGTGTTCTTTGATTACTCTTGTTTTCTTGGCCATGTTGTTCCTGTGCTTTATAGTGGATGCTAATGGCCAAGTGTGGGGAGGAGGTGTGGTGAGTGGTTGACATGTTTATGTGGTTTGAGGATTGGAGGATGGTTCTACTTGTGAAGTCGTCTGATGCTATTTTCCATGAGGTATTTCTCCTTCTCATTTTATTGTGTCATATGCAACATTAAGGACAATGTTTAATTCAAGTGTGGGGAGGAGAATCGTTCCGATTGTAATTCATTGTACTTGTGTTGTGTGCTTTATTTCAGTTATTTCTATTTCAAAAAAAAAGAAAAAGAAAAAAAATGAAAAAATTGAAAAATGAAAAAAAATGGTGAAAAAAATGGTGAAAAAAAGGAATGAAAAAGAATAAATCTCGGCTAGGTGAAAACTCGAAAGGGCGCCTAGGCAAGATTGGGATGTGGTCGAGGACGGAGTTAAAACCCGAAAGGGCACTCCTATACCGTCGATCCACTAAGCGGTAAGCGCGGTCTTGGTCAAAGAACAAGAAGGAGTGCAGCATCCCGTGTATTACATTAGCAAGTCTCTGCTTCCTGCAGAGACCAGGTACACTTCTTTTGAAAAACTAGCATTGGCTTTGGTTACTGCTTCCTATAAACTGCGGCCGTACTTTGAATCTCACGCCATCCATGTAATAACCAACTACCCGCTAAATACTATTATGAGAAAGCCTGAACTTTCGGGTAGAATGACAAAATGGTCAGTACATCTTAGTGGGTATGAATTACACCGAACCGCAATGGCGATAAAATCCCGTGCCCTAGCAGATTTCGTCTCGACCGCCCGCTACCCGTGGGGGAGGCGAAGAAGGAATGTCGGCGATAACAGGGAGTCGGGATGGTGAGATCTGGACCCTATACATTGACGGAGCCTCAAACGCCAGGGGGGCTGGTGTGGGGTTGGTCCTTCGGTCACCTAAAGCAGATATGATAGTACAAGCTATTAGGTGTGAGTTCAAGGCAACCAACAACGAGGCCGAGTATGAAGCCCTTATACTTGGGATGCAGATGGCGTCAGGGCTTAAGGTAAGGAACCTGAGGGTATACAGTGACTCCTTACTTGTGGTAAATCATGTAAACAACGAATACATGGCGCGTGATTCAGAGATGATAGCCTACTTGAAGATAGCCACAGAGCAAAAGTCAAAGTTTAGAACGTTCAAGATAACTCAGGTGCCGCGAGATCAGAACGTGGAAGCAAACGCCCTGGCAACGTTGGGGGCCACCTTCCAACCCTCTACGTAACTATCAAACATACCTATCACCCATGTGTTGACTCACTATCCGTAAAGAGCCGATCGAATCGGGTGAAAGAGGATGTAAACATGCAAAGTGTACACGGGAAGCCGGGACGCTAGTTTCCACAAAGAGGACAAACAGGATGCAGATTGGAGGGTTCCATACCTAAATTGGCTAAGGGATGGGACACTCCCCGAGGACAGAAAGGAAGCACAAAGTTTCAGAATAAAAGCTTCCAGGTATATCATGATTGATAACATTCTCTTTAGAAAGTCACTGGCAGGACCATACCTCAGGTGCTTGAGCAAAGAGGAGGCAGAAACAGTACTGCGGGATGTACACGGCGGAGAATGCGGGAACCATGCTGGAGGACGAAGTCTGTCAAACAAAATCTTGAGACAGGGGTATTTCTGGCCCACCATGCGCGCAGATGCCGTAAATCATGCCAAACGCTGTGAGTCATGTCAAAAGGCGGCTCCAGCAATCCACCAGCCAGCGGAACCAATGCATCCGATTATCTCTCCATGGCCATTCATGATGTGGGGCATGGACATAGTGGGTAAGCTGCCCAGGGCTCCAGGAAACAGAGTGTATATGCTAGTTATGACCGACTACTTCTCAAAGTGGATTGAAGCAGAGGCAATGACAGAGGTAAAATAACAGCAGGTGATCTCTGTAGATACCCGTATCCGTCGATATTGGAATTTATAGAGAACCCGACAAACACCCGATGATGATAGGACACATGTATTCTTTAGTTGTCATTGTCATTATTTGGAGCTCGTTTTACGAGGTAGAATGGGCGTCGTCGATGAAGTATTTTATTAATTTAAATGATATTTAAATTAAAGCTTTTTTTAAAGTGATTTCAATTTAATTTAATTTGAATTTTATTTTCCCAAGTTTATTTTATTGAAAATAAAATAAATATTCGATTTGAAAAATCATTTTATGAATATATTTGATTTGAAAAGTCATTTATTTTAATGGGTTAATTGATTTGAAAAATCGATTTTAAAAGCGAAGAAAACTCGTTTCAACCGTGTGTTTTTGAGCTCGATTTTAGCTCGGTTTTTGAGCCCGTTTCTTTTGCGAATTGGCACGAATCTCGAGTACACTAACCCACCTAAGCCAATACCCATCCACCCTTGTTAGAACCCCCTATCCACGGCCCAAATTCCAACCCCAAACACCCCCCAACAGCCCGCGCATAACCGAGCAGCCCCCTGTTTTGGCAGCTCAATCCCGAGCCCAAAACCCGCTCCAAACACCACCAAAACCCGTACCCATTAACCCTAACCCATACCCTAGTATCCTACCCATATTATCCTAGCTTAATCACCAAGAAAACCCCTCTCAAACCCTCCCAAAACCGGCTGGACAGCAGCCATACGGGATGAAGCCCGATTGCCCCTCCCTCTCTTTTAACCTACTTTAACTCCTTATAAATACCACCCCTTCACCATACATTCATTCCTCTAAGTTCTACATACATCCAACCATCACCCACAAGCTTTAAACCTCAGAAACAAACCCTAATTGCCTCCCAAAAACCCTAAACAAAACCGACACACAAACTGAAACTGTTTCTGTGTCCTCCTCGAAAAGCAACTCGTTCCTCTATCAAACCTCCATCAAAATTCGATTTTCTTGTTCCTAATTAACCACATAACATCCATCTACACATTAGACAAAGATTTACGAGCCAAATTGCCCTTGAGAGTACACGAAATCCCTCGAAAAACAGAGTGTTACACACTCTGTTTTCGCGGTTTATTCTTGTCTGTCCAGTTCTGTTTGTGCTCGTTTTTCGTGCCCAATAACCCAAAACGAGCAGGGGTTGCTTTAAGATCCCTGTTCTCCTCTCTTTCTAGTTTTCAAAACATCTTTTAAATCGAATTTTCGTCGTGAAACGAGGGAGATATCATCGTTTGAAAGTTGCTGTCCAGATTTGTCAAAAAACGCGTGTTTGCTTTGTTTCTTCGTCGACGACGGCCTCTCGAGATAAAATCTACCATCGATTACGACCCAAGACGGTGTCAACAATACATGTAGGTTGAGGGTGCATCAAATCCTCCTCTTCTCCCTTTTATTTCATTTTTTTTATGTTTGTTTTTTATAGTTCGTTTTATTTCGTTTATCGTTTTGTTTATCGTTTAATTAACTATGAAACTAGTTTAGTCCGAGTATGAGTTAAAGTACCACCATGAACACCCGCGTTGACTTGAGATGGGAAAAGAAACCGCTACTTCTGTCGGTCGTACACCCCCGTCTCATTTACATATCCTCGTGTTCAAGGTAGGGCATAAATAAAATGAGTTTCTAACTTCGCTCATCGCTTTTGACCCCTTTGTTATTTCGGCCAATTCGACATACCCTAGGGCCCGTTGTATGTTAGTTTAACCTCTGATTGTTAACCTATGACGTATTTAGATGACTTTAAATTAATTTAATAACCTAATTAGACACATTAGGGTACATCGACGTAGCTTTAAAAATCAACTAACAATTCTGTAAATAATTGAATGCATCTTTCTCTTTCACTAATTTTCTCGCTAGCATGGAAGTGCGTGCTTAACACCTTTCCATTTGCACTCGTTGAAAAATTAGAATTGTTTTTAACCTAGTTCGTAATTACTTAATTTAATTTATAATTAATTAACCTTTAATTTGTTTTACTTGTTTCTAATATTGTAAATTTTGTTTTTATTATTTTTTAAGGTTCAAAATACGTAAATTTAATTTAGTGAATTTTTCCGTAATTGCTGATTTCGAAATTAAAATGCAATTAACTTTGTTTTCTACAAAAAACCGTGCACTGCACGGGTCTGTTCTGACTTCTTATCCGTGCACTGCACGGGTCTGCCAGTTTTGATTTCTTTTCTTCTTTTGTTTCTTTAATTGTTTACTAATCCTATTTTAATAAATATGGATTGGTGAATAATTTTACTGAGTTGGGTTCAATTTAATCAATAAGTTGTACCTAATTTATTTCAAACCTTTGTATTTGTTTAATTTAATTTAATTAGTTTAATTCTAGTCTAATTTGTTTACTAATTAATAAATCGGCTAACATCATTAATTAATCTAACTTAGTTTTAGCCTTTTTGTTTTCATTTATTTTATTTGTTAAGTCATAATAGTTTGAGTTGTTTTTTGTTAGTTTGTATTGTAATTTTGTATCAGGTACATAGGTTTTATTTTAATTGAGTCAAAATAATTTCGATAGTTGTTGTAATTAAATCGAGTTGTAATTTATTTCTCGTTGTGTCGGCATGAAATGCCTGGGTTGTAATAGGATAGATCCAAATGGCTCCCCCATTCCTCCTAAGCCGTGTTTGCGCATCTTTTATTTCAAATCAACCAACATGCTAAAACAACTTTGACAAAGTTAGTATTCATGCATTAAACGACATAGAAATTGTTGTCACATGTTAGGGTTTAAAACGATGTTTGCATATCATATATCGTAGTAGCTATGACCTTGTTTGAAATCCATACTTGACTTAGTAGAGGCCGTTATTGACGGGCGGGGTTGGGTGTCCTTATGGGCTTCCCAACACGTACCCTCACCCCTTACTCAAGATCTATGGTTTGTGGATCCGTCTAAATACCATTGGATTACGAGAGTCATTCAAATCGAGTGATATAGGGTACAAGTCTTTATCTTTAATCACTCGTAGTCGATTGGCTTTATGCTTTTCGATGAAAGGTGTAAAGTTGACTTGAACGGTTCCAAGTTCCCAAAAAACTTGGTGGCGACTCTAATTGGTCTTAATTCGATTCGAAAGAACCTCGAGTCGATTATGCCGGGTGTGGATCCCTCGGACGCAGTTCCCGAGGGCCTTGTCCACAATCTCTTTCATCAAGCGCAACATCATAAGCAGATTTGGGATACCATCCGAAATCATATGCGACAATGGGTCCCAGTTCATATCAGATAACGCTGAGGGCTTCTGTGCACGATGGAACATAACGCTGAGAAAGTCAACCCCCAGATATCCGCAAACCAACGGCCAGGCCGAGTCTAGCAATAAAATCATTGTGGAGAACCTCAGAAAACGGCTGGAAGAGTTGGGGGGAAAATGAGCAGATGAACTACCATTAGTACTCCGGCGAATTTTAACAACACCGAAAATGGCAACAAAGCTAAACTCCATTTAGCCTCGATACGGAGCAGAGGCGTGATACCCTCGAAGTTCTCGGTGCCCACGCACAGTACGGTTGTCGACACAGAGCGTAACAAGGTCGAAATGGCTCGCGAGCCTGGACACGATTGATGAGCCGTAAGAAAGTGCCTACATACGTATGGCGTCGTACAAACAATCAGAGCAAGGACATATAACAAAAATGTCAAGATCGGGACCCTTGAAGTGGGAGACCTCGACTTAAGGGTATTCGAAAATACCAAGAACCACAAAGCAGGCAAGTTTGCCTACAAATGGGAGGGGCCATATCAGGTCGAAAGCATTGTCAAAAATGGGGCATACAGGTTAATGACCATGCACGGTCAGATCCTGGATAAACTCTGGAACATTCGCCACTTGAAACGGTACTTTGTCTGACAAAGTGCCAAAACTTTAGTGTACAAAGGACCTTTCGAAAGTCCGTGAAGCAGAAAAAAAGAAAAAAACAAAACAAAACAAAAAAAAACAAAAAGGGGGAGGGGTTAGTATATGCCTTAGTTATTGGTGTGTTTCAGAAACTTTTTTCTTTGTTTTCCTTAGTTTTTCTTTTAAAGTCAAATAGAGTCGTTTTTAAACCAAGTAGTCCAGGCTGTGGCTTCCTGGATCCAGATGTTGCCCTGGAACACTATGAGATAGCACCAGGTAATTTGCACTACTTTGGACTTTATAATGCTTCTACGAGGAAAGGCTTTTATACTAATGTTGGTTACTTGTCAGACGAGGAACACTTTGAGGGTCCAGCCCCTGCCATGTGAGGCTGCGGAGACGTTTATCTTAAGTCAAGCCACATGGGGAGCATACGCCGAGGTAGCGCGCAGGGTACGGCATACTAAGACCACCCATACCTTAACGTTAACTCAGTAATTCCATAGCTATGTCGTAGAGCAAAAGGTGCACGCACAGATTTCAAACGTCTGGAACCACAAGGAACGCAACATTCCTTGTTAGTCAGAAACATTCAATGAAGGTATGCTCCAATCAGCTAACCCTAGTGATAAGATATTTTACGTCATGGGTAAAATATGTTATCAGAAACCTGTCACCAGATACAGGGGCTGTGCACCTGGAACCAGGTCACTACCTGGGTACACCTATGTGGAATTGCAACTCCAGAAATCAATGGCAAAAAACGCAAGTATAACAAAAGAAGGGCCTAAAACCTGGGCCCAGAACTACTTTAAGTTAAGGCACCTGCTACCTATAGCAGGCGCCATCAGAGTTTAAAGCCTGCATACCACCAGGCGCAAAACGGGCCAAAATGAAAAAACGAAAAGAGAGTTTTTTACAAACTTGCGCCACACAGGGTCAAGTCCCCAGACAATTTAAACTGAAATTTTAAGAGAGGTCAATCCTCTCAACAACCGCATCCCGACGGTGCAGTGCTCGCTCCCGTGCTCCATCCGCTTCTCTGTTGCGGTGTACTGCAACAACCTCAAGAGTTGCAGCAGCACCTTCACTACCGCTCCGCCTGTAATCTCCTCTGAGCCCCGAGAGATGGCCCCAGAGATATCCATGGCGGAAAAATCGGCTCCGGGTTAGCGGCCTCGGCCTTCAGGAGGGAACAAGGCGCTCAAATCCATACCATTGGGAAATGCACGGCAAACTCCCGCCTCCTCCTCCGAGATTCCGGGATGTGTGCCTCCCCTCGGATAAGCACGGATGCAATCAATCCGTCCCTCAAAAGCAGTGTAGGCTCCCACGTTTTTGGCTAGCTCAGCCATCTCTTCAAAGACGGGCCTCCGCTTTGTCAGCCCGGAAGTCGAACGCAATTAGCTTCCGGGTCCTCGCCACCGGTCTTTCGCCGCTTCCTTCTCCTTTAAGGCCGCGTGGAGTTGCTCCCTCAACTTGGCACAGTAGTCGTGAGCTCCTTGTTCTTCCCCACGGAAGCCGACACTCAACCTTGGCCCTCCGCAAAGATCTTGCGAAGATAGAGGGATGATTCAAGAGCCCGCAATAAAGAAAACCGTTAGTCGGGAAGCACAGGGGCAAAGAAAGAAAGAGGATGTGAAAGAAGACTTACAAAGCGGTGTTCGGCAGCCAGGTCGGTCATCTCCGGGGAGCATCGAGTCAAACGCCCTAGAGCAAGCCGAGTCGAGCCTCTCCGGTGCAGGCCAAGAGTTAGCATGATCAAAGATCCCCAAAGTTAGCAGGAGGCGCAGCTGAGCTCATCGGCATGGACAGTGACCCAGCGTGCGCGATATTGGGGTCACTTTGATAGGTTCTGGAGCAGGCCTTGAGGTGGATCTCCTTCTTGAGGAGCGGGGAGTTAAAGGAATCGGCAGTTCTATTCCCGGCATGTTGGATCGGGATCTCGAGGCGACGGTTTAGCACTTCCCGCAGTGGCACCAGGACGCAAGAAATCGAATGGAGAGCCAGTGGGTAAGGAAGCTTTTGGAGGTCAAGAGAGGGTATTTACCAGAAGACATGGTTTCTTCAGTGGCGGAATCGTCTAAACCAGAGAGCAGGAGGGGAAACAGTCTACGGTCTTCAGGGATGGAGAAAAGCTTGACAACGTAAATTGCTTTCTTCTTCGATTTCTCGGGGTTCTTGAGTTCTCACAAATCAAAGAGTAAGAAGAAGTGAGCGACAGGGGCAATCAAGAATAAACATGCAAAATATACTTACTCTTAGCAAGAACCCAGTTCTCGAACAAGTAATCAGCGTGAATGGGAAGAGATTCAAGCTTGACATAGAAGAAATCCTCATACCACCCATCGTCCTTCCCTTTAGCAAAATGATCAAGAAAATTTTCAGTCTTCTCCACACCCCGAAAGTGTATTGGCCGTGCCCCAATGACCGACACTCGAACCTATGGGCCAGATATGACAATCCAATTTCGGCACCTGATCGTTGTTCAAAGCAACAAAGAGACAAGAGAATCCTCCATGCATATGGGGCAATTTGGGCCATGGGGAGAGAGTTCAGGCAGATGAACTCTTGAATCATCGGAGGGAAGGAAAATTTAAGACCAAGGACGAAAGGGTAAGTATATAAGCAGATCCACCCCGCACGAAAGGCGTCCGCTTCGACCGGGTTTGGGGATGAGGATCACCACATCGTCGCCTAGCCTAAGCAAAGCTTTGATCCTAGGGATGTCCTCTTGGGTTAGGTGAGAATCACCGGAATGTGGTTTTTTGAGGACTCCCTGCGGAGGGAAGTCATCGTCCTCTACGAGGTCAATGGTGGCGGATGAGGATGATGTGAGACGAGTTTTTGCCATGATAAACAAGGAGAGAAAAGCAAAGAGTACCTGAAGAGGCGGGAGGAGGCGGCGCTGACAGTGAAAGAACGCTGAAAAGGGAGGATTTGGGGAGACGGAAGTTTTGAAGATTTTAAGGAAATGAAATGATGATGAAAGAGAAAAAGAGGGGCGGGTGAGATTAAATAAGAGAGGGTAGTTGGAGTTTTGAAAGATGTGAATTGAAATGGAGTATGCAAGAAGTCACTCAACGATACATCGCAATTTCCCGCTCAAATAATTAGGTTGCACTTTCGCGGAAAATTGGGGGCAAACCGTTAGGCCCAAAATCGGATATGGGCCGACTTGGGACAAAGAGCCCGGGAAGCATTGTGGGACGCAGGATATCGAAGCCTGGGTGACAAAGATCGAAGCGCGCAGCAGACGTGGGCTTTAAACCGCATGGAAGAAGCATACGAGAGTCCTGACACTTACCATATCCAAGGAAGGAAAGTCCTATTAGGTGTCAAATTAGGAATAACTTGGAGGAAAAGCAAGAAACCCTAACTCACCGAGCTCCCCTATATAAAGAGCCCTAGTGCAGAGAAGAAGGATCATCGAAGAATACAAGAATATACCCTAGCATCCATAGCAAACGCACGAATCGTATTTCCTCCCGAATTATAGTGAAAATATTGGTGGGATTCCGTCTCCCCCGCGGTTGTTTCCCAAATTGGGTTTTTCCGCGTCACCAAAATTGCTTGTGTTCTTTATTTACATTGCACATACAGGTTAACATACAACAAACGATCAAATCATAATACGAACCTAACGCTAAGACCACTTTAACCCTAAATTGCTAGAAATTTACCAAAACAACGCATATTAAGAAAAATTATTAAAGAATGAAAAAATAATAAAAGAGTTGTAAGTGAGGTAAAAAGAATGATTAAAAAAATGAAAAAGTAATAATAAAGATGTAAGTGGGGTGAAAAGAATGATTAAAGAATGAAAAAGGTAGTCCAAATAAGGAAAGAAGAGAAATGGAGTGAATAGATAATTTACCAAAAAGGGGAAATAGGGTGAAAATAGGAAAGTGGGGGGAATATAACTTTGAATAAGCTAAAAAAAATACATATAAGCTCATCAGCTTGATTTGTTTTACCTTAATTATACTATGGTCATATGTTGAATGTATAATCATATTTGTACATGAGAGGTGTTACGTACTCACAACCTATGTTCAACGACAGAATCTGATCCTTAGTCTCCCAACATTTTTTTTGTAAGATCAATCACTCGATTACCAAAATCACCCCGAGTGACACACTCGACAATGTCCTAATTCAGATGAGATAAATCCACAACAGCCAACACTTAGAAACTGTAGCAATTATTGGGTGTTTTTTTAAACTGTAAAGTGAAACTTCCTACGAATATAGCTTTTCCACACGTAGAGAGTCAAATGACTACTACAACTACGCAGTTGTTGGGATGTATCGTCCCCTATTATAAATCTACTCTAAAAACATGTGCATTTCTCCCACTGAGCTCAAAAGTTATAATCCCATACTTCTATCACATAATATAAGCTACTTACTTCGAAGAGAAAATCCACAAAAACAAGAGCAAAAATCAAATTTTACAAAATTAGTTTTCTTTGTAAAATCATGAAGAACTTAATAATGTTCAACAAACGTAGGGTTCAAATTTCTGGCCTTAAAAATTCTTCTCCTGCTTCCAAAAAAGACCTTAAAAGCAATAAAACTATGAACCCTACTGAAAATTCTATCTCCATCACAAAGACTGAACAAATACTTATCACAAATAATGTAAGTATTTAGTCTTCTTATTTTTTTTGCTTTTTTATTATCTAATGTCTTTGGCAATCACAATTTATGGTCGAATTCAGAATGTAAAATGAGGGTGTCGAGTGATACTGAGTTTCCGTATTGCAATCACACATGGACATGGTAAGTCCTATACAATTGTGTGTGAGAGGATAAATACATAAACTCATCGTCACCTGGTAACACACTATTATTGTTTAGAATATTCGTGAACTTGCGTAGTTATTTTTTTCGACCCTAATTTGGGTTATTGGGTATGATTATGTTTGTGCAGGTTCAGTTGTACAGTGAAAAAATAACGGTACAAAGTAGAGGAGTAAAAGGACACCAAGGAGTAAAAAGACCCCAGCAGAGAAAAACGGTGACAACAGGGAGAGGTGGTCAAGTTCATAAATATAGCGCATGATTATAGGACATTCAATACGGAGTATCTTTTTAAATAAGATCCATTTTATATTAGCTTCAAATTTGTATATAAGATTTATCGTTTCATATAACATTGATTCCATGTCTTTGAATTAATTAGATTTAATCTCTTATTCACTATTCTATTTAAGAAGATTAAATAGTACGGAGTAGTAAAAGTAATTACAATATTAATACGCAGCTAATGATATTTATCGTGTAAAAGCTGCGTTGGCAAATGTGATAAAAGAAACTTGTAAAGTGGAGTTGAATGGAGGAAGTATACATTATTGCAAGTAGTGAATTCTGTAGGAAGTGATTGTATACGATGAGAACAATTTAATTTTTTATGTATTCATACCCGGGTATTAATGAGTTACTTGTTGCTCTAAAATGTATACTCGTCTCTCTAAAATAAATTGAGTTTAAAATACGATCTAAACTATTCTAGTTAAACGAATGCACAGCAGTTTTACGTGGGTATAATGTACACAATTATATTGTTAGGTAAATCCAACGTATCCAACCGTAGTTTAACTACAATATCATCGGCGGATATAAGAATTTCTCTCGCAATAATGCATGAAAGTCTTGTTTGGTAAAACTAGCTGAAAATGTAGCTGAAATTTGAAAATGTAGTTGAAAACTGAAAAACTAACTGAAACCTAAAAGGAACTGAAAATTAGAAGCTAATAGGACAATTGATTATTTAAAAAAAATGTTTGACAAACTACCTGAAAGGCAGCAGGTTTTTGGTGAAATAACATAAAATGACATGATAATTATTTAATATTATTGATTGAAGCGGTAAAAAAAAGATTAAATAAGATCAGATAGCTTATATTTCTCAAATGTTACCCTAAGTATCATTTCATTTTAGGTATCTTATTTGATTAAATAAGCTACTTATCAAACACTTTGAGAAAAATAAGGTAGCTAGAATTTTGATCAAAAAGCTACTTTCTTCAAATAAGTTACATGAAATATATCAAAAGATCTTCTCTAAATCCTAAATCCTCCTTCTCTCTAAAAAAACAAAATCCTAAATCCTCCCCCTTTGCTGCCGCCGGTCACCTCCTTCCTCCCACCGCCACCCATCAACCCCCTACCATGTCGTCGGGGATGGGGTCTCTCAAGACCTTTCTCCGGCGACCCGTCTCCTCTCTTCCGTTTAACTCTCCTCCCCTTTTTTACCCACACCCGGTTCTGGATCGTACGGGTCTGCCCGTCTCCTCCTGGGCCCGCGTGGTGTATGTGGGTCATTCGGGTCTTATCGGACGAGTTTGTTGAGGTGGTGTGGCAAGGTGGTGCTTGGATCCAAGCGGTGTTGTGGGTTGGTAGGAGGCGGTGGCTTCCATTTTTTTTCATGTGTTCCGCTTTGTTTCCTTTATGTTTTTGTTTAATTTCCGCTTTCGTTTTTGTTTCGTCTCTCTTTCTGAGGGCTCTGTCCCCGTCTATCGGTGGTGTCCTTCTCTCAGGTTGAGAGCTTTCGTTTTCTGGTTCGTTTGCAGTTTTCTAATAAGTCAGCAGAAGATCAGCGTTGTTATAGCGTTATATGGTTTTACATATTTTGTCCGATTCATGGCTACAATCAATCAGGTCCGAAGAAATGGATACTCGTCAAGGAAGATTCGGAGACCCTCTTATGGATAAAGGCTTTTGCGGCGAATCGATGATAGAGACTCTGTTGCAGTGTTTCATTCTTTGAACAAGAATTTATTTCCTATGGTTGTAATAGATTTGTATCCGATTGAGCTTGACATATGTTGTAGATGTCGTATGACTTTTTATTAATGATAATGATCTTTTCTCAAAAAAATAAAATAAAAAAATAAGTTACCTGAAATGTTTTGCCAAACAGAGCCCAAGGCCCAGTTGGAATATTGTGAAATTTTCAGCATATTCAAAACTTTTAGTATGTTTAACTCACCAATCTACTAATTTAAGTGTTTGGTAAATGACATATTGAAACCGTAGTTTGAGCTTCAATCTACTTGTTTACAGACTTACACTATAGTGCTCCCCCAACATATAATTAATTCACTTTAGTATATAGGTAAAAAATGAATTTGTCAATCATTTACGCATAGATAATTAGATACAACAATTTATTAAACTAAACCCGCTAATTACCACAAACTTAAATCTGTTAAATGAAATATACTAGTCAAACTTAACAATCCAATCTATCATTTATAATCTATTTACCCCGAAGATCGGGATATCAATTAAGTGGATTGTCCATAATCAGGTTTACGGCTGAAATTATAGACCAAGAAGATGTAAATACTTCATTTCATGTAAATTTGCGAAGAAAAGAAAACATAAGAGTGGTTTGGATATTTGTTTGAGAAGTAACAAAATATTTGCTAATGCCAAAAAGATTAGGAATAAGCATGACATTATGTTTATTTCTTACACGACAAACAACAATAATCAATTAGATTAGTAGTGACACTTAATATGTTTATAGTTGTCCGTATGAACTGATTAAGACAAGATATATAAGTATTCTTGATGAAGCTATGAACACTGAACACGGTTTATAGGAGTTTTTATTAGATTTGATGGATAATCTTGCAAAAATATGTTGCAGGTGACAATATTATAATACAGTTACAAATTACTCCTTGACTTACGACTTATGAGACAATGACAACATAACTTGACTATCTAGCAATAATGAATGTAACACAGAAGATTCTCCAGTAGTTTTGGTACATAGTAAGAGAAGATAGAATATAAAGATCATGTTATTCATTTTGTAATTGCTTGATTGTTTTATTTCATCATAATACATGATAAATACTACGGAGTAGTAGGAATTACGGGATCATAATTCCCATTAACTCCTAATATTAGACGATTCAAATGTCATGATCGGTCTGAATTCTAGGTAAAAGCTTAAATTTATAAGACTATAAAATTTCTAAAAGGGGGATTATAGTAGAGAGAAAACGGAGAAGTTTTCGTCTCAAACTTGCTCACTTAATATCATAATAAGTTGGTTTTTTAAATGCTATCGCCAAATTCGCTCTTAAAGACACTAGCCCTCGAAATGGAAGTTTTAGTTAGGCTCATGCCCCTTCATTTGTACTCCGTAGTTGATTATTGTAATTTGGATTTTATTTCAGCTTGTACGACACTAAGTCCCAACCCTCCCCCATGATGTACTTGAACCGTTTTCCTCATTTTATTTAATGCACTCATTTCGTCCCAAAAAAATAGACCTACAAAGCTACAATACAAAGAGATAAACCATCAACTAACCTAAGTAGCTAATGCACAACATGTTCCTAAATAATACTAGGTTTTACAATAACTAACATATTTCTCTAATTATTAGGAATCATTTTAAACACTAACTTAATTATAAGAAACATTCTAAACAAATTTTGGAGCAATACTCCAACAAAGACTATATATACATCTTTACAAATAATTGCCTAATAATTTGTAAGAAAGTCTGTATAGTTGAAAATAATATCCTATTGAATTTTAGCGCTTCTTATTACCTCTAAATGGGAAAAAAAAAAAGTCAACTTCAATGGGTGTAGAGCTGTGCGCATGTTAATGTTGCTTAATAAAATAAATTTAATACCACCAAAATGATGGGATTATAAAAGGACCCTTGGAGCATATTTTTCCTAACTCAAATACACAACAAATAAATCATTATTTAGCAATATACAGCGTAGATTAGCAAAGGGTTGATTGTAATATCATGAACAATAATTCAAAAGAAACCAAGAAAATAAGGTTTGATGGAGGATTTTTTCAGCATTTTTATTGCTTTAGAAATTCTTCTCTTTATTCTCCTGCTCCAAAAAATGACCTTAAAACCAACAATATTATGAACCCTAGTGATGACATCGACTCCATCTCCACCACTACCCATGAACAAATTTTCGTCACTAATCATGTAAGTTTATTTTTTTAAAATTTTCTTTTGAATTTATTCTTTTATTAACAATTGCCAACCCCTGTCTTCTACCGTGTATGATCTGACCGATTGTTAGATATGCGAGTACTAATTTTGCTTTTATACGTAGGGCTTTGCTTTATGTAATAATGTATTCCGTTTAATTTAGTTTACGCGTTCGCGACAAAAAACTCTGTAATATATTAAGTTGTAAGCTGGACTATATTGTTCGTTAACTACTATTTCATACGGAGCGAGTAATATCTAAAATAATTTGGCTATATAATTAAATGCGAGCAGGTTCAAGTATACACAGAGAATGCGACGCGGGAGTTAAAACTCAAGGGGCCCCAAGACAGAAATACGGTAACCAAAGGGCGAGGTGGTGCGGTTCACTGATCGTATTATGTATGTATACAAGCTTATGCATACAAGTACAGTTCTCCGTATGTAGATATTGTGTTTATGTTTGTTGCTGTCAGAAATATGTAATCAGTTTGATTGGACCCAAATGATGTTTATGCATGTTAGATTTTAGATCAGTCCTTAATAAATGCTTCTAGTGTTATTACGTTGTACCCTATCTAGGTATTCCCTCCGTCCTAATTAATAATTTACGTTTATTTTATTTTTTCTTCACAAAATAAAGTAAATGTAAACTAATCACTGAGATAGAGGAAGTAATATTTATTCTCAAAAATGTATGGTTTTGATTAATTTCAATAATTAGAACAAGCAACATGTTTGTATATACTTTCTAGTTTCTCCCACACTGTGACAACCCATCGTTTCTCTATAACTAACTTAATAGGCAACTAGCCATTTTATTATCGTTTAGCTATAAAATGAATCACTAACCTCTTTCAAACCATCCTTTACAATAAGAGTACGTACGTATATGAGAAACACATTTCATTTGTAAAGAAAATTCCATCTAAAAACCCAAGTACACAACTCTCACAACATTTGCATCATCATCATCATCATCATCATCATCATCATTGTTTTGTATGGATTTTACGCAAGGTGATGAGACGGTTTTAGTATGTATTAAGAGGGTCGAATTAATGAAGTTCAAGTGACAAATGCGGTCCTTAATGAATTATAATGGTACAATGCTTGAAGTTGTAATGTTGGCGGAACTTGGATCCAAATATTGAAGATGAAGCTGGGAAACGATGAAGAAGAGCTTGTGGGTCGGTTTTGTGTGACAAAGACGGAAGCTAAGCTTGAGGATAAGTAGGCCCGGAGACCTATGAAGATATCTGAGACGTGTGCGCTTAAGGTGCACTAATTGAGCGCGCATAAATAAAAAAGAGAAGGGGCGGCAGCAGCTAGGCGCGACCTACGCGCGACCGACGCGCGACCGACGCGCGACCGATGTGCGACTGAGGCGCGACCTACATTTGACACCTGTTTGTGCTTTGGTCGCGCAATTCAGCATAGTTAAACTCAGGCTTGTTTATTTATTTTACTTGGTTTGTTCCGATTATTATTAGTAGTAGTAATACTTTATTAATTTCCTAATCTAGTTATCTTACCTAATTACTATATAACTTATTATTTCAGTTTTAGAAAGGACTTACACAACTTTTAGAGACAAAAACCCTATTATTGTTATTGGCAGACGATGTGTAACTAATCTTTCATCTTGGATTCAAGCGATTGAAGCACTCTAATCCGGTTGTGAGTTTGAATGTTTTAATTTATCTTCTTGATTATTGTGAATTGCTTAGCTCTTAATTATATGAATGTTGATTGATAATTGCTAGATGCGCAACTAGTAGTCGATTTCTTCATTCTATTGTTAGTATTGTTAATTGAATAGGATTTATTGATTAACTTTACACTAGTAACATCTAAGAATTAATATTGAACGGGATACGTTGATATTAGTACTTAGAAGCGATTCACATAAATATCTAAAGTGCAACTGGATTGTATGCGCTATTTATTCTCTATCGAATTCTCTAAATTATATTGCTGCTATTGAATTAAACCTTGAACTGGATTGTTAGGGTTGTTTAATAGTTAGGGTTGATTAAGAACGGGATTCGTTTTAACCGACTATTCGTAAGGAGAATTGGAATTTTACATTTACGATAGAGTAATCAAGATTAGTAATTGAAACCGTCTTACAATGATCAATTGTTATTGAGTGTGGATATATGCTTGGGTCTAAGACCTTTTAAACCATTTGAATTCATCTATTTCATTATTTTCTTAATCTTAGTTCTTTAGTTAATCAAACAAATCAAATCCCCTCCTAAACTGGTTACTTTACTCTGCATTATTACACACATTAGTTAACTTAGTCCTTCTCTCGTGGGTTCGACCCTTACTTTCTCTATATTCTTGTTTTAGTAGTTTAGTAAGTAAGTGATTATAAATTTACATTTGATAGGCATACGACTTTCGGCCCGTCAAATTTGGCGCGTTGCGGGGAAGGCAATAGTTAATTTTTGTGTATTAGTGTAGAGAGTTTTAGTTCGTTAGTTTTGTCTTAGTTTACTTGATAGATAGATGGCTACTAAATATTTTCCCCAATATGAGCATGAACTGTTTTATAAATATTTTAACAGGCTACATGAATATGTTATACGTTGTCGTCATCCTTATCAAACTTGGGAGCTTTGTCATGTAATTTATAATGGCTTGAATAAGGAGACTCTTTGTCATGTTAATTCGTTGAGTAGGGGAGAATTTATTAATGGGTTAAGTTATGAGGAAAAGTGAGAACTTTTTCAATACTTGGCTCATGACACGGAAGAATGGGAGCGATACAATTCACTCTCTATACAACCCCAACCCCATTCTGATACTTTGAATTGTCATGATAACTCATATATGTCTACTGAAGACATGATACGTGCTTATATGGCTGATGTGAATTCCTCTTGTGCTAATGTTAATCCCTCCCCATGTGAGACTAACCTAGTTAGTCAAGATTTAGAGGACTGTGTTGAACAAGTGACTAACTACTTTGATATGCTTGTGACACAAGAAGAACTTGATTCTTATTATATTAAGTGGCAAACTGAGCATGTTGATAAGTTTCATAACCCCAAGCACTCTTATAAAGAGTATGATGTTGACAGTGATGATGATGGTTTTTGGGATGATGAGGAGGATGAATATGGTATGATACATTTTTCACCCCCTTCCCCTGTTCCTATGCTTGTTGACTCATCTTGCACTAATATAGAGATGACACATGTTGATAATTCATTGATGCAAAGTGATTTGAGTAATGTTTCGATCGTTGATAATTTTTCAAATATGATTGTTGAGCATGAGAAAGAGGGGGTGTTTGTGTCATATGATGAGACCATAGTGAGCGGGATGGAAGAAGAGGATATACTTGTTTTTAATAATATGAAAGATGACCTTCCTCTACTTGTTGAATTCATTAGCATGGAGTTTGATAAAAAGGTGGGGGAAGGAGAGGACAAGGTAGTTAATGAGTCTTATATTCACAAGAGGGAATCACCCATTCCACCTTTTGAGACTCAATCTGTGTTAGTCTCTCAAAAATTTTATATTATCCTCATTCCTTACTTGACTATCCCTATATCAACCTCATCATATAAGGAGCCATATCGTGACATGGCAGCTAATTTTGAACAATATAGAGGTAAAGAAAATTATTTGTTAAATGTTTATACCTCTTTTGTACATGTACGGCTTCGACTGCTCTTAAACTATTATTGTCACTTCTCGTTTTTGTGGGCTAACATGTTTGATAGGTTACTAAGGGCATTAAATTGTTCTGCACGTGACTTGACATTTCACTCATTCTCCATGGTCAATTGGTGAGTTACGGTAAGCTTTCTATCTCAGCTTAAGTCGTGCGGTTTTATCATTCCGCGAGATGTCGAGCCAACGACGTTAAATAAAAGCGCTCCCGGGAGGCAACCCGTAGTTTGTTATTTTTGCAAAAAAAAAAAAAAAAAAAAAAAACTGGAAAAAAAACGAAAATCCAAAAAAAAAAAAAAAAGAAAAAAAGAAAAACTTGAGAGGAAAAAAAAAAGGATCGGACAATACCTCAAGATTCTTTGCATATTTATGGTGTTGGCGTCATAAGAAGAGCGACAAAGAAGGATGGCTGGGTAAGTTAGTGGTTAAGGTGAGGAGAAATCGCGGTGTGATGTTGTGGGCACCTTCTTATTGCGATTGGATGGACTTGTGAGTTGGAGTAGAGGAGACTAGGACTTACCAATTGAGCTTGTTTTGTATTACTTCATTTGGTCTTTGGTTAGGTTTGGAGTAATAAGGGGCGTTAGTGTTCTTTGATTACTCTTGTTTTCTTGGCCATGTTGTTCCTGTGCTTTATAGTGGATGCTAATGGCCAAGTGTGGGGAGGAGGTGTGGTGAGTGGTTGACATGTTTATGTGGTTTGAGGATTGGAGGATGGTTCTACTTGTGAAGTCGTCTGATGCTATTTTCCATGAGGTATTTCTCCTTCTCATTTTATTGTGTCATATGCAACATTAAGGACAATGTTTAATTCAAGTGTGGGGAGGAGAATCGTTCCGATTGTAATTCATTGTACTTGTGTTGTGTGCTTTATTTCAGTTATTTCTATTTCAAAAAAAAAGAAAAAGAAAAAAAATGAAAAAATTGAAAAATGAAAAAAAATGGTGAAAAAAATGGTGAAAAAAAGGAATGAAAAAGAATAAATCTCGGCTAGGTGAAAACTCGAAAGGGCGCCTAGGCAAGATTGGGATGTGGTCGAGGACGGAGTTAAAACCCGAAAGGGCACTCCTATACCTGTCAGTCACGGAAGCAGCGGTAAGCGCGGTCTTGGTCAAAGAACAAGAAGGAGTGCAGCATCCCGTGTATTACATTAGCAAGTCTCTGCTTCCTGCAGAGACCAGGTACACTTCTTTTGAAAAACTAGCATTGGCTTTGGTTACTGCTTCCTATAAACTGCGGCCGTACTTTGAATCTCACGCCATCCATGTAATAACCAACTACCCGCTAAATACTATTATGAGAAAGCCTGAACTTTCGGGTAGAATGACAAAATGGTCAGTACATCTTAGTGGGTATGAATTACAATTCGAACCCAGAACAGCGATAAAATCCCAGGCCCTAGCAGATTTCGTCTCTGACTTCTGCCCTGCTACCCGTGGGGAGGCAGAAGAAGGAATGCTGGCGATAACAGGGAGTCAGGATGGTGAGATCTGGACCCTATACATTGACGGAGCCTCAAACGCCAGGGGGGCTGGTGTGGGGTTGGTCCTTCGGTCACCTAAAGGAGATATGATAGTACAAGCTATTAGGTGTGAGTTCAAGGCAACCAACAACGAGGCCGAGTATGAAGCCCTTATACTTGGGATGCAGATGGCGTCAGGGCTTAAGGTAAGGAACCTGAGGGTATACAGTGACTCCTTACTTGTGGTAAATCATGTAAACAACGAATACATGGCGCGTGATTCAGAGATGATAGCCTACTTGAAGATAGCCACAGAGCAAAAGTCAAAGTTTAGAACGTTCAAGATAACTCAGGTGCCGCGAGATCAGAACGTGGAAGCAAACGCCCTGGCAACGTTGGGGGCCACCTTCCAGCCTACAGAACTATCAAACATACCTATCACCCATGTGTTGACTCCAGCTATCCAGAAAGAGCCAGATCAGAATCAGGTGAAAGAGGATGTAAACATGCAGTGTACACAGGAAGCCAGGACGCTAGTTTCCACAGTAGGACAGCAGGATGCAGATTGGAGGGTTCCATACCTAAATTGGCTAAGGGATGGGACACTCCCCGAGGACAGAAAGGAAGCACAAAGTTTCAGAATAAAAGCTTCCAGGTATATCATGATTGATAACATTTTCTTTAGAAAGTCACTGGCAGGACCATACCTCAGGTGCTTGAGCAAAGAGGAGGCAGAAACAGTACTGCGGGATGTACACGGCGGAGAATGCGGGAACCATGCTGGAGGACGAAGTCTGTCAAACAAAATCTTGAGACAGGGGTATTTCTGGCCCACCATGCGCGCAGATGCCGTAAATCATGCCAAACGCTGTGAGTCATGTCAAAAGGCGGCTCTAGCAATCCACCAGCCAGCGGAACCAATGCATCCGATTATCTCTCCATGGCCATTCATGATGTGGGGCATGGACATAGTGGGTAAGCTGCCCAGGGCTCCAGGAAACAGAGTGTATATGCTAGTTATGACCGACTACTTCTCAAAGTGGATTGAAGCAGAGGCAATGACAGAGGTAAAATAACAGCAGGTGATCTCTTTCATCAAGCGCAACATCATAAGCAGATTTGGGATACCATCCGAAATCATATGCGACAATGGGTCCCAGTTCATATCAGATAACGCTGAGGGCTTCTGTGCACGATGGAACATAACGCTGAGAAAGTCAACCCCCAGATATCCGCAAACCAACGGCCAGGCCGAGTCTAGCAATAAAATCATTGTGGAGAACCTCAGAAAACGGCTGGAAGAGTTGGGGGGAAAATGAGCAGATGAACTACCATTAGTACTCTGGTCAGACAGAACAACACCGAAAATGGCAACAGGCTAAACTCCATTTAGCCTCGTATACGGAGCAGAGGCAGTGATACCCTCAGAAGTTCTGGTGCCCACGCACAGTACGGTTGTCGACGGCAGAAAGCGTAACAAGGTCGAAATGGCTCGAGCCTGGACACAGTTGATGAGCTGCAAGAAAGTGCCTACATACGTATGGCGTCGTACAAACAATCTGTAGCAAGGACATATAACAAAAATGTCAAGATCAGGACCCTTGAAGTGGGAGACCTCGTACTCAGAAGGGTATTCGAAAATACCAAGAACCACAAAGCAGGCAAGTTTGCCTACAAATGGGAGGGGCCATATCAGGTCGAAAGCATTGTCAAAAATGGGGCATACAGGTTAATGACCATGCACGGTCAGATCCTGGATAAACTCTGGAACATTCGCCACTTGAAACGGTACTTTGTCTGACAAAGTGCCAAAACTTTAGTGTACAAAGGACCTTTCGAAAGTCCGTGAAGCAGAAAAAAAGAAAAAAACAAAACAAAACAAAAAAAAACAAAAGGAGGGGAGGGGGTTAGTATATGCCTTAGTTATTGGTGTGTTTCAGGAAACTTTTTTCTTTTGTTTTCCTTAGTTTTTCTTTTAAAGTCAAATAGAGTCGTTTTTAAACCAAGTAGTCCAGGCTGTGGCTTCCTGGATCCAGATGTTGCCCTGGAACACTATGAGATAGCACCAGGTAATTTGCACTACTTTGGACTTTATAATGCTTCTACGAGGAAAGGCTTTTATACTAATGTTGGTTACTTGTCAGACGAGGAACACTTTGAGGGTCCAGCCCCTGCCATGTGAGGCTGCGGAGACGTTTATCTTAAGTCAAGCCACATGGGGAGCATACGCCGAGGTAGCGCGCAGGGTACGGCATACTAAGACCACCCATACCTTAACGTTAACTCAGTAATTCCATAGCTATGTCGTAGAGCAAAAGGTGCACGCACAGATTTCAAACGTCTGGAACCACAAGGAACGCAACATTCCTTGTTAGTCAGAAACATTCAATGAAGGTATGCTCCAATCAGCTAACCCTAGTGATAAGATATTTTACGTCATGGGTAAAATATGTTATCAGAAACCTGTCACCAGATACAGGGGCTGTGCACCTGGAACCAGGTCAGCTACCTGGGTACACCTATGTGGAATTGCAACTCCAGAAATCAATGGCAAAAAACGCAAGTATAACAAAAGAAGGGCCTAAAACCTGGGCCCAGAACTACTTTAAGTTAAGGCACCTGCTACCTATAGCAGGCGCCATCAGAGTTTAAAGCCTGCATACCACCAGGCGCAAAACGGGCCAAAATGAAAAAACGAAAAGAGAGTTTTTTACAAACTTGCGCCACACAGGGTCAAGTCCCCAGACAATTTAAACTGAAATTTTAAGAGAGGTCAATCCTCTCAACAACTGCATCCTGACCAGTGCTCTGCTCCCCGTGCTCCATCTGCTTCTCTGTTGCAGGTACCAGAACAACCTCAAGAGTTGCAGCAGCACCTTCACCAGTCTGCTCCGCCAGAATCTCCTCTACAGTCCCAGAGATGGCCCCAGAGATATCCATGGCGGAAAAATCAGGCTCCGGGTTAGCAGCCTCAGCTTCAGGAGGGAACAAGGCGCTCAAATCCATACCATTGGGAAATGCACGGGCAAACTCGGCCAGCTCCTCCTCCAGATTCCAGGATGTGTGCCTCCCCTCGGTATAAGCACGGATGCAATCAATCCGTCCCTCAAAAGCAGTGTAGGCTCCCACGTTTTTGGCTAGCTCAGCCATCTCTTCAGCACGGGCCTCTGCCTTTGTCAGCCCAGAAGTCAGAACGCAATTAGCTTCCTGGGTCCTCGCCAGCTGGTCTTTCGCTGCTTCCTTCTCCTTTAAGGCCGCGTGGAGTTGCTCCCTCAACTTGGCACAGGTAGCTGTGAGCTCCTTGTTCTTCCCCACGGAAGCCAGACACTCAACCTTGGCCCTCTGCAGCATCTTGCGAAGATAGAGGGATGATTGAAGAGCCTGCAATAAAGAAAACCGTTAGTCAGGGAAGCACAGGGGCAAAGAAAGAAAGAGGACAGTGAAAGAAGACTTACAAGGCAGCAGTGTTCAGCAGCCAGGTCAGTCATCTCCTGGGGAGCAGTCGAGTCAAACGCCCTAGAGCAAGCCGGAGTCAGGAGCCTCTCCAGTGCAGGCCAGTAGTTAGCATGATCAGCATCCCCAAAGTTAGCAGGGAGGCGCAGCAGCAGCTCATCGGCATGGACAGGTGACCCAGGCGTGCGCGATATTGGGGTCACTTTGATAGGTTCTGGAGCAGGCCTTGAGGTGGATCTCCTTCTTGAGGAGGCAGGGGAGTTAAAGGAATCAGCAGTTCTATTCCTGGCATGTTGGATCAGGATCTCAGAGGCAGACGGTTTAGCACTTCCTGCAGTGGCACCAGGACGCAAGAAATCAGAATGGAGAGCCAGTGGGTAAGGAAGCTTTTGGAGGTCAAGAGAGGGTATTTACCAGAAGACATGGTTTCTTCAGTGGCGGAATCGTCTAAACCAGAGAGCAGGAGGGGAAACAGTCTACGGTCTTCAGGGATGGAGAAAAGCTTGACAACAGAAATTGCTTCGTCTTCAGATTTCTCAGGGTTCTTGAGTTCTGCGTCAAATCAAAGAGTAAGAACAGTGAGCGACAGGGGCAATCAAGAATAAACATGCAAAATATACTTACTCTTAGCAAGAACCCAGTTCTCGAACAAGTAATCAGCGTGAATGGGAAGAGATTCAAGCTTGACATAGAAGAAATCCTCATACCACCCATCGTCCTTCCCTTTAGCAGCCGACTGAAGAAAATTTTCAGTCTTCTCCACAGCCCTGAAAGTGTATTGGCCGTGCCCCAATGACCGACACTCGAACCTATGGGCCAGATATGACAATCCAATTTCGGCACCCAGACTGTTGTTCAAAGCAACAGTAGACAAGAGAATCCTCCATGCATATGGGGCAATTTGGGCCATGGGGAGAGAGTTCAGGCAGATGAACTCTTGAATCATCGGAGGGAAGGAAAATTTAAGACCAAGGACGAAAGGGTAAGTATATAAGCAGATCCACCCCGCACGAAAGGCGTCTGCTTTCTGACCGGGTTTGGGGATGAGGATCACCACATCGTCGCCTAGCCTAAGCAAAGCTTTGATCCTAGGGATGTCCTCTTGGGTTAGGTGAGAATCACCGGAATGTGGTTTTTTGAGGACTCCCTGCGGAGGGAAGTCATCGTCCTCTACGAGGTCAATGGTGGCGGATGAGGATGATGTGAGACGAGTTTTTGCCATGATAAACAAGGAGAGAAAAGCAAAGAGTACCTGAAGAGGCGGGAGGAGGCGGCGCTGACAGTGAAAGAACGCTGAAAAGGGAGGATTTGGGGAGACGGAAGTTTTGAAGATTTTAAGGAAATGAAATGATGATGAAAGAGAAAAAGAGGGGCGGGTGAGATTAAATAAGAGAGGGTAGTTGGAGTTTTGAAAGATGTGAATTGAAATGGAGTATGCAAGAAGTCACTCAACGATACACTGCAATTTCCCGCTCAAATAATTAGGGTTGCACTTTCGCGGAAAATTGGGGGCAAACTGTTAGGCCCAAAATCTGGATATGGGCGACTTGGGACAAAGCGAGCCTGGAAGCATTGTGGGACGCAGGATATCAGGAAGCCAGGGTGACAGCATCAGCAAGCAGCGCAGGACGTGGGCTTTAAACCGCATGGAAGAAGCATACGAGAGTCCTGACACTTACCATATCCAAGGAAGGAAAGTCCTATTAGGTGTCAAATTAGGAATAACTTGGAGGAAAAGCAAGAAACCCTAACTCACCGAGCTCCCCTATATAAAGAGCCCTAGTGCAGAGAAGAAGGATCATCGAAGAATACAAGAATATACCCTAGCATCCATAGCAAACGCACGAACTGTATTTCCTCCCGAATTATAGTGAAAATATTGGTGGGATTCCGTCTCCCCCGCGGTTGTTTCCCAAATTGGGTTTTTCCGCGTCACCAAAATTGCTTGTGTTCTTTATTTACATTGCACATACAGGTTAACATACAACAAACGATCAAATCATAATACGAACCTAACGCTAAGACCACTTTAACCCTAAATTGCTAGAAATTTACCAAAACAACGCATATTAAGAAAAATTATTAAAGAATGAAAAAATAATAAAAGAGTTGTAAGTGAGGTAAAAAGAATGATTAAAAAAATGAAAAAGTAATAATAAAGATGTAAGTGGGGTGAAAAGAATGATTAAAGAATGAAAAAGGTAGTCCAAATAAGGAAAGAAGAGAAATGGAGTGAATAGATAATTTACCAAAAAGGGGAAATAGGGTGAAAATAGGAAAGTGGGGGGAATATAACTTTGAATAAGCTAAAAAAAATACATATAAGCTCATCAAACTTGATTTGTTTTACCTTAATTATACTATGGTCATATACTGTTGAATGTATAATCATATTTGTACATGAGAGGTGTTACGTACTCACAACCTATGTTCAACGACAGAATCTGATCCTTAGTCTCCCAACATTTTTTTTGTAAGATCAATCACTCGATTACCAAAATCACCCCGAGTGACACACTCGACAATGTCCTAATTCAGATGAGATAAATCCACAACAGCCAACACTTAGAAACTGTAGCAATTATTGGGTGTTTTTTTAAACTGTAAAGTGAAACTTCCTACGAATATAGCTTTTCCACACGTAGAGAGTCAAATGACTACTACAACTACGCAGTTGTTGGGATGTATCGTCCCCTATTATAAATCTACTCTAAAAACATGTGCATTTCTCCCACTGAGCTCAAAAGTTATAATCCCATACTTCTATCACATAATATAAGCTACTTACTTCGAAGAGAAAATCCACAAAAACAAGAGCAAAAATCAAATTTTACAAAATTAGTTTTCTTTGTAAAATCATGAAGAACTTAATAATGTTCAACAAACGTAGGGTTCAAATTTCTGGCCTTAAAAATTCTTCTCCTGCTTCCAAAAAAGACCTTAAAAGCAATAAAACTATGAACCCTACTGAAAATTCTATCTCCATCACAAAGACTGAACAAATACTTATCACAAATAATGTAAGTATTTAGTCTTCTTATTTTTTTTGCTTTTTTATTATCTAATGTCTTTGGCAATCACAATTTATGGTCGAATTCAGAATGTAAAATGAGGGTGTCGAGTGATACTGAGTTTCCGTATTGCAATCACACATGGACATGGTAAGTCCTATACAATTGTGTGTGAGAGGATAAATACATAAACTCATCGTCACCTGGTAACACACTATTATTGTTTAGAATATTCGTGAACTTGCGTAGTTATTTTTTTCGACCCTAATTTGGGTTATTGGGTATGATTATGTTTGTGCAGGTTCAGTTGTACAGTGAAAAAATAACGGTACAAAGTAGAGGAGTAAAAGGACACCAAGGAGTAAAAAGACCCCAGCAGAGAAAAACGGTGACAACAGGGAGAGGTGGTCAAGTTCATAAATATAGCGCATGATTATAGGACATTCAATACGGAGTATCTTTTTAAATAAGATCCATTTTATATTAGCTTCAAATTTGTATATAAGATTTATCGTTTCATATAACATTGATTCCATGTCTTTGAATTAATTAGATTTAATCTCTTATTCACTATTCTATTTAAGAAGATTAAATAGTACGGAGTAGTAAAAGTAATTACAATATTAATACGCAGCTAATGATATTTATCGTGTAAAAGCTGCGTTGGCAAATGTGATAAAAGAAACTTGTAAAGTGGAGTTGAATGGAGGAAGTATACATTATTGCAAGTAGTGAATTCTGTAGGAAGTGATTGTATACAGTAGAACAATTTAATTTTTTATGTATTCATACCCGGGTATTAATGAGTTACTTGTTGCTCTAAAATGTATACTCGTCTCTCTAAAATAAATTGAGTTTAAAATACGATCTAAACTATTCTAGTTAAACGAATGCACAGCAGTTTTACGTGGGTATAATGTACACAATTATATTGTTAGGTAAATCCAACGTATCCAACCGTAGTTTAACTACAATATCATCGGCGGATATAAGAATTTCTCTCGCAATAATGCATGAAAGTCTTGTTTGGTAAAACTAGCTGAAAATGTAGCTGAAATTTGAAAATGTAGTTGAAAACTGAAAAACTAACTGAAACCTAAAAGGAACTGAAAATTAGAAGCTAATAGGACAATTGATTATTTAAAAAAAATGTTTGACAAACTACCTGAAAGGCAGCAGGTTTTTGGTGAAATAACATAAAATGACATGATAATTATTTAATATTATTGATTGAAGCGGTAAAAAAAAGATTAAATAAGATCAGATAGCTTATATTTCTCAAATGTTACCCTAAGTAGCATTTCATTTTAGGTATCTTATTTGATTAAATAAGGTACTTATCAAACACTTGCAGAAAAATAAGGTAGCTAGAATTTTGATCAAAAAAGCTACTTTCTTCAAATAAGTTACCTGAAATATATCAAAAGACCTTCTCTAAATCCTAAATCCTCCTTCTCTCTAAAAAAACAAAACCCTAAATCCTCCCCCTTTGCTGCCGCCGGTCACCTCCTTCCTCCCACCGCCACCCATCAACCCCCTACCATGTCGTCGGGGATGGGGTCTCTCAAGACCTTTCTCCGGCGACCCGTCTCCTCTCTTCCGTTTAACTCTCCTCCCCTTTTTTACCCACACCCGGTTCTGGATCGTACGGGTCTGCCCGTTCCTCTCGGTCTGCGTGGTGTATGTGGGCTGTTCGGGTCTTATCGGACGAGTTTGTTGAGGTGGTGTGGCAAGGTGGTGCTTGGATCTGGCGGTGTTGTGGGTTGGTAGGGAGGCGGTGGCTTCCATTTTTTTTCATGTGTTCCGCTTTGTTTCCTTTATGTTTTTGTTTAATTTCCGCTTTCGTTTTTGTTTCGTCTCTCTTTCTGAGGGCTCTGTCCCCGTCTATCGGTGGTGTCCTTCTCTCAGGTTGAGAGCTTTCGTTTTCTGGTTCGTTTGCAGTTTTCTAATAAGTCAGCAGAAGATCAGCGTTGTTATAACGTTATATGGTTTTACATATTTTGTCCGATTCATGGCTACAATCAATCAGGTCCGAAGAAATGGATACTCGTCAAGGAAGATTCGGAGACCCTCTTATGGATAAAGGCTTTTGCGGCGAATCGATGATAGAGACTCTGTTGCAGTGTTTCATTCTTTGAACAAGAATTTATTTCCTATGGTTGTAATAGATTTGTATCCGATTGAGCTTGGCATATGTTGTAGATGTCGTATGACTTTTTATTAATGATAATGATCTTTTCTCAAAAAAATAAAATAAAAAAATAAGTTACCTGAAATGTTTTGCCAAACAGAGCCCAAGGCCCCGTTGGAATATTGTGAAATTTTCAGCATATTCAAAACTTTTAGTATGTTTAACTCACCAATCTACTAATTTAAGTGTTTGGTAAATGACATATTGAAACCGTAGTTTGAGCTTCAATCTACTTGTTTACAGACTTACACTATAGTGCTCCCCCAACATATAATTAATTCACTTTAGTATATAGGTAAAAAATGAATTTGTCAATCATTTACGCATAGATAATTAGATACAACAATTTATTAAACTAAACCCGCTAATTACCGAAACTTAAATCATTAAATGAAATATACTAGTCAAACTTAACAATCCAATCTATCATTTATAATCTATTTACCCCGAAGATCGGGATATCAATTAAGTGGATTGTCCATAATCAGGTTTACGGCTGAAATTATAGACCAAGAAGATGTAACATACTTCATTTCATGTAAATTTGCGAAGAAAAGAAAACATAAGAGTGGTTTGGATATTTGTTTGAGAAGTAACAAAATATTTGCTAATGCCAAAAAGATTAGGAATAAGCATGACATTAAGTTTATTTCTTACACGACAAACAACAATAATCAATTAGATTAGTAGTGACACTTAATATGTTTATAGTTGTTGTCCGTATGAACTGATTAAGACAAGATATATAAGTATTCTTGATGAAGCTATGAACACTGAACACGGTTTATAGGAGTTTTTATTAGATTTGATGGATAATCTAGCAAAAATATGTTGCAGGTGACAATATTATAATACAGTTACAAATTACTCCTTGACTTACGACTTATGAGACAATGACAACATAACTTGACTATCTAGCAATAATGAATGTAACACAGAAGATTCTCCAGTAGTTTTGGTACATAGTAAGAGAAGATAGAATATAAAGATCATGTTATTCATTTTGTAATTGCTTGATTGTTTTATTTCATCATAATAATAGTAGAAGTATTTATACATGATAAATACTACGGAGTAGTAGGAATTATGGGATCATAATTCCCATTAACTCCTAATATTAGACGATTCAAATGTCATGATCGGTCTGAATTCTAGGTAAAAGCTTAAATTTATAAGACTATAAAATTTCTAAAAGGGGGATTATAGTAGAGAGAAAACGGAGAAGTTTTCGTCTCAAACTTGCTCACTTAATATCATAATAAGTTGGTTTTTTAAATGCTATCGCCAAATTCGCTCTTAAAGACACTAGCCCTCGAAATGGAAGTTTTAGTTAGGCTCATGCCCCTTCATTTGTACTCCGTAGTTGATTATTGTAATTTGGATTTTATTTCAGCTTGTACGACACTAAGTCCCAACCCTCCCCCATGATGTACTTGAACCGTTTTCCTCATTTTATTTAATGCACTCATTTCGTCCCAAAAAAATAGACCTACAAAGCTACAATACAAAGAGATAAACCATCAACTAACCTAAGTAGCTAATGCACAACATGTTCCTAAATAATACTAGGTTTTACAATAACTAACATATTTCTCTAATTATTAGGAATCATTTTAAACACTAACTTAATTATAAGAAACATTCTAAACAAATTTTGGAGCAATACTCCAACAAAGACTATATATACATCTTTACAAATAATTGCCTAATAATTTGTAAGAAAGTCTGTATAGTTGAAAATAATATCCTATTGAATTTTAGCGCTTCTTATTACCTCTAAATGGGAAAAAAAAAAAGTCAACTTCAATGGGTGTAGAGCTGTGCGCATGTTAATGTTGCTTAATAAAATAAATTTAATACCACCAAAATGATGGGATTATAAAAGGAAACTTGGAGCATATTTTTCCCAACTCAAATACACAACAAATAAATCATTATTTAGCAATATACAGCGTAGATTAGCAAAGGGTTGATTGTAATATCATGAACAATAATTCAAAAGAAACCAAGAAAATAAGGTTTGATGGAGGATTTTTTCAGCATTTTTATTGCTTTAGAAATTCTTCTCTTTATTCTCCTGCTCCAAAAAATGACCTTAAAACCAACAATATTATGAACCCTAGTGATGACATCGACTCCATCTCCACCACTACCCATGAACAAATTTTCGTCACTAATCATGTAAGTTTATTTTTTTAAAATTTTCTTTTGAATTTATTCTTTTATTAACAATTGCCAACCCCTGTCTTCTACCGTGTATGATCTGACCGATTGTTAGATATGCGAGTACTAATTTTGCTTTTATACGTAGGGCTTTGCTTTATGTAATAATGTATTCCGTTTAATTTAGTTTACGCGTTCGCGACAAAAAACTCTGTAATATATTAAGTTGTAAGCTGGACTATATTGTTCGTTAACTACTATTTCATACGGAGCGAGTAATATCTAAAATAATTTGGCTATATAATTAAATGCGAGCAGGTTCAAGTATACACAGAGAATGCGACGCGGGAGTTAAAACTCAAGGGGCCCCAAGACAGAAATACGGTAACCAAAGGGCGAGGTGGTGCGGTTCACTGATCGTATTATGTATGTATACAAGCTTATGCATACAAGTACAGTTCTCCGTATGTAGATATTGTGTTTATGTTTGTTGCTGTCAGAAATTTGTAATCAGTTTGATTGGACCCAAATGATGTTTATGCATGTTAGATTTTAGATCAGTCCTTAATAAATGCTTCTAGTGTTATTACGTTGTACCCTATCTAGGTATTTCCTCCGTCCTAATTAATAATTTACGTTTATTTTATTTTTTCTTCACAAAATAAACAAAATAAAGTAAATGTAAACTAGTCACTGAGATAGAGGAAGTAATATTTATTCTCAAAAATGTATGGTTTTGATTAATTTCAATAATTAGAACAAGCAACATGTTTGTATATACTTTCTAGTTTCTCCCACACTGTGACAACCCATCGTTTCTCTATAACTAACTTAATAGGCAACTAGCCATTTTATTATCGTTTAGCTATAAAATGAATCACTAACCTCTTTCAAACCATCCTTTACAATAAGAGTACGTACGTATATGAGAAACACATTTCATTTGTAAAGAAAATTCCATCTAAAAACCCAAGTACACAACTCTCACAACATTTGCATCATCATCATCATCATCATCATTGTTTTGTATGGATTTTACGCAAGGTGATGAGACGGTTTTAGTATGTATTAAGAGGGTCGAATTAATGAAGTTCAAGTGACAAATGCGGTCCTTAATGAATTATAATGGTACAATGCTTGAAGTTGTAATGTTGGCGGAACTTGGATCCAAATATTGAAGATGAAGCTGGGAAACGATGAAGAAGAGCTTGTGGGTCGGTTTTGTGTGACAAAGACGGAAGCTAAGCTTGAGGATAAGTAGGCCCGGAGACCTATGAAGATATCTGAGACGTGTGCGCTTAAGGTGCACTAATTGAGCGCGCATAAATCAAAAAGAGAAGGGGCGGCAGCAGCTAGGCGCGACCTACGCGCGACCTACGCGCGACCGACGCGCGACCGATGTTTTAGAAAGGACTTACACAACTTTTAGAGACAAAAACCCTATTATTGTTATTGGCAGACGATGTGTAACTAATCTTTCATCTTGGATTCAACCGATTGAAGCACTCTAATCCGGTTGTGAGTTTGAATGTTTTAATTTATCTTCTTGATTATTGTGAATTGCTTAGCTCTTAATTATATGAATGTTGATTGATAATTGCTAGATGCGCAACTAGTAGTCGATTTCTTCATTCTATTGTTAGTATTGTTAATTGAATAGGATTTATTGATTAACTTTACACTAGTAACATCTAAGAATTAATATTGAACGGGATACGTTGATATTAGTACTTAGAAGCGATTCACATAAATATCTAAAGTGCAACTGGATTGTATGCGCTATTTATTCTCTATCGAATTCTCTAAATTATATTGCTGCTATTGAATTAAACCTTGAACTGGATTGTTAGGGTTGTTTAATAGTTAGGGTTGATTAAGAACGGGATTCGTTTTAACCGACTATTCGTAAGGAGAATTGGAATTTTACATTCACGATAGAGTAATCAAGATTAGTAATTGAAACCGTCTTACAATGATCAATTTTTATTGAGTGTGGATATATGCTTGGGTCTAAGACCTTTTAAACCATTTGAATTCATCTATTTCATTATTTTCTTAATCTTAGTTCTTTAGTTAATCAAACAAATCAAATCCCCTCCTAAACTGGTTACTTTACTCTGCATTGTTACACACATTAGTTAACTTAGTCCTTCTCTGTGGGTTCGACCCTTACTTTCTCTATATTACTGTTTTAGTAGTTTAGTAAGTAAGTGATTATAAATTTACATTTGATAGGCATACGACTTTCAGCCCGTCAAATTTGGCGCCGTTGCCGGGGAAGGCAATAGTTAATTTTTGTGTATTAGTGTAGAGAGTTTTAGTTCGTTAGTTTTGTCTTAGTTTACTTGATAGATAGATGGCTACTAAATATTTTCCCCAATATGAGCATGAACTGTTTTATAAATATTTTAACAGGCTACATGAATATGTTATACGTTGTCGTCATCCTTATCAAACTTGGGAGCTTTGTCATGTAATTTATAATGGCTTGAATAAGGAGACTCTTTGTCATGTTAATTCGTTGAGTAGGGGAGAATTTATTAATGGGTTGAGTTATGAGGAAAAGTTGGAACTTTTTCAATACTTGGCTCATGACACGGAAGAATGGGAGCGATACAATTCACTCTCTATACAACCCCAACCCCATTCTGATACTTTGAATTGTCATGATAACTCATATATGTCTACTGAAGACATGATACGTGCTTATATGGCTGATGTGAATTCCTCTTGTGCTAATGTTAATCCCTCCCCATGTGAGACTAACCTAGTTAGTCAAGATTTAGAGGACTGTGTTGAACAAGTGACTAACTACTTTGATATGCTTGTGACACAAGAAGAACTTGATTCTTATTATATTAAGTGGCAAACTGAGCATGTTGATAAGTTTCATAACCCCAAGCACTCTTATAAAGAGTATGATGTTGACAGTGATGATGATGGTTTTTGGGATGATGAGGAGGATGAATATGGTATGATACATTTTTCACCCCCTTCCCCTGTTCCTATGCTTGTTGACTCATCTTGCACTAATATAGAGATGACACATGTTGATAATTCATTGATGCAAAGTGATTTGAGTAATGTTTCGATCGTTGATAATTTTTCAAATATGATTGTTGAGCATGAGAAAGAGGGGGTGTTTGTGTCATATGATGAGACCATAGTGAGCGGGATGGAAGAAGAGGATATACTTGTTTTTAATAATATGAAAGATGACCTTCCTCCACTTGTTGAATTCATTAGCATGGAGTTTGATAAAAAGGTGGGGGAAGGAGAGGACAAGGTAGTTAATGAGTCTTATATTCACAAGAGGGAATCACCCATTCCACCTTTTGAGACTCAATCTGTGTTAGTCTCTCAAAAATTTTATATTATCCTCATTCCTTACTTGACTATCCCTATATCAACCTCATCATATAAGGAGCCATATCGTGACATGGCAGCTAATTTTGAACAATATAGAGGTAAAGAAAATTATTTGTTAAATGTTTATACCTCTTTTGTACATGTACGGCTTCGACTGCTCTTAAACTATTATTGTCACTTCTCGTTTTTGTGGGCTAACATGTTTGATAGGTTACTAAGGGCATTAAATTGTTCTGCACGTGACTTGACATTTCACTCATTCTCCATGGTCAATTGGTGAGTTACGGTAAGCTTTCTATCTCAGCTTAAGTCGTGCGGTTTTATCATTCCGCGAGATGTCGAGCCAACGACGTTAAATAAAAGCGCTCCGGGAGGCAACCGTAGTTTGTTATTTTTGCAAAAAAAAAAAAAAAAAAAAAAAAACTGGAAAAAAAACGAAAATCCAAAAAAAAAAAAAAAAAGAGAAAAAAAGAAAAACTTGAGAGGAAAAAAAAAAGGATCGGACAATACCTCAAGATTCTTTGCATATTTATGGTGTTGGCGTCATAAGAAGAGCGACAAAGAAGGATGGCTGGGTAAGTTAGTGGTTAAGGTGAGGAGAAATCGCGGTGTGATGTTGTGGGCACCTTCTTATTGCGATTGGATGGACTTGTGAGTTGGAGTAGAGGAGACTAGGACTTACCAATTGAGCTTGTTTTGTATTACTTCATTTGGTCTTTGGTTAGGTTTGGAGTAATAAGGGGCGTTAGTGTTCTTTGATTACTCTTGTTTTCTTGGCCATGTTGTTCCTGTGCTTTATAGTGGATGCTAATGGCCAAGTGTGGGGAGGAGGTGTGGTGAGTGGTTGACATGTTTATGTGGTTTGAGGATTGGAGGATGGTTCTACTTGTGAAGTCGTCTGATGCTATTTTCCATGAGGTATTTCTCCTTCTCATTTTATTGTGTCATATGCAACATTAAGGACAATGTTTAATTCAAGTGTGGGGAGGAGAATCGTTCCGATTGTAATTCATTGTACTTGTGTGGTGTGCTTTATTTCAGTTATTTCTATTTCAAAAAAAAAGAAAAAGAAAAAAAATGAAAAAATTGAAAAATGAAAAAAAATGGTGAAAAAAAAGAATGAAAAAGAATAAATCTCGGCTAGGTGAAAACTCGAAAGGGCGCCTAGGCAAGATTGGGATGTGGCCGAGGACGGAGTTAAAACCCGAAAGGGCACTCCGGGTAAAATGAAGAATCGAGTTGCGTGCCACAGAGAGTAGTGTGAGTTGAAAAAGAATGATAAGCTAGAGTGAAAACCCGCAAGGGCCGGCGCTCTAGGCAAAATGAGAGATCTAGGAAAAATGAAAAAATTGATGTCCCTTTACAATATTGGAGACCCATCTTTATAAGTTTCATTGTGAGTCTTGTTGATTTTTTCCATACTTCTGTGGATTGGTGTTGGTTTAATTTTATTGGGTCCTTTGAGTTTACTCGAGGACGGTTTTAGTATGTATTAAGAGGGTCGAATTAATGAAGTTCAAGTGACAAATGCGGTCCTTAATGCATTATAATGGTACAATGCTTGAAGTTGTAATGTTGGCGGAACTTGGATCCAAATATTGAAGATGAAGCTGGGAAACGATGAAGAAGAGCTTGTGGGTCGGTTTTGTGCGACAAAGACGGAAGCTAAGCTTGAGGATAAGTAGGCCCAGAGACCTATGAAGATATCTGAGACGTGTGCGCTTAAGGTGCACTAATTGAGCGCGCATAAATCAAAAAGAGAAGGGGCGTCAGCAGCTAGGCGCGACCTACGTGCGACCGACACGCGACCTAAGCGCGACCGATGTGCGACTGAGGCGCGACCTACATTTGACACCTGTTTGTGCTTTGGTCGCGCAATTCTGCATAGTTAAACTCGTGCTTGTTTATTTATTTTACTCGGTTTGTTCCGATTATTATTAGTAGTAGTAATACTTTATTTCCTAATCTAGTTATCTTACCTAATTACTATATAACTTATTATTTCAGTTTTAGAAAGGACTTACACAACTTTTAGAGACAAAAACCCTATTATTGTTATTGGCAGATGATGTGTAACTAATCTTTCATCTTGGATTCAAGCGATTGAAGCACTCTAATCCGGTTGTGAGTTTGAATGTTTTAATTTCTCTTCTTGATTATTGTGAATTGCTTAGCTCTTAATTATATGAATGTTGATTGATAATCGCTAGATGCGCAACTAGTAGTCGATTTCTTCATTCTATTGTTAGTATTGTTAATTGAATAGGATTTATTGATTAACTTTACACTAGTAACATCTAAGAATTAATATTGAACGGGATACGTTGATATTAGTACTTAGAAGCGATTCACATAAATATCTAAAGTGCAACTGGATTGTATGCGCTATTTATTCTCTATCGAATTCTCTAAATTATATTGCTGCTATTGACTTAAACCTTGAACTGGAATGTTAGGGTTGTTTAATAGTTAGGGTTGATTAAGAACGGGATTCGTTTTAACCGACTATTCGTAAGGAGAATTGGAATTTTACATTCACGATAGAGTAATCAAGATTAGTAATTGAAACCGTCTTACAATGATCAATTGTTATTGAGTGTGGATATATGCTTGGGTCTAAGACCTTTTAAACCATTTGAATTCATCTATTTCATTATTTGCTTAATCTTAGTTCTTTAGTTAATCAAACAAATCAAATCCCCCCCTAAACTGGTTACTTTACTCTGCATTGTTACACACATTATTTAACTTAGTCCTTCTCTGTGGGTTCGACCCTTACTTTCTCTATATTACTGTTTTAGTAGTTTAGTAAGTAAGTGAGTATAAATTTATATTTGATAGGCATACGACTTTCAGCCCGTCACAAGGCGAAATCAGGTCAGGGTAAGTCTAGGCAGGGTTAACTAGCTCGAACTTATCTGTGAATATGCAGGGCAGGGTATGAAATAAGAAAAGTAAAACAAGATAAATAAGTAAAAATAAGACAAGGAATTTGTACGTGGAAAACCCTTGAATGGGAAAAAACCACGGGCAGGCCAGGAGAGGATTTCACTATATTATTGAGTAATTAGCACAAATGATTATAAAATACCCTAAGTATTGTATGAGAGTATTGTACGCTAGTGTATGTGTTGTTTTTTCCTCAAATGATCTTCAAGTGCTACTTATATAGCCAAGCTGAACGGCTACCAAATCTTCTACTTAATGCTGAATATTCCTCCTTAATTGCTCAGATTAATGCTCCTTAATGCGCTTAATTATACTCTTAATTGCTGGCTTTTATTACCAAATCTTCTTCATTAATGCTCCAATTATTATCCGAATATTGACAATAATATTATCTTTGAAGTGGTCAAATATTGTCCTTATATTTTGACCGTTGTCCTCTCCATGGCTGGCGCCTGTCTTCTGATACGCTGGTGGCTTGACGTCCTGACACCCTAGTGGTCAGGCCAGGACGGAATGTCATCCTGAAATATCTGCGGATTTCCAGGCTTAACAATTGCCCCTTATCTCCTTATTTACGCTGGGTCAGGCCAGAAATAAGGAGATAACTTCAAACTCTGGAAAACTAATTTCAACGATTGAATTGTGTTTAATTAAATCCTGTAACGGCTATTAGCGGTTGGGTGTGACGCGTGTTTGATTACTGCCACTCTTCAATAATTACTTTTGCAACTTGCGGTTGAAAACCCTAAATTCACCGAGTATTGTAGATACCCAGTATCTGTTGAGTCTCCGACAAACACCCGATGATTATCAGACTACAACATGCTTAGGAATCGCAGCGTTTGATCGACAGTTTTGTACAACTATACGTCGGAAAACTTAAAACGATTTTGAAAATAAAACATTTCAAAACTTTCCAAAAGTACCCGGAGTGTTTAATGCATGACGACGGGGTCACAATGACACTAATTAGAGTCAAAATCGACACCGGACCAAAAACCGACTCAAAATTTAAATCCCGACTCCAACAACGAGTCAAATCGAGTCAAACACAAAAAACAAACTTTTCAAAGACTTCTATGTTAAGGTTTCCCGGAATCCTTAATGGTCAAGTACAAATCAAGTTCATCCAAAACATAGGATAGAACAAATCATGATTACACTTGCGTGATAGTGACACGACACCTCGAAGACGCGCGAAATGGCTCGCGCCTCTTCGAGCATCCCATGTGGCCACGTCGCTCGAAACGCACATAACCACCCATTTTCCTATAAATACCCCTCAAATGCCACCATTTGAGAGTTACGCAAGTGTCCTCCCCCCCATTTCTCCCTTAAAATTCTAGACTCGACTTCTTAAGTCACAAACCGACACGTGTTTCCAACCTACCGATCGAAAACCCAAGCCTTAAACATTGTTTAGTACCTTCATCGTGCATTAAATCACTTGACCGACCATCTCGACCAACTAAACCATCACTAAACTTAAAACACTCTTTTACACTGCTAAAACGGTTTTCAAACCGAGTTTTCCGACCAAACAAGTTGATATACTTTCGTCGATTTCTCGTCTCAAGCCTAACATGTAAGTGTGAGGGTGTAAAAATCCTCTTCTATCATGTTTTTTATTTGTTTCATGACTATAACATGTTAAAACATGCATAACATTGTCCAAATATGGGATAAACGAGCCAAAACCAGATTTTTGGTTGGGGCAGTGGCTGCTTGTATAGCAACCAGGCTCGCGCCTAAAGCCCCTCTCAGCCTAAATCCAACCGTGTTTGGTCTCTTCTTCCCCTTTTGTTTTTATTTCATATTTGTAATCGGTTTTTACCATTTCAAATACTTCAAATCATTTTCATGATGAACTTTAACCATAAAACATTTTTCATCCGTGGTTCATAATACCATGACGGTTTAACCCGTGTTTCGGTGATAATATTTGGTTAATTATATTTTAAAAGGTATTTTAAAACCTTTTATTTCATTTCTTTACATTTTAAAAAGGCATTTTAAAACCTTTTTCATTTCTTTACATTTTCAAAACAAATGCATTAATCATAAACACAAAATCATCCTTGGTTCTACATACCATGTCGGATTTTAACCCAAGTACGATGATAAACATTGACTAATTATAAAAAAATGAACTTAAAACAATTAGTTCATAATTATTTTCAAAACTATTCATGTCATGCTTGCAAAACCGAACCCGACAACGAATATTGTCAAAATAATGATGATTATTCAAGTCTCGTTCCCCACATCAACACAAAAGCGGCCTAAACGGCCTTTTGCAAACTAAGACGGGTTCAAACACCCTCTTTTCAATCCATTTTACGAACTTTTTCAATGGTCAGAAGACGTCCTTCAATCGTCTGTTGACCCGCGCCTAAACAGGCCACTCATTTTTCCATTTTCAAATCAGGACAGGCCTACTTGCATCGCCAGATGGCTCGCGCCTATATTGGCTGCCTAATGCAGGGCCTGTTTCCTTCCAGCACTTGTCTAGGACGATCCCGACTTCGGTTAACCCGAATACAGGACGGATCAGATGACAAATCTGCCCATTTTACATCATGTTTGCAAAACGCCTTACTAAGACAAATGGATCACGTTATGCACCATGAACCTAACTCGGTAAATGGATGTTTAATTTCCGTCTTGCATGAAAATCAACATTAAATCCAACTCGACATCAAATACTTGATACTTGGATTAAACAACCGACATAGAAAGCTCACATGTTAGGTTCAAACTCGTGGATGCGCATTCATGCATTTACCCGTTTTATCAACTTTTGCATTTAACCAACCAAGATTGATTAGTAGACGCCACAACCGCGGGCGGGATTGGGTGTCCGATTAAAGGGCTTCCCAATACGTACCTTCACCTCTTACTTAGAAACTTTGGATAGTGGACGACCTTATCCAGGGCTTATGAGAGTCATTCTAGGGATAAGATGCTAAAGAGGGACGATTCCTTATCTTTAGTACCTATGTCAAACACCGCTTTTTGCCTTGGTTGACCTAAGTATAAAGTGGATTCGAAGGGGTTCCAAGCATCCCACAAATGCTTGGTGGCGACTCCGAATGTAACACCCGCGAAATTCCCATTTTGACAATTATAATTTATTAAACCGTTTGATTACTTTATTTTATATTTTTGAATTATTCAATTTAATTAATGTTATTTCAAACGCGATTTTCATAAAAGTAATATATATAAAAGCTCACTTATATAAAAATACGTATTATTAAATTATATTTTTGAGGCATAATTTATATAAGAATATATATACATATTTTTGGTCGGACAGTAATAGTGACAGTAATAATAATAATTCTCGTCTTAAATTCTGTCTAACATTTGATCGTCATATTTCACATGTGAGACTATTTTAATCTCGACCAACCATATATAGACAAAACATATACCTACTCTCTTACAATCTATAATTATATAATCCTTTATTATTATTATTATTATTATTATTATTATTATTATTATTATTATTATTATTATTATTATTATTATTATTATTATTATTATTATTATTATTATTATTATTATTATTATTATTATTATTATTATTATTATTATTATTATTATTATTATTATTATTATTATTATTATTATTATTATTATTATTATTATTATTATTATTATTATTATTATTATTATTATTATTATTATTATTATTATTATTATTATTATTATTATTATTATTATTATTATTATTATTATTATTATTATTATTATTATTATTATTATTATTATTATTATTATTATTATTATTATTATTATTATTATTATTATTATTATTATTATTATTATTATTATTATTATTATTATTATTATTATTATTATTATTACTATTATTATTATTATTTTATATAGATACTCCCTCACTCACACCTCCCGTCCCCACCTCCCCTTCTTTGTCCCTTCTTCTTTTCGCACTTCACCTGCAACCACAAAAACAAAACAACAACAACAAACAATATGACAGAGCTCCGTACACCATTTTCGCCCCTTTCAAACCCAGATTTCTCCTCCAATTCTCAACCTTTTCCACTAAAATTTTACACCATTCTCTTCCTCGTTCCTTCCTCATTCTTTCAAGGTAAGAAAGTCTCGTCCTTGTGGTGGTTTCGTCTTTCGCCGTCTTATAAAAGTTGCGGTTTTTATCTCAATCCTTTCGTGTTCTTGCTCCTTGAAGAAGGTTTCGAAGACCCAGTGGAATACTCAAGCTTTGGAGGCCATTTATTCGAAGAAATTATGAGGTAACGGTGATAGGTTACTCGACAATGAGTCGATATTTCGCCCTTTCTACTCAGTTTTCACTCTTATTTGTCGTAAAGTTTACTTCTTTATGTCTCTTATTTACGTGGTTGAATATGCGAATTTATTGGTCATTGATACATGGTCATTCGAGTGCTTTTCGTAGTCTGTTTTACCTTGATGAAATCGGGTATGGGGTGGTTGTTTTGAGTACAGTTTCCGTCTCAAAAGGACAGGTGTTTGTAGCTCCTTTTTTGAAGGAAATGTAGATTCATATACATATTAACATACTCTTATATGTCTAAATAATTTGTCATAAAATTAATTACGGATTTTATGCATGCAAACAATAATATAAAAGAAGAGAAATAATGTCCTTACATAGTGGATTTCGGCTATTAGGGCACAAGAGAGATCACCTTTCTCTCTTGTTCTTGAGCTTTTCCTTTATGGATGAACAAGATCTAAGTGTAAGATCTCTCCCCAAGCTTTATACCCAAGGCTCCTCTTAATTTTAATTAATATTACAATACTAGTATAATATTAATCAAGGTAGAAAATTGAACCAAAATATTTATTAACACTTGAATATTTCGGTTTTTAAGAGAGAAGAAGAGAGGATTTTTCTTCTCACTAGAACTTGTATTTTGGATGAGTTGAATGAATGAATACACTAAAACATTTTAGTGTTATTAGGTGAAAATTATAGGAAAAACAATGATGGCATTGCTCTTCTCCAAACCGTGTAAGAGGAGGACATAAGGGGAGCCAATGCATGGAGAAATTGTTCTTCACAAGGAACAATAGGCTTGCATGGCTAGGGTTGCCTTTAATCATTGTGTTTTCCACTAATTACAAACAACATATAATTAGCTTAAATGCCTCTATTTTTCGGCCCACTAAATAATATGGATTCCATATTATTTTTGTCAATTGTCAATATGTCACATGTCATATGTGACATAAATTTGTTATGTATTTTTAACATATTAAAAACAACGTATTATCAAAAATACGTCACATACAAAAATCGACTTAGTAATTTTACAATTACTTGTGCCAAAATATTTTACCTTTTATAAATTACAACTGATTGTATTTATAACAATTCATTCAATTTAATTGTTACATTAAACAATTATTTCATCCGAGTAATGATACAATTCAATTACTCAGACCGTATCTTATTTAATCACATTTCAATATGATACGTAAATTTTACTTCCAAAATCGTCCGTCAATTTTCAAGTAATTTAATTAACTCGTAACATTATACGATTAATTAAATAATCAATTAAGAGTATTGCCCTTTAGGTATGACCTAGGGGTCAATCGATCACCACCGTCGCACGACGATGTAATGTCAAACTCTAGTCACCCAATCATTACCGATATATGTTGACCAGTTGACAATAACAAAATTACTTCCCAATTGTATTCTTTATAATGAGATTTAAACATGTGATCATCATGATCAACGATCGGATCGCATTATTGTCGGAGGACACATATTCCAACAATCTCCCACTTGTCCTCGACAAGTGTGCGTCACCAATTCTCTTGTCCTATTACTATCTCCCACTCAATGCAAGGTGTCTTTCGGTCGTACTTGCAAGTGATCATATCGAGAGTGGTTTCCTCGATCCGAGAATAATCGATTGACCGGATTTATCCACTGGATGCCATCCGAGCGTGGCCACGCATTTCCGATTCATTACTCCTCGAGTGGCCCCGAGATATTGTTATAACCCCGACTAGGGGTGGACAATTCCTATCGCACTCATTCCTTCGACTAGCCTGACCATCATAACCCAAAATATGCCCATTTGACCCCATTTACGAAGGTCGTAGTAACACAAATCAAAGTTAATCGAAAACTGTGCCATCTTAGGTGAACAGTCTTTAGTCAAAAGAATCGACTCATTTGAATACTATAGTAGCTCTCGCCACGACCAGGCTATATAAATTTGCCAGAACTCTATAAGCGGTCATGAGGCCCGACAAAATGTTCCTAACAGTCGGCCTATGTGATCGACTAGTCATCTCACATGACTCTATGGCACTTGAACTTGCCATCAATCGCATCACACTCTAGTCACTTCGAGACGTCACCTCATATAAGTAACTATGGGCAAAAACAATGTTAATCCATGTTCACTTTAACGGGGTTCAATTGTCTCTACAACCCGTTTGGATATAACAATGTACAAAGTGAGTTAATAATAACTCAAACGACAAATGTCGACATCACACTCGGGTAGTCAATATCATATTACAACCTTGTGATGTTTATCATAAGTGTAAACACTTATTGATTGCAATAGAAGCTTAACATCCCATGTGTCCATGTGTTCAAACTTCTTGCACTTGCATTTTCCTTCATATTCATATTCTCTCTCATAGCATGAATCTTACCAAGTACACATCAAGGTTCTCAACCTTGGTTTCGGTTCTTTAACTTGAAAGAACTTTCTTATCGATCATCTCATAACGACGCAATTTGCGATGAATAATACAACTTGCACCGATCAAGTATTTCATCCACACACAATGCACTAGGTATATGTTTTGTAGAATCTTGTAACAATTGACAAGATTATTTAGCTTAGCACTTCTCATAAGTCCTAGCTTTTACTAGGAAAGATTGTTTTTGAATAACCTCTTATTCAACCAAGCATCTTTCCAAAAACTTCTCATTTCTCTTTCTAGGCTTGAAAGAATTGGGATTCTCATAAATCCTCATATGTGCTCGGATTTTCTATAATATGTGCAACTTCTTGATACACAATAGAACATTCCGTCAAACACTGAAATCGCTCATCGGATTCTACTTGAGAATTCATGACGTTTCTATTATGGCTTACCAATCAATCATCATGCTCTTATGCATATGATTCATAATTGGACATGTATATGATTATTCTAATGGCGGAAACATTAGTTACTAATAATCATGAGATCAACCGTTCATAGGTTCAATGAACGACCATGACTGCTAATGGTAATTCCATTTTCATCTATATGAATAACCTATGTGAATGTTGATATGATGTGTATCTCTTAATACTAATCCAACATCCCTTGATGTAATTGGATTCATCATTGTCCATTTTCATCCAGAATTGAAAACTCAAAAGCTTCTTTATGAAAGAAGGTATTAGCTCGTCATTCTTTAATGAGTAATGAGTTTTATACATTCAAGGATGATAGCTCCCACTAAATTCCATGTCTTCACATGAGAATTTCCTAACTCCCACTCAATTCCACATATTTCGAAATTGACTTCTCAATCGAAAGTTGTCAAGAATATGAATATAAATTGCTTTGCCAAGTTACTAGGATAAAACCATATATGTTCCCATCATATCCTTTCAAAATGCCTATTTTGAAGTGGTCTTATCTCAACCTTACGGAAAGAGATTATAAATCTCTAACACACTCATATCATAATGATGTGTAGCAATGTCATTATTCAAATACAAATAATATTTAGAATACGTCCCTTGTAAATACCCTTTTGGAAGGAGATTTAATCATTTCATAGGGAGGTTAAGCAATGACATTTGTATGGTTAAAACGCTGGCTATAGAAGATATCGGAATATCAATTTTTTTTTTTTTTTTTTTTTTTTGCAACTTGATTTTGATCATAACTAGTATGTTACTTTGATTCATTTAGGCTCTTAAGTAAAACTCATGATTGAAACTATTTGGTCAAAATTTATCATATAGAACTTAGTCAAAAACTTGTTAAGACTTTGCATTAGTCATTTTCATCCAAAACTTCTTTTGGTCTCCTCGTGTAGTTATCTTGAGAATATACTCTTATGATTACTACACTTGGTCTCTTTAGTCATATAGAACTAACTTGAGACCATAGATCTCATCTATTCGGCATACTATGTAAATAGATATACCTTCATTCAAATCATTCTCTCTTGCGTAGATCTTCATATACACAAGTACTCGGCATACTATGTAAATAGATATACCTTCATTCAAATCATTCTCTCTTGCGTAGATCTTCATATACACAAGTACACAATTTCATTTTGCCTTGTGTCCTCATTTTTCTCCCACTCTATCTTTAGAATGAATACACTAAACATTCAAAGATAGCATATGAGACACAAATTAATGATGTTGAAGTATAAGGAGAACTATCTCATAGATAGACTAATAGTTATTGATTTCATATGAGTTCTTGGTGATTGACATTCCTTTAAGAGAGTTCATAGACTCGAATTCGCTTCATAAATGATCATACACAAGCTTTAAGCATGTGCACATATAATGAAACCCGTCATTATAATTGTCTATTAGATCACCTTTAAGTGAATAATCTTATGTTTCAAAACGCAAGCATTCAAAGATGAAATTTTAGAACATAAAGGATAAATGATAAAACGGGTGACTTGGGTTGCAAACCAAGTCACCAATATCCAAAATACAAACCATTATCCAAAATACCTTTCCATGTCGAACACGGAAACTTAAAGTTCTAAAATTCAAAACATAACTTAAAATAAGACAATGAAAAACAAAGCCCCACAAAAGCTATCCTTAGCTTCTCCATGGTTTCTTATGCTTGTTTTTCTTTTCCCTTGTCTTTGCTTGGTGGAGGCCCTATTTACAATAAAAAGGGAGATACATTATCACAACTTTGCATCATAATACCATAGTTTAATTTAGAAACATAAAAGAAGGTTAGTCATTTACCTACTGGAGTGATCTTTCCAGCTTTGATATCACCAAGGTATTTGGAACAATTTCTTTTCCAATGCCCCATGCCATTACAATAATGGCACTTATCAAGAGGACCCTTCTTGACTTTGGAGGTGCTAGCTTCACAAGACTTAGCTTTGGTGAATGTGGGAGCTTGCTTCTTGCCCTTTCTCCCATTCTTCTTGAACTTCCCCTTACTCTTTGTGCTTATGTTAAGCACATCCTTGGGAGGGTTCACATTTAACCCCATGTCCCTCTCGGCTTGCACAAGTAACTTGTGCAACTCCTCAAGAGACACGTCCTTGTCTTGCATGTTGAAATTCACCCGGAATTGCACATATGCCTTGACCTTAGACAAGGAGTGTAGAATCCTATCTACGATGAGTTCTTTGGGGATTTCAACCTTTTGAATCTTCAAGGTCTCGACAAGCTCCATGAGTTTGAGCACATGAGGGCTAACCTTTTGGCCCTCTTTGAAGTCGAGATCAAAGAATGCCACGGCCGCCTCATATTGGACGATCCGCGGAGTTTGTGAAAACATGGTCACAAGTTTGGAGTAAATCTCATTAGCATTGCCCATTTTGAAGGCTCTCCTTTGGAGTTCCGCCTCCATCGCAAATATTAATACATTTTTCATTGCGGCGGACTCCTTTTGGTAAGCCTCATAGGCTTCCCTAGTGGCCGCGGTGGACCTAGTGGAGGGTTCGGGTGGAGAGGCTTCGGTAAGGTAACGAAGCTTGTCGTCACCCTCGGCGGCTAATTTGAGTTGGGCATCCCACTCGGAGAAATTTGACCCATTCTTTTCAAGTTTACATCGATCCATAAAGGATCGGAGCCAAGATGAAGTAGCGAGTGGTGTAGCATTAGGAGTTGGTGTTGCCATTTGTTATGAAAAAGAAGTGGTCTACAAAACAAAATATAAGAAGTAAAACAAATGTCGTTTTAATTATACTCGTAAAAATGTATGATTTAAACAAGTTTTATGCATTTTTCTAGTGACCTCTACCCAACTAGATAAATGATTCCAAGACCCAAATTCATATCGACTTAGGCACGGTATGGCCGATGAAACCTTTATCAATATAACTCGGTGGATTAACATTTTAATCGATTCTACTTTTAGAACTCTTGGTCGATAAAATTACTCTAATAATTATCTATAGCCCGGAACACATGCAACTACGGTCGCGAATACTTCCGTTGAGCTCAATCCAAATTTCGAATAAATGTGTCCATTATCCAAATCCACATCAACTTGGGCACGGTATGGCCGATGAAACCCTCATTAACATGAACTCGGTGGATTAACACTCATCACCCACTTCCCCTACGTAACAAGGTTTGTACCCCGGTAGGGCCGAGTGCACTCCCTCGCGAAATAGGTTTTCATGGTTTCTACTATTTGGTAAGGCTATGTCTCAATTGTTTGTTTTAGCGAGAGGTCATGTCAATTTAATATCTATCACGTTTTAAGTGAACTAAAGCGGTGAACTACGATAATTCGAATTGACACGGTCGATAAACTCGATAAAATAACAATGCATGTTTAGTTATGGCGATTTAGCGATGCATGTGACATAAAATAAAATGCAAGCATAAAGATAAATAAATCCTAGTATGGCCTTTCCTAAAATAGAAAAACTATTAATCTATTACATATTCGGAAACCAACTCCATTGGTCCCTTGAACTTCGGTTGTGGCACGCATCTCGATGTAACACCGTCTTTATGTATCGCCATTCTTGAAGAAATCCGTCTTTTGGAACTCCGGAATGAATAAAATTACATAACAAATTACATAATTTCCTATTATACATTTGTAACTAAAATAAAATAAATCTATTAAATTACAAAACGGTGATACGAGATCACAATAAAAATTACAACCGAATCGATATTCCCATATATTTCGGGAAATACCAATTAAAATCTAAGGCCATACTAAGTAAAATTACATAATTCAAAATTACATAAATTAAAATTATGACAATCATAAAGAAAATGCAGCATTATAATATGTATGAACATGCTCAATTTTATGCTAAATCGCCTTTTAATTAGCCAATATCGTATATTACTCGGTTTTTACGGATTTGCGTGATTTCAACATTTTACAATCACAAAAATACATAAACTCATATTTATGCATAAGTTAATTACCCTAACCTCTTAGGACTCAAAATATAGTCTTCACTAATAATTTGACCATAATTAACTTTTATTTACAAAATTGTTCATAAATGGACCAAAAATTACAAAATAAGCTATTAAACTTCAAATAAACCCAAAAATTCCAAATAAATTCAAAATTTGAAATTTAAACTCATGAACATTCTGGAAAAATTCCATGACACTCATAATGTTCAAAATCTTAGGTTAAAAATTTCGAAATTTTTCCGGAAAAACAATGTTGCGGTTTATCGATTTTTAATAAAATAATCATAAAAACATGGAAAAATTATTTTCATTAACTTTTCAATTTTAGATCTGAAAAATATAATAAAATTCAACATTAGATGTTTTTCCTAAGTCATAGATTATGTTTTATTAATTTTCCACTAATAATGTCACTATTTATGCTATTTTTCTTCAAAAATTCATAAATCATGCAAAAAGACTTCTTTATAGCCAATAATTTTACACACATCTTGTAAAATTGCATGTGACAACATATTAATTTTCTATGACCAGATTCGAAATTTAACTCATATTAACCTATTTATCACTTAAATCCGAATTTAATAATGAAAAATTCATTTTTCGAGCATAACAAGTCCAAAAATTATGAAAATTTACAGGTTATCTCAAAATAATATATGTGACAACTTATCCAAAAACCAAGTGAAAATTCGAAGTATAGCTATTTTTAGACCAAAAATGACATTTTTACTCATAAAATCACATTTAAATGCCATTATTGTTAAATTATGAACAATAAAAATCCGAAAAATTAACCAAAATATCCTAAAACACTTTAGGACCAGAAATATTAACATGCATGTAATAATTTCGTGATATATCATAATAACACAAATTTTATAAGTTTTATTTGTTATTCATATAACTCGGAAAAACTTTTAACCAATTTGCATGCAAACAACCGTGGCTCTTGATACCGATTGAAGGAAATGTAGATTCATATACATATTAACATACTCTTATATGTCTAAATAATTTGTCATAAAATTAATTACGGATTTTATGCATGCAAACAATAATATAAAAGAAGAGAAATAATGTCCTTACATAGTGGATTTCGGCTATTAGGGCACAAGAGAGATCACCTTTCTCTCTTGTTCTTGAGCTTTTCCTTTATGGATGAACAAGATCTAAGTGTAAGATCTCTCCCCAAGCTTTATACCCAAGGCTCCTCTTAATTTTAATTAATATTACAATACTAGTATAATATTAATCAAGGTAGAAAATTGAACCAAAATATTTATTAACACTTGAATATTTCGGTTTTTAAGAGAGAAGAAGAGAGGATTTTTCTTCTCACTAGAACTTGTATTTTGGATGAGTTGAATGAATGAATACACTAAAACATTTTAGTGTTATTAGGTGAAAATTATAGGAAAAACAATGATGGCATTGCTCTTCTCCAAACCGTGTAAGAGGAGGACATAAGGGGAGCCAATGCATGGAGAAATTGTTCTTCACAAGGAACAATAGGCTTGCATGGCTAGGGTTGCCTTTAATCATTGTGTTTTCCACTAATTACAAACAACATATAATTAGCTTAAATCCCTCTATTTTTCGGCCCACTAAATAATATGGATTCCATATTATTTTTGTCAATTGTCAATATGTCACATGTCATATGTGACATAAATTTGTTATGTATTTTTAACATATTAAAAACAACGTATTATCAAAAATACGTCACATACAAAAATCGACTTAGTAATTTTACAATTACTTGTGCCAAAATATTTTACCTTTTATAAATTACAACTGATTGTATTTATAACAATTCATTCAATTTAATTGTTACATTAAACAATTATTTCATCCGAGTAATGATACAATTCAATTACTTAGACCGTATCTTATTCAATCATATTTCAATATGATACGTAAATTTTACTTCCAAAATCGTCCGTCAATTTTCAAGTAATTTAATTAACTCGTAACATTATACGATTAATTAAATAATCAATTAAGAGTATTGCCCTTTAGGTATGACCTAGGGGGTCAACTGATCACCACCGTCATTTTAAGTAATGTCAAACTCTAGTCACCAATCATTACCGATATATGTTGACGGTTTGACAAGAATAACAAAATTACTTCCCAATTGTATTCTTTACAATGAGATTTAAACATGTGATCATCATGATCAACAGTCGTGATCGCATTATTGTCGGAGGACACATATTCCAACAATCTCCCACTTGTCCTCGACAAGTGTGCGTCACCAATTCTCTTGTCCTATTACTATCTCCCACTCAATGCAAGGTGTCTTTCGGTCGTACTTGCAAGTGATCATATCGAGAGTGGTTTCCTCGATCCGGAGAATAAGCGATTGACCGGATTTATCCACTCGGATGCTATCCGAGCGTGGCCACGCATTTCGATTCATTACTCCTCGAGTGGCCCCGAGATATTGTTATAACCCCGACTAGGGGTGGACAATTCCTATCGAACTCATTCCCTTCGACTAGCCACAGCCATCATAACCCAAAATATGCCCATTTGACCCCATTTACGAAGGTCGTAGTAACACAAATCAAAGTTAATCGAAAACTGTGCCATCTTAGGTGAACAGTCTTTAGTCAAAAGAATCGACTCATTTGAATACTATAGTAGCTCTCGCCACGACCAGGCTATATAAATTTGCCAAACTCTATAAGCGGTCATAAGGCCCGACAAAATGTTCCTAATAAATCGGCCTATGTGATCGACTAGTCATCTCACATGACTCTATGGCACTTGAACTTGCCATCAATCGCATCACACTCTAGTCACTTCGAGACGTCACCTCATATAAGTAACTATGGGCAAAAACAATGTTAATCCATGTTCACTTTAACGGGGTTCAATTGTCTCTACAACCCGTTTGGATATAACAATGTACAAAGTGAGTTAATAATAACTCAAACGACAAATGTCGACATCACACTCGGGTAGTCAATATCATATTACAACCTTGTGATGTTTATCATAAGTGTAAACACTTATTGATTGCAATAGAAGCTTAACATCCCATGTGTCCATGTGTTCAAACTTCTTGCACTTGCATTTTCCTTCATATTCATATTCTCTCTCATAGCATGAATCTTACCAAGTACACATCAAGGTTCTCAACCTTGGTTTCGGTTCTTTAACTTGAAAGAACTTTCTTATCGATCATCTCATAACGAACGAATTTGCGATGAATAATACAACTTGCACCGATCAAGTATTTCATCCACACACAATGCACTAGGTATATGTTTTGTAGAATCTTGTAACAATTGACAAGATTATTTAGCTTAGCACTTCTCATAAGTCCTAGCTTTTACTAGGAAAGATTGTTTTTGAATAACCTCTTATTCAACCAAGCATCTTTCCAAAAACTTCTCATTTCTCTTTCTAGGCTTGAAAGAATTGGGATTCTCATAAATCCTCATATGTGCTCGGATTTTCTATAATATGTGCAACTTCTTGATACACAATAGAACATTCCGTCAAACACTGAAATCGCTCATCGGATTCTACTTGAGAATTCATGACGTTTCTATTATGGCTTACCAATCAATCATCATGCTCTTATGCATATGATTCATAATTGGACATGTATATGATTATTCTAATGGCGGAAACATTAGTTACTAATAATCATGAGATCAACCGTTCATAGGTTCAATGAACGACCATGACTGCTAATGGTAATTCCATTTTCATCTATATGAATAACCTATGTGAATGTTGATATGATGTGTATCTCTTAATACTAATCCAACATCCCTTGATGTAATTGGATTCATCATTGTCCATTTTCATCCAGAATTGAAAACTCAAAAGCTTCTTTATGAAAGAAGGTATTAGCTCGTCATTCTTTAATGAGTAATGAGTTTTATACATTCAAGGATGATAGCTCCCACTAAATTCCATGTCTTCACATGAGAATTTCCTAACTCCCACTCAATTCCACATATTTCGAAATTGACTTCTCAATCGAAAGTTGTCAAGAATATGAATATAAATTGCTTTGCCAAGTTACTAGGATAAAACCATATATGTTCCCATCATATCCTTTCAAAATGCCTATTTTGAAGTGGTCTTATCTCAACCTTACGGAAAGAGATTATAAATCTCTAACACACTCATATCATAATGATGTGTAGCAATGTCATTATTCAAATACAAATAATATTTAGAATACGTCCCTTGTAAATACCCTTTTGGAAGGAGATTTAATCATTTCATAGGGAGGTTAAGCAATGACATTTGTATGGTTAAAACGCTGGCTATAGAAGATATCGGAATATCAATTTTTTTTTTTTTTTTTTTTTTTTTTTTTTTTGCAACTTGATTTTGATCATAACTAGTATGTTACTTTGATTCATTTAGGCTCTTAAGTAAAACTCATGATTGAAACTATTTGGTCAAAATTTATCATATAGAACTTAGTCAAAAACTTGTTAAGACTTTGCATTAGTCATTTTCATCCAAAACTTCTTTTGGTCTCCTCGTGTAGTTATCTTGAGAATATACTCTTATGATTACTACACTTGGTCTCTTTAGTCATATAGAACTAACTTGAGACCATAGATCTCATCTATTCGGCATACTATGTAAATAGATATACCTTCATTCAAATCATTCTCTCTTGCGTAGATCTTCATATACACAAGTACTCGGCATACTATGTAAATAGATATACCTTCATTCAAATCATTCTCTCTTGCGTAGATCTTCATATACACAAGTACACAATTTCATTTTGCCTTGTGTCCTCATTTTTCTCCCACTCTATCTTTAGAATGAATACACTAAACATTCAAAGATAGCATATGAGACACAAATTAATGATGTTGAAGTATAAGGAGAACTATCTCATAGATAGACTAATAGTTATTGATTTCATATGAGTTCTTGGTGATTGACATTCCTTTAAGAGAGTTCATAGACTCGAATTCGCTTCATAAATGATCATACACAAGCTTTAAGCATGTGCACATATAATGAAACCCGTCATTATAATTGTCTATTAGATCACCTTTAAGTGAATAATCTTATGTTTCAAAACGCAAGCATTCAAAGATGAAATTTTAGAACATAAAGGATAAATGATAAAACGGGTGACTTGGGTTGCAAACCAAGTCACCAATATCCAAAATACAAACCATTATCCAAAATACCTTTCCATGTCGAACACGGAAACTTAAAGTTCTAAAATTCAAAACATAACTTAAAATAAGACAATGAAAAACAAAGCCCCACAAAAGCTATCCTTAGCTTCTCCATGGTTTCTTATGCTTGTTTTTCTTTTCCCTTGTCTTTACTTGGTGGAGGCCCTATTTACAATAAAAAGGGAGATACATTATCACAACTTTGCATCATAATACCATAGTTGAATTTAGAAACATAAAAGAAGGTTAGTCATTTACCTACTGGAGTGATCTTTCCAGCTTTGATATCACCAAGGTATTTGGAACAATTTCTTTTCCAATGCCCCATGCCATTACAATAATGGCACTTATCAAGAGGACCCTTCTTGACTTTGGAGGTGCTAGCTTCACAAGACTTAGCTTTGGTGAATGTGGGAGCTTGCTTCTTGCCCTTTCTCCCATTCTTCTTGAACTTCCCCTTACTCTTTGTGCTTATGTTAAGCACATCCTTGGGAGGGTTCACATTTAACCCCATGTCCCTCTCGGCTTGCACAAGTAACTTGTGCAACTCCTCAAGAGACACGTCCTTGTCTTGCATGTTGAAATTCACCCGAAATTGCACATATGCCTTGACTTTAGACAAGGAGTGTAGAATCCTATCTACGATGAGTTCTTTGGGGATTTCAACCTTTTGAATCTTCAAGGTCTCGACAAGCTCCATGAGTTTGAGCACATGAGGGCTAACCTTTTGGCCCTCTTTGAAGTCGAGATCAAAGAATGCCGCGGCCGCCTCATATTGGACGATCCGCGGAGTTTGTGAAAACATGGTCACAAGTTTGGAGTAAATCTCATTAGCATTGCCCATTTTGAAGGCTCTCCTTTGGAGTTCCGCCTCCATCGCAAATATTAATACATTTTTCATTGCGGCGGACTCCTTTTGGTAAGCCTCATAGGCTTCCCTAGTGGCCGCGGTGGACCTAGTGGAGGGTTCGGGTGGAGAGGCTTCGGTAAGGTAACGAAGCTTGTCGTCACCCTCGGCGGCTAATTTGAGTTGGGCATCCCACTCGGAGAAATTTGATCCATTCTTTTCAAGTTTACATCGATCCATAAAGGATCGGAGCCAAGATGAAGTAGCGAGTGGTGTAGCATTAGGAGTTGGTGTTGCCATTTGTTATGAAAAAGAAGTGGTCTACAAAACAAAATATAAGAAGTAAAACAAATGTCGTTTAAATTATACTCGTAAAAATGTATGATTTAAACAAGTTTTATGCATTTTTCTAGTGACCTCTACCCAACTAGATAAATGATTCCAAGACCCAAATTCATATCGACTTAGGCACGGTATGGCCGATGAAACCTTTATCAATATAACTCGGTGGATTAACATTTTAATCGATTCTACTTTTAGAACTCTTGGTCGATAAAATTACTCTAATAATTATCTATAGCCCGGAACACATGCAACTACGGTCGCGAATACTTCCGTTGAGCTCAATCCAAATTTCGAATAAATGTGTCCACTATCCAAATCCACATCAACTTGGGCACGGTATGGCCGATGAAACCCTCATTAACATGAACTCGGTGGATTAACACTCATCACCCACTTCCCCTACGTAACAAGGTTTGTACCCCGGTAGGGCCGAGTGCACTCCCTCGCGAAATAGGTTTTCATGGTTTCTACTATTTGGTAAGGCTATGTCTCAATTGTTTGTTTTAGCGAGAGGTCATGTCAATTTATTATCTATCACGTTTTAAGTGAACTAAAGCGGTGAACTACGATAATTCGAATTGACACGGTCGATAAACTCGATAAAATAACAATGCATGTTTAGTTATGGCGATTTAGCGATGCATATGACATAAAATAAAATGCAAGCATAAAGATAAATAAATCCTAGTATGGCCTTTCCTAAAATAGAAAAACTATTAATCTATTACATATTCGGAAACCAACTCCATTGGTCCCTTGAACTTCGGTTGTGGCACGCATCTCGATGTAACACCGTCTTTATGTATCGCCATTCTTGAAGAAATCCGTCTTTTGGAACTCCGGAATGAATAAAATTACATAACAAATTACATAATTTCCTATTATACATTTGTAACTAAAATAAAATAAATCTATTAAATTACAAAACGGTGATACGAGATCACAATAAAAATTACAACCGAATCGATATTCCCATACATTTCGGGAAATACCAATTAAAATCTAAGGCCATACTAAGTAAAATTACATAATTCAAAATTACATAAATTAAAATTATGACAATCATAAAGAAAATGCAGCATTATAATATGTATGAACATGCTCAATTTTATGCTAAATCGCCTTTTAATTAGCCAATATCGTATATTACTCGGTTTTTACGGATTTGCGTGATTTCAACATTTTACAATCACAAAAATACATAAACTCATATTTATGCATAAGTTAATTACCCTAACCTCTTAGGACTCAAAATATAGTCTTCACTAATAATTTGACCATAATTAACTTTTATTTACAAAATTGTTCATAAATGGACCAAAAATTACAAAATAAGCTATTAAACTTCAAATAAACCCAAAAATTCCAAATAAATTCAAAATTTGAAATTTAAACTCATGAACATTCTGGAAAAATTCCATGACACTCATAATGTTCAAAATCTTAGGTTAAAAATTTCGAAATTTTTTCCGGAAAAACAATGTTGCGGTTTATCGATTTTTAATAAAATAATCATAAAAACATGGAAAAATTATTTTCATTAACTTTTCAATTTTAGATCTGAAAAATATAATAAAATGCAACATTAGATGTTTTTCCTAAGTCATAGATTATGTTTTATTAATTTTCCACTAATAATGTCACTATTTATGCTATTTTTCTTCAAAAATTCATAAATCATGCAAAAAGACTTCTTTATAGCCAATAATTTTACACACATCTTGTAAAATTGCATGTGACAACATATTAATTTTCTATGACCAGATTCGAAATTTAACTCATATTAACCTATTTATCACTTAAATCCGAATTTAATAATGAAAAATTCATTTTTCGAGCATAACAAGTCCAAAAATTATGAAAATTTACAGGTTATCTCAAAATAATATATGTGACAACTTATCCAAAAACCAAGTGAAAATTCGAAGTATAGCTATTTTTAGACCAAAAATGACATTTTTACTCATAAAATCACATTTAAATGCCATTATTGTTAAATTATGAACAATAAAAATCCGAAAAATTAACCAAAATATCCTAAAACACTTTAGGACCAGAAATATTAACATGCATGTAATAATTTCGTGATATATCATAATAACACAAATTTTATAAGTTTTATTTGTTATTCATATAACTCGGAAAAACTTTTAACCAATTTGCATGCAAACAACCGTGGCTCTTGATACCGATTGAAGGAAATGTAGATTCATATACATATTAACATACTCTTATATGTCTAAATAATTTGTCATAAAATTAATTACGGATTTTATGCATGCAAACAATAATATAAAAGAAGAGAAATAATGTCCTTACATAGTGGATTTCGGCTATTAGGGCACAAGAGAGATCACCTTTCTCTCTTGTTCTTGAGCTTTTCCTTTATGGATGAACAAGATCTAAGTGTAAGATCTCTCCCCAAGCTTTATACCCAAGGCTCCTCTTAATTTTAATTAATATTACAATACTAGTATAATATTAATCAAGGTAGAAAATTGAACCAAAATATTTATTAACACTTGAATATTTCGGTTTTTAAGAGAGAAGAAGAGAGGATTTTTCTTCTCACTAGAACTTGTATTTTGGATGAGTTGAATGAATGAATACACTAAAACATTTTAGTGTTATTAGGTGAAAATTATAGGAAAAACAATGATGGCATTGCTCTTCTCCAAACCGTGTAAGAGGAGGACATAAGGGGAGCCAATGCATGGAGAAATTGTTCTTCACAAGGAACAATAGGCTTGCATGGCTAGGGTTGCCTTTAATCATTGTGTTTTCCACTAATTACAAACAACATATAATTAGCTTAAATCCCTCTATTTTTCGGCCCACTAAATAATATGGATTCCATATTATTTTTGTCAATTGTCAATATGTCACATGTCATATGTGACATAAATTTGTTATGTATTTTTAACATATTAAAAACAACGTATTATCAAAAATACGTCACATACAAAAATCGACTTAGTAATTTTACAATTACTTGTGCCAAAATATTTTACCTTTTATAAATTACAACTGATTGTATTTATAACAATTCATTCAATTTAATTGTTACATTAAACAATTATTTCATCCGAGTAATGATACAATTCAATTACTCGGACCGTATCTTATTTAATCACATTTCAATATGATACGTAAATTTACTTCCAAAATCGTCCGTCAATTTTCAAGTAATTTAATTAACTCGTAACATTATACGATTAATTAAATAATCAATTAAGAGTATTGCCCTTTAGGTATGACCTAGGGGTCAACGATCACCACGTCGCACGACAAGTAATGTCAAACTCTAGTCAGCCAATCATTACCGATATATGTTGACCAGTTGACAGTAACAAAATTACTTCCCAATTGTATTCTTTACATTGAGATTTAAACATGTGATCATCATGATCAACAGTCGTGATCGCATTATTGTCGGAGGACACATATTCCAACATCTGGTTTTGTTCGAGCATGGTGGTGGTAAATTGTGGTGGTTATTCACGTTTTTAGTCGTGCTTATTCCCGTCTCAACCTTGCTTTCGTTTCCGTCGAAATTTTGAGTCGACTAGATGGTCGTGGGACTCTGTTTGGAACCGTGAAAGGGGCTGGTTGGACTCTGTTTTGGGGTGGTCGAAATGGTGTTTGTTGGGTAACCGGTCATGGCTCGATGTAGTATATGTTGCGGGTCTGGTAGCCTGCTCGTAGCTCTATTTTAGGCAGGGAATGGTGGTGGTTTGACATGGCTGTCGGGTTATAATTAGGGTTGTCCACGGACTGTTTTTAGGCTATACATGACGGTCTTGTTTATATGGTTGTAGGAGCTGGTTGTGGCTTGGTTAGTGGTTGTTTTGGGGTGGAAAGCGTGGCCGATATGGGTAGTATAAGCGGCTGACAGTCGGGTCGTGAATAGGGCTGCCCAAATTAATCCTTGAGTCGTATTTACAGATGGTTTGGTGCTAGTTTAGTTTGTTTGAAATTATTTAATCACCGTCTCGAATTTTATAACGTAACTCGTTAATATCGCTCTCTCACATACTTAGTTTGTTGGACTCATTTAATTTTAGTAAATGGGCTAGCTATATTTGGTAAATTGGGCTAGTCATGTTTGATAAATTGGGCTAGTTATACTTAGTAAGTTAGGTTTGTCATATCTATTCATTCGGGCTTGACCCGTTAATTTAATTGAACTCGTCATATTTATTTTGTTGGGTTCGCATGATTAAGTTATTGGACCACATTTAGATTATGGGTATATTCGGTGTCAAGTCTGCTTCATTTGAATAGTTTCATGACCGTCTCGTGTTTTATATAGCACAATCCGTCGAATATCGTTCTTTTTATATATATATATATATATATATATATATATATATATATATATATATATATATATATATATATATATATATATATATATATTTCTCTCACATGATCAAATTGTTGGGCTTCACATGATTATATGTTTGAATTTTACATAAGTATTAAGTTGGGTCTAACATATCTTGTTTGTTGGGCTTAATGTGATTTAATTGTTGGACTCCTTATAATTTGTTTATTGGGCTCATAAATGAGTCACTTGGACTTGGTCACATTTTATCCCGTATATTTCATATAACGTAAATTATTCATTATCACTCATTATATCTTATTTAACCGGCATGTTAAATTATAAAATGGAATGTTTAGTAATATAACACAAGTATGAGACATTTATTAGAAGTACTGGTAAGAGTCGTATTCTAGATAATGTCTAGTATTGTTAGGTTGTGAGAGTCTTGATTCTATTGGACACTAGGGATGAGCCATAGGCCCTCTAGTTGCGATATGATTCGTCGGGAGTGATGTTCCCATCCGTGCTTATGGTGATGCAGGCCATAAGTATGAATGTGACATTAATCATCCCGTCCCTGAGTCTTGGTCCTATCGGATACAAGGGGTGAGCCATAGGCCCTCTAGTTGCGATATGATCATCGGGATTGATGTTCCCATCCGTACTTATGGTGAGATGCAAGCCATAAGTATGAATGTGACATTAATAATCCCGTCCCATGTGCTTGTTTGTTGTATTTGGCCATGTTTTAAAGGTAACTGTTGAGCCAGATACTTGTTTTTTGTGCCTCGGACATGTTTTAAAGGTAAACTCTGAGTCGGGCACTTGTTTGTTGTATTTGGCCATGTTTTAAAGGTAACCGCTGAGCCAGATACTTGTTTGTTGTGCCTCGGACATGTTTTAAAGGTAACCTCTGAGTTGGGCACTTGTTTGTTGTATTTGGCCATGTTTTAAAGGTAACGCCGAGCGGATACTTGTTTGTTGTGCCTCAGACATGTTTTAAAGGTAACCTCTGAGTCGGGCACTTGTTTGTTGTATTTGGCCATGTTTTAAAGGTAACCGTTGAGCCAGATACTTGTTTGTTGTACCTCGGACATGTTTTAAAGGTAACCTCTGAGTCGGGTACTTGTTTGTAGTCACTACAAGAAAACAACGTAAAGGCGTCTACAGTAGGCGACTGTTTGGGCTAAAAATTGCATAATAAGGAAGGCCCATTTGATAAAATAAAGATTATGAAAGAAGTGGTGAGAAGGAAAGGAGCCCGCGGTCAGGAAAAGGGGAGACGGGCTTGAGAAGGATCAAGAGCCCGTCATAGAAGGTGCCCGCGTTAAGGAAAGGAGTGTTAGGGAGAAGTTAGGGAGATCGGGGAGAATTGGTAAGGGAGTCCGGGTTTGGAAAGAAGTCCTTATGGAAATAATATTCCCTTTCCATATTCAAGGTAGGATATATCTAGGGTTCTTACCCTATAAATAGCCAAGGAAGGAAATCAAGAAGGTCATTCACTCATCCATACATTCATTCAACATCATACTCAAGACATAAAATTCCACGGAATATCATCTTCAAGTATACGTTCGTCTCAGATCTTGTAGGCCTGACACCTAACGCCAGCAAGATTAGCATAAACGTTACCTTTGTAATCATCCTCCTATTCGTATAGTGCAATACTTGGTAGGGTACCGTCCCTCCCGCGGTTGTTCCCACATTGAGTTTTTCGCGTCACCAAAATCTTACGTGTCAATTTACATTACGCACTTTATTTTCCTATTTACTTAACAACATACGAACAAACATACATTCAACCAACGAATATAGACTACATTGACCCTAATTAATCGATTTGGGTAAAAATACCTAAACAGTTTGGCGCCCACCGTGGGGCATTGTGGTCGTCAATCGTTGATATCTTAGATACATAATGGATAAGCAGGCATCTGAAGCCATGTCAGGGAGCAGGCATCCATCGCCACCACCACCATCTACTCAAAACCCAACATCAACAGTGGCCACGCAGGCTCCCGGACATGCCTCAAGAATCATACCGATAACAAAAGCTTATTTACCTCCTAAAACCCCTGCTGCCTCAACTCAGACCAGATCAGACAAAGGAACATCAAGCTCAGGCGTCACTCCGCCGCCCAGTCCCACGCAAATCCTGCTCGCCGGCGTGGAAAATCTTCAGAAAGCTATGGAAAACATGAGAGAAGACCAAAGGAGAGCAGATGCTGAGGTAAGAAGGAGAGACAGAGAGCTCTGGGCGCAAATTGATCTCCTAAAGCAGCAGTCCAACACTCCAGTGAACATGACAGGTGAAGGAAGATCTCCCATGGTAGATCTGACACAAGGAAAGCAGTGAACGGCGTGCGGAATACCGGTGAAATAATTACAAGATTGGATTTAGCCACGATAACGTCAGATGGAAGAATAACCCCGCGAGGGTTAGGATACCTCACACCAGATAGCTGGCAGCCAGCTAGCTGCGTAGGGATACAAACAGGTGGCCTCCCCGTCAGCAGTCCTGTAGCAATCGATCAGACGCCTGTAGCAGGATCCGAGTCAAACCAGCAAGTAAACTGGCAGCAAGGGACACTTGTTACCACAACCCCCTGGCTGCCGGAGCTTATCAGAACCTTCAAGAACCCGGATCAGGAGGAAATATGCAGACAGCTGACAGGCGGACCCCAGATTCAGCCAATATAACTAATCAGCAGTACTTGGAGCTAAAGGAGATGCTGAGCAGGGTTCCAGGGCTACCACCTCCACTCAAAAAAGCAGCTCTAGACAGCTATGCCGACTCACCATTCGTGGACACCATATCCATCACAGCCATGCCAAAGGGATTCACAAATCCAAACATGCCTCTCTTCGACGGCACAGCAGATCCCTTTGATCATGTCAGCCAATACAAGCAGAAAATGATGACGGTAACAGCTATAGGGCAAGTCAAGGAGGCTTGCATGTGCAAAGGGTTCGGGTCCACCCTAACGGGACCAGCACTTCGATGGTTTGTGAGCACCTTGCCCAATGGTCGATATCTACATTTGCTGAATTGGTGAACGCATTTACTCAACAGTTCGCAAGCAGCAGAAAGCCACAGAAGCACGCAGGAGACTTATACAGAATCGTCCAGGGGGCAGGAGAGAGCATTGGAGAATACAATACTAGGTTCAACAATGAGAAGGTAGCAGTTCGAGAGTGTGATGTTTCAACAGCAGTAGAAGCCTTCAGAAGAGGCCTCCACCACGACTCTGACCTATACAAGCAGTTAACCATGCATCCATGCCATAGTTTCGAAGCAGTACAGGAGAAGGCAGCTGCCGCAATCAGGTTGGAAGAGGATATCCTAGCCAGAGCCAGCTTACAGAGCGCACCAAGTATTTCTAGTACTTCAGTACCGTGGAGAAATCGGAAGAAAGCAAACCACCAGCAAGAAGGACGAGAGATACAGACCATATGGGAGGGGAGTCAACAGAATCGAGGAAAATCAGCTACTCCCCACCCTGGCAGAATATGGGTTCACTACGGGTATCGGAGGAATCTTGAAGGCACTTAGAGAGATGGGAGATGGAGTCAGGTGGCCTAACCCACCAATAGGAGAGCAAGCTTGGAGAAAGGATAGCAAGAAGAAGTGCGAATTTCACCGTGATATTGGGCACAACACCGAGGATTGCTACACATTGAGAAGAGAGATCAAGCGCCTGTACGAACAAGGAAAGCTGAGCCACCTGTTACCACGTGGGGGCAAGCGGCGAGGATAAGGTAGGTTCCGCCAAGCCGTGAGACCCACCCACATGCACTAAAATTATAAACGTGATAACAGCGGCTCGGACTTAAGCGGCGACATACTCAAGCTGACTAAGAGACATGCCACCAAAATCAAAGGAGACAGGCCAGTTAATTCTTGTAGAATTTCTCACAGCGACCTGCCAGCAGTATGCTTTGATGAAGGAGATACATACGATGAACGAGAACACCATGACGCACTTATTATCACCTTGTCAATGGCCAATTGCACAGTAAGAAATGTCTTGGTAGATAAAGGAAGCTCGGTCAACTTAATCATGCTGAAAACCATAGAGAACATGGGATTCAGCGAGAAGGATTTGCAGAAGAAGTCTATTCCGCTAGTAGGCTTTAGTGGAGAAACAGCCAGCTCACTAGGTGAGATAGTCATCCCAACTTATGTGGGGGGAGTCAACAAGCAAGTCAGGTACCTGGTTATAGATGGCCCCTCTACTTACAACGTCTTCTTAGGAAGACCATGGTTGCACCAAATGAAGGCAGTCCCCTCAATATACCACCAGTGCATAAAATTTCCCACACCATGGGGAGTAGAAACAATAAGAGGAGATCAGGAGGAAGCTAGAGGCTGCTATAAAAAGGCACTCAAGTGCACTGCCAGCCCTCCCGCATAGCAATTCTGACGACCTATCCGGGACGAGTACATTGAACCCCAGTGAAGAGAGCCGGATCGATCAACCTGGACAGCCGCACCGAAAAGAACCGTACTCATTGGAGCAGGATGTACAGGAAGCTTACGACAGCAGCTAGTCAAGTTCTTGCAAGATAACATGGATTGCTTTGCATGGTCGCACGATGATATGATAGGAATAGATCCATCCATCATAACACACAAGCTTAGCGTGGACCCAAAGTGTAAACCCATCCAGCAGAGAAGGAGAAAGTTTGCAGCAGAGAGAAATAAGGTAATCAACCAGGAAGTGGACAGCCTGCTGGCATCAAAGAAGATAAGAGAAGTGAAATACCCGGAATGGTTGTCTAATGTAGTGGTGGTGCCCAAAAAGAATGGGAAGGGGAGAGTATGTGTGGACTTCACCGATCTCAACAAAGCATGCCCTAAAGATCCATTCCCGCTGCCTCATATTGATGCAATGGTGGACGCAACGGCTGGACATGAGATGTTAACATTCCTAGACGCCTGGAGTGTATACAATCAGATCAAGATGGATCCTGCAGATCAAGAGAAGACAGCATTTATGTCTGAAAGAGGAATATATTGCTACAACGTCATGCCATTCGGCCTAAAGAACGCAGGCTCCACATATCAAAGGTTGGTCAACCGAATGTTCAAAGAACAAGTAGGAAGAACAATGGAGGTGTATATTGATGACATGGTGGTGAAATCAGAAAAGGCCAAAGATCATATGCGACATCTGGCAGAAACATTCAACACCCTCAGGGAATACAAGATGAAATTAAACCCATCTAAGTGCACCTTCGGAGTATCTTCTGGCAAGTTCTTAGGCTATATTGTAACTCAAAGAGGAATAGAAGCCAGCATCGAGCAGATCAAAGCTGTCTTACAACTGGAATCACCCGAGAAGCCTAAAGATGTTCAAAGACTAGCTGGAAAGGTAGCAGTCCTGAACAGGTTCATTTCAAGATCTTCAGACAAATGCAGGCTATTTTATGACGTACTAAGGAAGAGCTAGAAGTTTGAATGAACCTCTGAGCACGAGCAAGCCTTCAGAGAGCTGAAGCATTACCTCAGCAGCCCGCCACTGCTATCAAAGCCGAAGCCAGGAGAACCATTATTCCTATACCTAGCCGTCACAGAAGTAGCAGTGAGTGCTGTCCTGGTCAGAGAGCAAGAAAAGGAGCAGAAGCCAGTATACTACGTGAGCAAGTCTCTACTGCCGGCAGAGACCAGGTACACATCCCTTGAAAAGTTAGTTCTAGCATTGGTAGTGGCATCTCACAAACTGCGTCCCTATTTTGAGTCACACATCATACACGTTGTGACAAACTACCCGCTAAAAGCCATCATGAGGAAGCCTGAACTGTCAGGAAGAATGTCTAAATGGTCTGTACACCTCAGTGGATACGACATCCAGTACGACCCTAGAACATCAATCAAATCACAAGCACTGGCCGACTTCGTGTCGGACTTGATCCACCATCCGAATCGCGGATCTGAGAAATCCTCACTTTAGAAGGAAGCAAGCGGATGACGCCGGCGGATGCATATCGATGGAGCCTCCAACCAAAGGGGGCGGGTGTAGGATTAACTCTGCGGTCACCACGGGGAGACCTGATAGCAGAAGCTGTAAGATGCGAATTCAAGGCAACCAACAATGAAACAGAATACGAGGCCTTGATATTGGGAATGAAGCTAGTTCTGGAGTCAGGAGTCAGACACCTGCTCATATCCAGTGACTCTCTATTAATAGTCAACCACGTGAATGATGTGTTTATAGCCAGATATTCGAAGATGATTGCATACCTGAAAGTAGCAAAGGAATTAAAACAAAAATTCGAAACTTTCAAGCTTAAACAGGTTCCCAGAGATCAGAACGTGGAAGTAGACGCCCTAGCAACCCTGGGGGGCAACATTCAAACCAACAGAGCTATCCAGCATTCCAATAGCACATATGCTGGAACCTTCTATCCGAAAATGGCACGAAATAAAGAGGTGAACTGGAGAATCCACAAAGCGAAAAGGAAATCAGCGATTCTGAGAGGAAGGTGAGAGCTCTCGGCCAAACAAGCGGCGCGACCAAGTAGCCGATCCCAGACGGCGCGCACCTTACCTAGTCTGGCGCCACAACAAGCTACCAGATGATAAGAAGGAAGTGAGAGCTTTTAGAATAAAGGCTTCTAGATTCATACTCATTGATGATACACTATTCAGAAAATCGCTAGCAGGCCCCTACCTACGGTGCCTGGACAAGGAAGAAGCACAGATTGTGTTACATGCTCTCCACAGCGGCGAATGTGGAAACCATGCGAGGGGGCGAGTCGGCAAATAAAGCCCTCGAGGACGGGGATATTATTGGCCTTCAATGAAGGCGAGATGCGGCAGAGTATGCACGAAAATGTGCGCCCGGCGCTTTCGGCACCAATGATTCATTAGCCAGCAGAGCCCCTGCACCCCATTATTTCTCCCTGGCCATTCATGGCATGGGGCATGGACATAGTAGGCCCCCTACCACGGGCCACAGGAAACAGAACCTGGATGCTAGCAATGACAGATTACTTCTCCAAGTGGATAGAGGCAGAAGTATTCACGGAAGTAAAGGACAAACAGGTCATCTCATTCATAAAACGAAACATCATCTGCAGATTTGGTATCCCATCAGAAATCATATGTGACAATGGCTCACAATTCATCTCAAACGATACCGAGGGATACTGTGCCAGGTGGAACATCACCTTAAAAAAGTCAGCACCTAGAACTCCAAAGTCCAATGGACAAGCTAAATCCAGCAATAAAATCATTATGGATAATCTGAGAAGGAGGCTACAGGAGTTAGGAGGAAAGTGGGCAGATGAATTGCCACTAGTGTTATGGTCAGACAGAACGACACCAAAGATAGCAACAGGCCAAACACCCTTGACCTGGTGTTTGGCGCGTGAAACGATCATTCCATCGAAGTTCTAGTTCCCACTCACGGTATGAAAATATGACGAGGGAAGCGAACAATGTAGAGATGACCGAAGCCTGGACACAATTGACGAAGCTGCGAGCAAGCGCAAAAATCCGTCGGCTGCCTACAAACGATCGGTGGCAGGGAGTTATAACAAGAACGTAAAAATCGAGGCTCCTGGAGGTAGGAGACCTGGTTCTCGAGAGGTGTTCCGAACACCAAGAATCGAAAAGCAGGCAAATTCGCCTCCAAATGGGAAGGACCATACCAGGTAGAAGGAGTTGTTGACCATGGTGCATACAGACTGATGACTATGGACGGTCAAATCATACAACGCCCATGGAACATACTTCACCCGAAGAGATATTACTTTTAATAATAAGTAGACTCTAGCTTTCGAATAATGTACTATGAGAAGCCAAATCATTTTTAAAGATAAAATAAAAATCCGGTAGTAGGCATACCGCCGTTTCACTCTTATTTCGGTGTCTTTAGTTGTTTTTAAAACTTTAAACTACTATTGGATGGTGTGGTGCGGTAGCGTCCCGGGACCACAATTGCTCAGTACCCCATGAGATGGCGTCGGTACTTCACATCATTCTAATAGATTTTCTTATTTTCAGGCTTCTCTAAGTACATCACTTTGAATTTCGGGTATCTATGGTTCTTTGAAAGGATGTCTAGCAGACATCAACTCGCCAACGCGGGGTGACAAGGCACACGACACTCCAACATGCCCAACCTATTTTCTCCACAAGGAGCACCCTCACCAAAGCGGATTTGTGGAACATACGAAAGGGATCTGGTTGTGGTGAATACGCTTATCCAGCTACCCTTGATACCACCCCCTGCACGTAGCTCGCACTAATCACACTTAATCAGGGCCCCAGCATGCATGCAAAAACGAACATGGAACGTAGGGATATCTGCGCTACCAGAATCCTGCAGCATCTCCATTTGGTCCTAGAATGACGATAAACTTGCCTCAATGACGCCCCTGTTGGAATAAAACGAGACGAACACACCTTGCGTCATGAACAAGGTTAAGTAGTCCACAAAGCATGCAGCATACGCCTAAATCGGACCCAGCCATTTAGTGACACGGCGACTAAGCTTGAGTGCGGATCGGTCTTTTCAGGCTGACCAGGCTGGTCTAAATCAGCCCCCTGGGTTGACACGGCCACTCCTCCTTACATTGCGGCATACGTCTAAATCAGCCATCAGGCTGACACGGCAGCTAGCTGAGTCAGAACGTTAGCCTTTCCAGGGTGACAGGACTCGCCTAAATAAGTCAAGCAGACTGACACGGCACAAACTTCCTAAAACAGGGAGAATAAACAAACAAACACACGATATGTAAAAACCTTGCCAAACTATGACAAGGGGCATTCTAAATTACGGCCAAATTACGGCCCAAAGTTTAACCGCCACCCTGGCGGAGCAAACACAAGAACGAGTTTAAAACTTACAAAGTCTGCCACCTCTGGGCCAGACTGCCAAAAAATTCATCAAAATATAAAAACTTAATTATCGGTCACATTAATGACCTCCACCTCAGTACCTCCCCTTCGACCACTCATTTCAGTCATCGCACCAGCTTGCATATCCTCGGCCGCCATAGCTCCCCGAGCCCCGTCGGAAAGATCATCCGGGACATTCCAAAGATCACCCCAAAGACTGCTCACCAACGTAGGAGAATTCACCTCACCAACTTGGGCATCGGCACGCTCAAATCGGGTTGGGTGGGGTAGAGCATCTCCAGCTGCCTCTCCTCTTCCTCTATAGCCTGCTGGGTGGGAGCCTCCTCGAGGGCAGCACGCATCCCACTGATCTTTCCCCGCCAGGTGGCATAAGCAACGACATTGGTGGCGAGGGTAATCAGCTCACTAATCTTCTCCTCAGAATGCTTCAGGGAGTCAGAGAAGGTGCTACACACTGCCTGGGTCCGAGCCAGCTGATCAGCCCCCTCCTTCAACTTCTTCTTGGTGACGGCAAGCTCAGTCTTCAGCTCCACCACACGCTCCTTCAGACCAACCCGCTTGTGCGGATCTCGCAGCAGATTTCCTTGACTCCTTGTTCTTGCGCCGGTAGCACGGTGGTGGTCTACACTATGTTGATCATCTTCTGTTGTAGAGTCGATCAAGAGTCGGGGCATAAGTAATCAAGTCAAAAAAGCGTTGGGAGGCAGAATTTAAGCAAGAAGCAGATGGACAGACAGGTAGAAGATGGAGAATATTTACCATGAAGGCATTGTGCACATCGTTCTCAGCCATCTCCTTTGGGGAGAACTCCGAAAATGTCTCCTCGACAGGAGGAAAGAGCAACTGAACAATCTCCGGCCAGTACGGCACCTTGTCCACATTCCCAAAGCCTTCTGGGAAATGAGCAATGATGCCTCCACTAGATGAAGCACGAGGACTGGCAGGAGGAGTAGGCGGATGGCGAGATAAAGGGCTGACTTCCAAGGGTTCACGAGCAGCAGAACCAGAGACTGCAGGAGGAGTCTGAAAAGAGGCAGCAGGAGCACTCCTCTTGGAGGCAGAGGCCACATCAGGGCTGGCAGAAGGTCTCTTTCTTTTAGCGCTTTGGAGGATGAGTTCCAATGGATCAACTTTTGAACCTGCAAGCGTACATAAGTCTTAGACAACAGGATGATTAACGCGTCAGTAGAAACAGCGTGCAAGTAAAAGTGGTTGCAGAAACCTTACCAGAAGACATACTGTGGGCTGATTGAGGAGGATTAGAGGAAGAAGCAGGAGAAAAACCAGGAAGCAGGTCTGGAAACTTTCTCTCAGATTCAGGGATGCAGAACAGCTTGCTGCAGACAGGGATCTTGGCACCAATGCGGGTAAGGTCACAGGGGCCTGCACGAAGACGATGAAGTAAGCTAGTAAGCAGCGAGATAAAATAATTCAGGCGACAGGGAGGCTACTTACTCAAGTCGAGCCCATTTCTCGAAAATATAATCGCGGGGAGGTGGATGGAGTCCTTCCTCATGTAGAAGAAGTCCTCAAACTATTTCTCATCACGGGATTTTGATGCATGTTTGAAGGGAGCCTCTCCATGGCCCCGGAATGAGAACTGACCCCTACCCAGGGATCTGATGCTGTACATGTGGGCCAGATCGCCCAGAGTGACAGATTTGCCGATCTTGTGACCCGGCCGAGAGAATAGAGAAGAACTCTCCATATGGCAACAAAAATTTGTGCCATGGCGAAATTGTTGGTAAAAATGAAATCTTGGACGAGTTTAGGGAAAGGAAAACGAAGGCCATATTTAAATGGGTACAGATAGAAACAAACCCACCCCGGACGGAGGGCATCAGCTTTCTGCCCCGGTTCAGGGATGGCGATATCCACCCCGTCACCAAGACCAAGCAGACTCTTGATCCTAGGAATGTCGGCCGGAGTTAGGGCGGAATCACAATCATGTGGATGTCTAAAAATTCCCCGAGAAGGGAAAGTGGGGTCAAGATTACGGTCGGAGGGTGTTGGAGTTGACGTGGATTGTCGAGTTTTGCCCATGGTGGAGAGAGAAAATGAAGATTAAAAAAGGAAGGGAAGATGGATTACCTGATGATGAAGACGGAGAAGGGGAACAGTGAAGCCGGCGAGGGGTAAAAAAGAAGGAAGATTGAGGGTTTAAGAGAGAAGAGTTTTTGAAATGATTTGAAGTGATTAAATGAAAGTGGAAGAGAGACGTTGGGGTTATAAAGAGGAGAGAGGGAGTTGGGTGCGGAGAAAGAGGAGAAAGGCGGCTTGCATGGGAAGAAGTAAAAAGGCTGCGTAGGGTTTTTAACGTTTGGTTACGTAAAATTCCTTGTTCGATACTTGAAACCGTACTTCACAAGAAATTTGGGGCAAACTGTTTGGGCTAAAAATAGCATAATAAGGAAGGCCTATTTGATAAAATAAAGATTATGAAAGAAGTGGTGAGAAAGAAAGGAGCCCGCGGTCAGGAAAAGGGGAGACGAGCTTGAGAAGGATCAAGAGCCCGTCATAGAAGGTGCCCGCGTTAAGGAAAGGAGTGTTAGGGAGAAGTTAGGGAGATCGGGGAGAATTGGTAAGGGAGTCCGGGTTTGGAAAGAAGTCCTTATGGAAATAATATTCCCTTTCCATATTCAAGGTATGATATATCTAGGGTTCTTACCCTATAAATAGCCAAGGAAGGAAATCAAGAAGGTCATTCACTCATCCATACATTCATTCAACATCATACTCAAGACATAAAATTCCACGGAATATCATCTTCAACTATACGTTCGTCTCAGATCTTGCAGGCCTGACACCTAACGCCAGCAAGATTAGCATAAACGTTACCTTTGTAATCATCCTCCTATTCGTATAGTGCAATACTTGGCAGGGTACCGTCCCTCCCGCGGTTGTTCCCACATTGGGTTTTCCGCGTCACCAAAATCTTACGTGTCAATTTACATTACGCACTTTATTTTCCTATTTACTTAACAACATACGAACAAACATACATTAAACCAACGAATATAGACTATATTGACCCTAATTAATCGATTTGGGTAAAAATACCTAAACAGCGACTGTCAAAACAGTCGCCAATTTGGCAGCAGAAAAAAAAGGCGGGCGACGGAAAACAGTCGCCAATTTGGCGACTGTAGATTTTTATCCGAAAATCTGTAGAAAATCCAAGGGCGACGTCATATTATCCATTTTGGCGCCCAAAATCCGTCGCCAAAAATAGCGACCATTACCCGTCGCCAAATTGGCGACCACAAACCGCCGCCAATCCCCTGCTATGTTTTCAACTCTGATTTCTTCACCCGTCACCATTCATTCATCTTCTTAACAAAAAAAAAAAAGCTAAGGACCCGACGCCACCATCAACTACCACCACCACTCGACGCCACCATCCGCACACCACATCACTACCGACCCTTCCTTCACTGTTCTTCTTTTTCATAAAGGTTTGTTTTCGACTCAAATTGATTTAATTACTTCAATCCTTCATATTTTGTTTAAGTTGTGATGCTTATTTAGTATCTAGTTGTAATTTATACATTAGTGATGCTTATTAATGCATGTAGTTGTAATTTAATTAGCATTTTTGTTAATTAATTTGAGTTAGGGTTAGAAATTGGGGTTTTTGTTAAATTAGTAATGTCATTTGATTAGGGGATGTAATTGAAGGTTATCTTGATAATATTAGTATTATTGAAGGTAGTAACTTAGTTTTAGTAATATTGAAGTAGTATTGTTGAAGGTAGTATAGTTTTATGAAGGTATTATAATGTTAGGATTGTATAAATTTGCCTTATAATTGACGAAATTAAGTTAGAATGAGCATGATGTATAAATTTGTTAAATTAGTAATGTCATTTGATTAGTGGATTGTATAAATTTGCCTTATAATTTTGACAACTTGTTTAATATATAATGACCTAGTACCCGTTCAAGAATTACTCATTAGGAGCAATTCTTGAATAATCCCCATTTTGGGATTTGTCTTTTACGTTTCAAGTCACTTAGGTAGTAAACACATAGTTGTGATTTTATTAATGAGAAAAGAATTTGGTTGCAATTTTCTTCAATGTTATCTGAATACATATGTGGAATATGTATCTATTCCACATTGTGTATTTGGAGAACTAAGGGGAATTGCTGCCGATTTTTTTTCTCATTAATAAATCACAAATGTGTGTTTGCTAGTGACTTGAAACGTACATTGATGGGTTTAGGTTGGAGTGATAAGGACCCAATTGAAATCTTGAAATTAGCATAAAATGGAGGATGAGATAACCATTGTTTTTTTGTTGAAATTAAATATTATTATTTAAAATGGTTAGTTTGCTATATATTGCCTATAGATTAAAATGAAGAGATACGAACGTATTTGGATGTACGAAGAAAGAGTAGATAAGAAGAAACGTCCTATCGCTAGATTTGTAAAGGGAGTTCGTGGATTTATTGAATTTGCTAGATGTCAAGATTCATATGATTTGGAACAATATAAACTTAGGTGTCCTTGTACTAAATGTAAAAACTTAAAATATTTATTTGACATTGAAGTAGAAGAGCATCTTGTTTCAAATGGTTGTTTTCCAAACTACTACAATTGGATCTCCCATGGAGAAAAATATTATCCCGAAGAGCCTCAAATCCAACAAAATGAGAACCCATATAGAGAAATGGTACTTGATGCCTTTCAGTCTAATGATTTCATTAATGACGACCGTGTACAAATGATTGATGAAGAACAACCAAACCCAAGAGCAAAAGCCTTTTTTGACATGCTAAGTGCTTCCGAAAAAACCTTATATGAGGGGAGTAGAATGACATTGTTACAAGTTGCATCCAGGATAGTTGCTTTAAAATGTGAGTATAATATGCCATTTAAATCCGTTGATAGTATTGCTACGTTGGTTGAGGATGTTATACCCGATAATAATGTTATGACCCGAAATTTCTATAATACCAAGAAAGTGGTCAAAGGTCTTCAGCTTCCACATGAAAAGATTGATGCATGTCCTAAAGGATGTATGCTTTTTTGGAAAGATGATGCTTTGCTTGACAAATGTAAGAAATGTCAAAGGGATAGATATGAGACAAGTGAAGGAAGTATTGTTTTGAAGGGGAATAAGGGTAATAAAAGGAGTGGAAAGAGAAAGAAACCAATATCAGTAAACACATTAATTTATTTTCCATTAGCTTCTAGACTTCAAAGAATGTATGCCACGAAAAATCTTGCAAACCAAATGAGATGGCACAAAGAAAATCCTCGTACACCAGGAAAGATGTGTCATCCGAGTGACGGGGAGGAGTGGAAGCATTTTGATAGGTTATATCCCGATTTTGCCGAGGAACCTCGCAATGTGAGACTTGGCTTGTGTATGGATGGGTTTAACCCTTTTGGCCAGTTTGGTAGAAACTACTCGTGTTGGCCCGTAATGACCACGCCGTACAACTTACCTCCTTGGCTTTGTCTGGAAAGACAATTTATTTTCCTCTCTTTACTTATCCCCGGTCCTGATAACCCAAAAAACCATCTGGATGTTTATTTACAACCGTTGGTGGAAGAACTGAAGTATTTGTGGGAAGTTGGTGTAGAAACATTTGATGTGTCGAAGAAGCAAAATTTCCAACTAAGAGTTTCATTGTTATGGACTATAAATGATTTTCCCGCATATGGTATGCTATCGGGATGGGCAACATTTGGGCGAAAGGCATGTCCTTATTGCATGGATAGGAGTAAAGCATTTTATCTTCCTAATTCCAAAAAAATTAGTTGGTTTGATTGTCATAGATGTTTCTTACCGGATGGACATATTCATAGAGAGAACAAGAAATCTTTCTTAAAAGGTAAGGAGGTGCGTGACAATGCTCGGTTCGACTCAAGGGGATGAGATATGGGAGGTCAGACGTGATTTGCCATCAATCGTCGATGGGACTGAAGAAGAGTTTAAAGAGTTGAAAAAGAAAAAAATGGTTGGTTTAAAAGAAGTATTTTTGGGAGCTTCCCTCTTTGGAAAACAATGTTGATCGGACACAATTTGGATGTGATGCACATAGAGAAGAACTTCTTTGAGTTACTTATTCATACGATTATGGATGTAAAAGGAAAGACACGTGATGATATTAATTAAAGAATAGAATTGAAGAAATTTTGTGATCGTCCTAAACTTCATATTCGTAAGGATGGGGCTAAACCAAAAGCCATATTTACTCTTGACAAAGCTCAAAGAAAGGTATTGTGCGATTGGATAGGAAACTTGAAGTTTCCCGATGGATATGCATCCAATTTGAGCCGTTGTGTTGATTTGAAGGAACTGAAGTTGAAAGGGTTAAAAAGTCATGATTGTCATGTTTTCATGGAGCGCTTATTACCCGTGGCTTTTAAAAATTTACTCTCGACTACGATTTGGAATGCGATTCTGAGAAATAAGTCAATTTTTAGAGATTTATGTTCCTCCACGATATCGATTGAGGACATGAGTCGTTTAGAAGACCAAATACCAGAAATTTTGTGTAAACTTGAGATGATATTTCCGCCTTCTTTTTTCAATTCGATGGAGCATCTACCTATCCATTTGCCATATGAAGCTAAAGTTGGTGGACCCGTCCAATATAGGTGGATGTATCCTTTCGAAAGGTTTCTTAATCATGTGAAGAAAAAAATTGGTAATAAAGCTCGTGTGGAAGGTTCTATATGCAATGCCTACCTAACGGAAGAGATTGCCAATTTTTGCTCTCTTTACTTTGAAAAACATATTGAGACCAAAGCCAAAAACTTGAATATTGATGAAGCGGATGAACTAGACACAAGTATACCCAAGTGTTTCCAAATGCAGGATGAAATAGGGTGTTCATCAGCTGGGGGAACAAGATTTCTGGATGACAAGGAGTATAACCGTGCCCACCTTTATGTGCTATCTAATTGTGAGGTTTTGGAGCCATATGAAGCTCAATTTGTGACAGATTTCATTAAAGAACACCCAAATGTGAACAGAGAGGATGTTTGGAGTAAGCATGAGGATCAATTTCCAGCCTGGTTTCGGAAGCATGTATGTAAGCTAAATATTCAAGATGATGTGATAAGAAGCTTGGCTTTGGGTCCTTCTCGAAAGGTTGTGACGTGGAATCGATATTCAATTAATGGGTTTAAGTTTCAAACATTTGACTATGGCAAAAGTAAGGCTAAATGCAACTACGGCATTACTATTTCTTCTCTTGATGGCAATGAATATTATGGCATATTAGAGGATATCTTTGAGTTGTGCTACAATGGCCGGGATCGGAGTTATAAAACCGTCTTATTCAAGATTCAATGGAGGGATAATTCCGTAGCTGGAACGAGAGTCCATGATCGTTACAAACTCGTGGAAGTGAATCATACTCGAACCTACTCTAAATATGACCCATTTATACTTGCACAACAAGCTCATCAAGTTTATTTTTCATCTCTTCCGAGCACAGGTAATGATAGATAACAAAAACAATGGTAGGCCGTTTTTAAAACAAAGGCACGATCAGAAGTTGATACATCTTTTTTCTAAGAAGAGGTTGTATCAGAAACAGCTTTGTCCCCAGTTGATCATGATGAAATTATTTATGCAAATGAGATAGAAGCGGAGGAGGAGTTAGAAGAGGAAGAAGAAGAGAATGATAAGGAGAGGGATGGGATAGAAGAGGGGGAAGAAGAAGAAGAGGAGGAGTAAGAGGAAGAAGAAGAAGAAGAAGAAGAAGAAGAAGAAGAAGAAGAAGAAGAAGAAGAAGAAGAAGAAGAAGAAGATGATGATGATGAGTAAGAGAAGGTATTGAAAATATACATATCAAAATTTGGAAACAATTATTAGCGTTTTATTTTTTCTTTTATATCTGTTTATTAGGTTTTATTTTTTTGTATCTTATAATAATTATCCTGTAATATTTGCTAACGCTTTTTATTCAATTGTAGTACACATGGCTCGTGGAGGAGGTAGGCAGCGAGGAGGCTATAGTGAGGGAGGTAGTAGCTCCCGAGAGCAGGAGGAGGACGTTGACCGTTCTACTACGGAGGTGAGTGAGGAGGAGGAGGAGGAGGTTGCTATACCCCGACATACTGACGGCAGGATGATCCTTGATTCGAATGGTCTTTGGTAATTTTTTATTCATTCTAGTTTGTAATTTTTTTATTTAGTAATAAATAACTTTTTTTAGACATATGTTAATTATACATTATTTGTTTTTCCTATATAATTATGTTTTTAACATGTTTGATTTCAGGTTTAGGTGTCAAACAGTTGTTCGTGGTGTGACTGCTAGCACCCAAGAGAACATGACACACAGCGTTACTTGTTGGAGTAACGCTACTGATGAAGATAAGGAGATGTGGTTCAACAACTTCCAGGTATCTATTTATAAAACATATATTATTAAATATAATTTATTTATTCTAATTACCTTATTATTAAATTTTTTCTCATGAATTTGTTTACTTTTTGTAGCGTGTGTTCTATTAGCCAACCGACCTTGAGCGCCTAGTTTGGCAAAGGTATAATGACATTGGCAAGAAAAGGCTAAGGGACAACATGTATAAGGTGTCTAAGAGGAAGAAGGCGCCATCTTTCATGAAAGGTATTTAGTTTCTTTTAATACCCGTAATTAGTTAAAATTCATTACATATTTTGAATCTATATTAATTAATAATTGATATTTTATTGATTATAGGTGCGTCATATGAGGAATTTACCAAGTACCGAAACAGTCCTGAGTTCAAGGAAGCATCGGCCCGGAACAAAGTCAACAGGAAAGGAGGAGAAAAGGACGCGGAAGTTGAGCCTACTCATTATGGAGGGTCTCAATCTTTTCATGATCAAGTGTTGTCAGATGCAAGTTATTTGTCTTAGCTTTTAATTTAATAGTCTTCTAATTTAGTCTCATTAATTATCATGTTTGAGTAACAATTTCCTTGTTTTTTTTCCCGGAAGACCAAGAAGAATAAGGGCAAGATGCCCACAATTGTTGATCTCTTTGTTGACACTCATGCAAAGAAGACAAGCAAGGGCAAGTTGATCTTCACGAAGGCAAAAGATCAAGAGTTATATGTAAGTGTCAAAAAAAAAATTTCTTAATGTGTTAAAGTAGATGTTTTATCAATTTTTAGACAAGTAACCTCTAACCATTAACGTTTTATCAATTTTTTGGGAACGATTCCTTGTCTGTAGGAAGAACAACCTGGAAATTGATGACAACGAGCTATGGTTTGATCTTGTTGAGGGGTTCCAAAGAGGAGATGTGTATGGAGACGGGTCGGCAAAGGAGATTTTCTACCCTACTCCAAGAAGAAGAGGGTCAATTTCCTCCCAACAACAACCTTATACCCCAAGTATCGTAAGTGTGCTCCAAGCTCAATTAGCCGCCAAGGAGAGGCAGGATGCCGAGAGGGAGAAGTGGGATGCCGAGAGAGATGAAGAAATTCGGAGGATGAAGGAGGAAATGGACCGGATGAACTCCTTCTTCGCCAATTGCAACAGTGGGTGGCGCCCGCAACCAAAGGATCCTAGAGATCCTAATTATGGAGGTGGTAGTGGAGCGGGAGCAAGTTTCCCGGTTATGTAGTTTTTTAGAGAACATGTTATTCCCGGATAATGTTAGATGACCAATACTCCTAGTTGTGTGTATGGAACATGATTTTCTTTATCAAATTTGGTCGTGTTGGCTTCCCATGTGTTCTCTGCTGGTAGTGTTGGTTTATTTGCAGGTTTTTACGTATTTGGCTCGGTCAAAAACGATTTCTAGGCTAAAAAACATGTAAAATTGGCGACTGATACTGGGCAATTGGCGACGGCAAACCGTCGCTAACCTTCTGATCATGATTTAATTTTAGGGTCTATAACGACAGAAAACAGTCGCCAAAATGGCGACCAAAATCCGTCGCCAAATGTGATGTTTTGGAGGTGACGTGGCCTCTTATGTGGCGACTACATGGCGACTAATTACAGTCGCCAAATTGGCGACTAGACAGTCGCCAAATTTTGCGACGGGTTTCTGTCGCCCGCTTTAAAAAATTCCATCGCCAAATTTGGCGACGAAGCCCCGTCGCCAAAAGCGACTAAACCTAGCTACGAAGTGCGGGCGACGGGCCTTAGTCGCTATATTTGATGCGTGTCTTTTATATGATATTTTACACCCTATTTTACACGCATTTCAGAGCTCAATTATGTAGTTTATGCTACTATTTGCCTCATTTCGTCTACTTTCGTATTTTTATGTAATATTGCAGATTTATGCGGAAATGAGTAGAAATCGAGCCGAATCCGTCCTTGAGTACCTAGCATTGCATTTGACATGAAGTATTTACTCGGGAAGCAAACTTGGTGCGCGTATCGAGGCCCGAAAGACGAATTCACGAAGCTTTTGAAGCCAACTACCAGCTACTCCAGTCGATCGACTGACCTACATGGTCGATCGACCAGAGCACGACAAGCAGAAGCTATTGTTCAGCGTATTCCAGTCGATCGACCGGTCTCACTGGTCGATCGACCAAACCGATAATTCTGACACAAGTTAATAGAACGAGAATTCCGAAGCCCATTGTATATTAGGTTTAGGAATAAGTGTTACGTTATATTCCTATATAACGTAACCTGTTATCATCAAGTTTAATCAAGTTTTTCATCATTAAATTCACTAGGGTTAATTCATTAGCTTAGAATATTTTCCGTCAATAAAAAGTTTATTTTCCGCATCCGGTTTTGATCTTTATTCCTGCTTCCATTCGGTATTTCTCTGTTCTATTATTCAGTTTTCGCTGCTTTATTTCGTTCATAGATTAGAAATTGCTAGAGTAGTATTCCCAAAGCCAATTATCGTTCGTGTTAATCATTTATTTAGTTATTTTATCCATGATTTCAGTATCTTTATTTGTTAATCTTCTTGTTGTTTTTATCGTAATCATGAGTAGCTAAATCCCATGTGCTAGGATGTAGGGAATCTGTAGTATAGGCGGCGTAAGTTTTGTAAACCTGAAATCGCGCCATGGTCGATCGACCGCTTACCCCACTCGATCGACCGGCCACGTGAGATTTGTTTCGTTTTAATTAATTTAATTGCTATGTTCGACGAATCGAGTGCACGCGACTAGTTGAATGTTTAGGAATTGACCGACCCGATAAGATCGAAAGATAGGGGAGGGAGATAGACTGCCTAATTAAGACGACTAGATTAATGAGATAGAAAGATAAGTTAATTTAGGTACTTAAATCACTTTTCAGGACGAAAGTTAATATTAGTGATATTAAGGACCTGTAGCTAGATCGAAAGATGCTACCTGTTATGAATGGACCGAGAGGACTTCTTATTTCCCCGTCTCACGTGATTGTTTTAGACTTACTTAGCATGCTGCCGCCGATACTACAGTGAACCGACCATCTTAGTATCCTTTTAATATCTGATTTCATGCATTTCTTAGTTTTCTTTTAATTTCATTGCCATTAGTATAGACCAACTCAAAATAAACCCCCATACATTTGTGACCTTAGACTAAAATCAGACGACTAATAATTGCATCGCCTCTCTGTGGTTCGACCCTGACTGCCACTAGCTATAGTAGTAGTTTGAAACTATAAATTTATCTTTGGTACTCTACGACGGTATCAAATTTTGGCGCCGTTGCCGGGGAGGCAATTGTTTAATTTTAGTTGTTTTCATTTTAGTCTTTCTCTTAGTTTAAAGGACATCTGTTCCTTAAACTATTCTCATATTCTTCTTGTAGTTTCCTCTTATGCGCAGGTCACAGGGTGGTGAATTACTACCATTCAATCCTGAGATTGAGAAGACTTTGCGTGAGTTGAGACGATCATCTAGAGTATTGCCGACAGAGGAAGAGCTGAGTACTCTGTCCAGTTACTACGAGAACGAGCTATTCGAGGAGGATCCACCTTCATCTCCTATTTCTACTTCATCAGCTGAGACCGTCACATCTCCAGATATGGCTGAAGAAGCAAGTATAGCTAGTCACTCTGAGCCGACAGCTGAGAATCTCTATAAGGGATTCGCATTACCAGGGACGGATAGAAAATTCGAGCCAAAACCGTCTTATATCAACTAGGTTGAGAGGAACCAATTTGGGGGAGCTGCAAATGAAGATGCAGCTAAACATATGGAGACGTTCATTGACTACTGCTATTCCATACCCCCACCCACCGGTGTGACCCAGGACCAGGTGAAGGAGACGATGTTTATATTCTCTCTTCGTGATGCTGCAAGGGAGTGGTACCGAGACCTGGATCGAGCTGTTAACGGGATCACTGATTGGAAGTCGCTGGCCCTAGCATTCTACAAGAAATATTTCACTGCCTCGAAGACCAATGCCATTAGAGCTCAGATCACGAGCTTTAAACAGGGTCCTGATGAGAATTTTCATGAGGCGTGGGTCCGTTTCAAGAAGCTGGTGTGAACTATTCCACACCATGGGTTCGAGAAATGGAGCCTATGCAATCAATTTTATAATGAGCTTTATGACGATCAGAGGGCTATCCTGGATGCGGCAGCTAATGGCAGATTCCAGGAGAATTTTGGAGAAACTAAGGGGTGGAAAATTATTGATGATTTGGCCACCCATAAAGCTGAGTATGGAAATTCCAGGGGAAATCAAAGGAGAGCTGCTGAATCCCCTTCTGTAGCTGCATTAGAGGCTCTTACGGCGAGATTTGATAAGTACGAGTTGGGAGGAGCTTCAAAAGGAGGGATTTATCAAGTGAATCTTTGTGTCGACGGTCCTTTTTCGTCGCAAAAGATGTGGAGCCGAGGGACATGTTTCTGATTTTTGTCCTAATCCCTATGAGACTTGTGCTGCTTTTCAACATTATAGGCAGACAAACACTTATTTTGAGCCGAATGTCCATCCAAACTTGAGGTGGAGTAGCCAGAATGTCCAAAATCCGACTCCACCACCGCAGCAGCAGAACTATGTACCTCCACATAAGCAGCAACAACAGTTCCAAAAGCCTCCGTATGTGCCCCAGCAGCAGCAGCAGTCCCAAGGCTCTGATTTTGTCGAATTGAAAAATTTGTTGCTGAAAGAGTCTCAAGCTAGAGAGGCCGGGATGAAAATGTTGGAGAGCCAAATTGCTCAATTGGCTAGCAAGAGTGCAACTCGAGCTCCGGGGCATTTACCGTCGCAGCCGGATAAAAAAGAGACCCTAAATGCTATCACTTTGAGGAGTGGGTCTACCCTTAATGGGCCCGCTATGGTCGAGGAAGCTACTGGAAAAGATGAGGCGGAACCGAGTAAGAAGAAGGCGAATGCGAACAATAGCAAGAAAAAGACGATCAACGGGTATGTCGTCGATCGACCGACATACCGGTCGATCGATCAATCGCGAAACAAAACAACGGTCTGTAGAAGTCGGTCGATCGACCGACATACATGGTCGATCGACCGACGGCTGCTGCGATCATGAACCTTTTCGTCCTCCAATGCCGGATAACTTGAGGGACCACTTGTTTCGGGGTACGACGACTCCGAAATTATTGAGGGAAGACCCAAATGCTGATGGGTCAGTCCCGGTTCCGAAGTATGACCCGATGACGATTAATGGCTCATTTTTGAGACGGTCTGAAGAAGGTTCGAGCTATAACAAAGACAAGGTAGGGGATTTTCAGCCTAAATCCACTGACGCGGGTATGCGAGACCTAGAGGAGAGGGTCAAGTTGCTTCTTACAGCCCCTTATCCGGAGAGATTGGTGCCGACAAAGGAACAAGTATCGTTTAACAAATTTGAAAATGTTATTCGTAGCTTAAATGTACAAGTTCCTTTTCTTGAATTAGTTAATCAAGTGCCTGCTTACATGAAATTTATGAAGCAACTTTTGTCTAAAAAGAAGTCACTTGAAACTGTGCAATCTGTCGCACTAACTGAGGAGTCATGTTCTTATTTGACCCATACTGCACCTCATAAGCTAGAAGATCCAGGTAGCTTTTCAGTCCCATGTAGTATTGGCACCTTTTCTATTGAGAAGGCATTATGTGACCTAGGAGCCAGTATTAGTGTCATGCCTTTGAGTCTTGCTAGGAAGTTGAAATTGACTAGGTTTGCAGTTACTAACATGACAGTACAGATGGCTGATCGCTCATTCCTGTGCAAATAGGAAAGTTCTTTTCCCTGTTGACTTCATTGTGTTAGATATGCCCGAAGATGCTCATATACCCATCATTTTGGGTAGACCATTTCTGCACACTGCTGGTGTAGTTATAGATGTTGGCTCAGGGACATTAACTTTTAAGGTAGGGAAACATTCCATTGTCTTTGCCCAGACAGCTAAGAAGAAAGACCCCCTGTGGCCAGGAACTTGTAATGTGGTTTCTGAAAAGAAATCCTATTTTGTGCTTTCTGATATGCCTGCCCCTATGCCTATTCCTGATGTAACACCTCCGCCCCAGATTGGGAGCAAATCAGAGGAAGATTCTTCTGTTTTAGATAGTGCAGGAGATGGTTTGGGGAAGGAAGTGCCGCATGTTGCTCCAGCTGTGAAGGAGCCAATCGTTCAAAGAGACGGCTTAGGATGTCTTAGCTATGGCACTGATGAGGAGCCAGTCAAAGTGACGGAGTCCGATTTGGATTTTGACGAGTCAGATGAAGTCATTGATTGGGGAGATGTTGAAGCTGTTGATCCGTTGAATTCTGCGGATGTTGAAGTTGATAGGCATGCAGCTGAGAAGATGAGCACTGTAGAGGCTACCTCTTGTAGCCAGAAGCCGAGCAAGTGGGCCATTCCGTGGCCGTTCTTGATCAACTATTAGTTGATTAAAGCTTTTTCAAACAACATTTTATTGCTTTTAGACTTTTTATTGGTTTTATGTGCGCGAGACTTCGCATTTTAATAAGTTTGCTTAGGATTTTAAATACTCTAGACTGTTACTTTGGGTTTTGCGCAATTTTGGGCGCGTTATTATGTGTATTTGCAGGTTTATAGACCATATTGGCTCAATTTATTGAGCTAATTCGAAGAAAATCAGAACTTACAGCAGGTTTTCCAGTCGATCGACTGCCTCCTATGGTCGATCGATCGAGTGCGAATTCCGGGAGCTTCATTCTGTTCTGTTCACTGGTCGATCGACTGGGTGATGTGGTCGATCGACCATGTTTGCTGCTGTACCTGTTCACGACCATTCCCCTGCTTTGTTTGGTCGACTTGCGGAAGTTGAGGGAGTTTTTCTCCACTTTATTCTCTGACTCATTTATGTTTTCTTCTATTTCTTTATTTTACACATAATTTTGCGTTTAATAAATTGTTTTCTCGGATTACGCGTTGTACTTTTGTTTGTCTTTTCAGGTACCTATGGTAGCACTGCTGGCTACTGAAACCTCCTAGCTCACGCTGGTTTGAGGAGGTTTCCTTTTGCTGCGCTTAAAGTCTTGTGAGTTTCCAAGTCCTTACTTCATGTCTTCTCTAGTTATTTATCGCAAAATCCCATTTCCTTTTGCTTCTTTATACGTGATTTTGCACAATGAGGACATTGTCTGATTTGGTTTGGGGAAGGGTTTTGCATTGCATTCATATGTTTTATTGCATTTCTGTTTCACGTTTATTTCAGTTTGCATTGTTTATTTCATTTCCTATATATATACAGAAAATTCAAAAAATTGAAAAATTTCAAAAAATTCCAGTTTATTTTAGCATATAGGTTGAGTCGGAACGATAGTATTTCAATGATGACATTGCATTTTCAGCTGTTTATGCCTAAGCCTTGCTAATTGACATGTTATTAGTAGAATCATTTGCATAGTCTACGAGTTTTCGTTAAAATTCTTGCTGAACTTTAAACTTGACTTTGAATTTTGGCAAACTACATCATTTTCTGAGGTTTAGAGCTTATAACTGGTGACATCCATGACCAGTTTATCTAGGAATGTGAGTAGTTACTCCTTGTAAGACATGTTACATAAATTTGCATAAATATGAACTTGATCTTCTTAATACCTGTATGCATTCGGTTTGTGGTTTGTTGACACATGTGGAAGAGGTATCCTTTATTCATTTTGCCCATAAGCTTCACAAAGCCAAAAATAGCCTTTTGTCCCTTTTACTACATCCTATATTCAGCCTGCCTTTGTTCTTATTATTTTTGGTTGCATATGCTCTTATTGAGATGATGTTGGATGAAAGAATGAAGGAAAGAAAAAAAAAAGAAATTCGTGCTGTACTGTATAGGGCAGTCGATCGACTGGAAACAATGGTCGATCGACTGAGCCCCGTGAAAAAATTCGAGAAGAAAAAAAAAATCATATGCGGCAAAGTGAAAGATATTGGATTGATGATTTATACTCCCATGTTATATTTTTATCTTATGGGGAGTTGACTAATTGAGGAAATTGTGAGATTCGTGCTTACTATTAGCACCGTTTCGATTGAAATCTTGAGCAAGAAGTGGATGCTGTTATAATTTGGTTCCCTTACTTACTAGCTTGGCTTTTAACTCTGTTTTTATCCAAATTTATCTTAGCCCTTCCTGCCCATACCTCACATATCCATATTAACCTCGTCATGTGTCATGGTCATTTGTTTGGTTGGAATGCATATGTACGGTTGTAGAGATTATTTTCATATTAGATTGCAGGCATGTTCTTATAGGTCGTAGTTAGGTGAGAGTCACTACAATATTACTTCTTTCTATCTCTTACATATATTCACCTGTGCTTATGTGTGATTTGAGCGACCCGTGAGAGTCCATAATGATAAGTCTCTATAGTTGACGGTTCCGCAGTTTTTAACGACTACATAACTCGTTTGCATGATTCACATTGCTAATTGATTGTTAGTTGTTGCATTAAATTGGTTTAGGCTATTCAGTTTGCATTTTGCTCTGAGATTGAACTCGTTCCATTAGGTTTTAGGATCGAGTCTAGTTCTTGCTTGGGGACAAGCAAGGATTTGGTTTGGGGAAGTTTGATGCGTGTCTTTTATATGATGTTTTACACCCTATTTTACACGCATTTCAGAGCTCAATTATGTAGTTTATGCTACTATTTGCCCCATTTCGTCTACTTTCGTATTTTTATGTAATATTGCAGATTTATGCGGAAATGAATAGAAATCGAGCCGAATCTGTCCTTGAGTACCTAGCATTGTATTTGACATGAAGTATTTACTGTTAGAAATCTATATCTCTTACTAGACATATTCATATATGTGATGATTTAATTTAGTCATAAAATTAAATGTTGATCTTATGCATGCAAACAATAAAAGGAATAAGAAAGAAATCATCATCTTACATTGAAGATTTCGGATTATTTGGGCACAAGTGAGTTCTCCTACTCACTTGTTCTTGAGCTTCCTTAAGTGGATGAACAAGGATTCAAGTAGAGAATCCCTCCCAAGGATTAATACCCAAAGTAACAACTTAATAAAATTAATATTATTATTACTAGAACAATATTAATTTTGTATAAAATTGACCAAAGTATTATTTGATCTCTTAATATTTCGGCTAAGAGAAGGGAGAAAAAGGAAGGATTTTTATCTCTCTAAAAACTCTTATTTTTAGATGTTGAAAATGAATAATACACTAATGTATTTTTGGTAGTGTATATGGTAAAAATTAAGGAGAAAAACCCATGGTTTTCTCCTCTTAAAACCGGGTGGAATGGGGAGGGAAATGGCCAATGCATGCACAAGGTTGTCTTCACAAGAGCAAGTAGGGTTGCATGGCTAGGTTTAGGAAGAAATGATTATGTTTACCACTAATATAATCAACATAATATATTCCTAATATCACCCCTAATTTCGGTCATTATAGATAAAATGGACTCCATTTTATCTTTGTCAATTTGTCAATTTGTCACATGTCACATGTCACATAAAATTGTTATGTATTTTTAACATATTAAAAATCAACGCATTAATAAAAATACGTCATATACAAAATCGACTTAGTAATTCATAATTACTTGTACCAAAATATTTTACCAATTATAAATCACAACATCTTGTATTTATAATAATTTATTCATTCAAATGCAATTGTTTCCTTAAACAATAATTTCATCTAAGTAATAAAACAATTCGATTACTTATACCGTATCTTATTTAATCAAATTACAATGAGACACGTAAATATTACTTCCAAAATCGTCCGTCAATTTTGAGTATTTTAATTAACCCGTATCGTCATACGATCAATTAAATGATCAATTAAGAGTGTTACCCTTTAGGTATGACCTAAGGGGATCAACTGATTACCACCGTCTCACGACAGTAATGTCAAACTCTAGTCAGCCAATCATTACCGATATGTGTGGACCAGTTGACAGTAAAATATTACTTCCCAATTGTATTCTTTAAAATGAGACTTAAACATGTGATCATCATGATCAACAGTTGTGATCGCATTATTGTCGGAGGACACATATTCCAACAATCTCCCACTTGTCCTCGACAAGTGTGCGTCACCAATTCTCTTGTCCTATTACTATCTCCCACTCAATGCAAGGTGTCTTTCAGGTCGTACTAGCAAGTGATCATATCGAGAGTGGTTTCCTCGATCTGGAGAATAACTGATTGACCGGATTTATCTATCATGGATATCTTCCGAGTGTGGCCACGCATTTCCAGTTCATTACTCCTCGAGTGGCCCTGAGATATTGTTATAACCTTGACTAGGGGTGGACAATTCCTATCGCACTCATTCCCTTCGACTAGCCACAGCCATCATAACCCAAAATATGCCCATTTGACCCCATTTACAAAGGTCGTAGTAACATAAATCAAAGTTAATCTGAAACTGTGCCATCTTAGGCGAATAGTCTTTAGTCAAAAGAATCGACTCATTAGAATACTATAGTAGCTCTCGCCACGACCATGCTATATTGATTTGCCAGAACTCTATAAGCGGTCATAAGGCCCGACAAGGTGTTCCTAACAGTCTGCCTATGTGATCGACTAGTCATTCTCATATGACTCCATGGCACTTGAACTTGCCATCAATCGCATCACACTCTAGTCACTTCGAGACGTCACCTCATGTAAGCAACTATGGGCGAATACAATGCTAATCCGTGTTCACTTTAACGGGGTTCAATTGTCTCTACAACCCGTTTGGATGTAACAAAGTATAAGGTGAGTTAATAATAACTCAAACGACAAATGTTGACATCACATCCGGGTAGTCAATACCGTATTACAACCTTGTGATGCATATCGTAAGTGTGTAAACACTTGTTGATTGCAATAGAAGTTTAACATACCATGTGTCCATGTGTTCAAACTTTTTAATCGCAATTTACTTTATATTCATGTTATCTCTCATAGCATGAACCTTACCAAGTACACATATAGGTTCCCAACCTCGGTTTGGGTTCTTTATCTTGAAAGAACTTTCTGGTTGTTTATCACATAACCAACGAATTTATGGTGAATGATATAACTTGCATTGATCAAGTACTCCACCCACACACAATGCACTAGGTATATGTTTTGTAGAGTCTTGCAACAATTGTCAAGATGATTAGCCTAGTACTTCTCACAAGTCCTAGCATTTTAGAAAATATTAGTTTTGAGTAACTTCTTAATCCAACTAAGTATCTTTCCAAACCTTTTATTTCTCCTTTTAGCTTGAAAAGCTTAGGATTTTCATAAATCCTTACGCGTGTTCGAACTTTAATATGTGCAACCTCTTGACACATAACAGAGTGTTCTGTCCAACACTGAAATCGCTCATCGGATTCTCCTCGAGAATTCACAACGATTCTTCTATGGCTTGCCAATGATCCATCATGCTCTTATGCATATGATTCATTATTGGACATGTGCATTATTATTCTAATGGCGGAAACATTAGTAACTAATAATCATGTGATCAACCATTCTTAGGTTCAATGAACGACCATGACTGCTAATGGCAATTCCATTTTCATTTACATGAATAACCTACGTTTCTTGTTGATTCGATGTGTATATCTCAATACTTATCCAACATCTCATGATGTAATTGATTTTACCATAGTCCATTTTCATCCAGAATTGAAAACTCAAATACTTCTTTGTGAAAGAAAGTATTAGCTCGTCATTCTCAATGAGTAATGAGTTATAAACTTTTACAAGATGATTGCTCCCACTAAATTCCATGTCTTCACATGATAATTTCCAAACTCCCACTTAATTCCACATGTTTCGAAATTGACTACTCAATCGAAACATTTCAAGAATTGAAATATATTTTGCTTTGCTAAGTTATTAAGATAAAACCATATATGTTCCCATCATATCCTTTCAAAATACCTATCTTGAAAAGGTTTCAACCTTAACCTTATGGAAAGAGATTTTAATCTCTAACTCATTCATTTTATAATGATGCGTAGCAATGTCATTGTTTAAATATGAATTATATCTAATACACGTCCTTCTCAAAATACCCTTTTCGAAAGGAGGTTTAACCATTTCATTTTCATAATGAGGTTAAGTAATGACATTAGCGTGGTTTAATACTTAACTCAGCTCTTGGATATCGGCATATTAACATTTGCAACTTTTAGTTATAAATCTCATTTATTTCTAGGATGCAACTTTGATTCATTTAGGCTCTTAAGTAAATATCAATATTGAAACTATTGGTAAAAAATTATCATAAACTAGTCAATTAAGACTTTACATTAGTCATTCTTCTTCCAAAACTTTCTTTTGGTCTCCTCGTGTAGTTATCTTGAGAACATATTCTTTTGATTACTTCACTTGGTCTCTTTTGTCATGTAGATCTATTCGAGACCATAGATCTCATCTATTCGTGTATCCTATATAAATAGATATACCTTTATTCTAATCATTCTTCCTTGCGTAGATCTCATTTACACAAGTACACAAATTTTTCTTGGTGTTCTTTGTGTCTTCATTTTCTCCCACTCTATCTTTAGAATGAATACACTAGAGATTCAAAGATAGCTTATGAGACACAAATAATGATTTTGAAGTAGAAGGAGGACTATCTCATAGGTTGACTAATTGTTTTTAAATTTGATAAGTGTACTTGGTGATTCACATTCCTTTAAGAGAGTTCATCAACTCAATATCACTTTATAATTGATCATATACAAGCCTTAAGCTTGTGGACATATAATGAATCCCATAATTATAGTTGTCTATTAGATCACTTTAAGTGAATGATCATATGTTTCTATGAGCAAGCGGATAAAGACGAATTTTAGAACAAGGATAAAATACGATAAAACGGGTGACTTGGGTTGCAAACCAAGCCACCATTATCCAAAATACAACCAATATCCAAAATACATTTCCATGTCGAACACGGAAATCAAAAGGTTCTAAAATCCAAAACATAAATTAAAATTAGACAATAAAAAGCCAAGCTTCATGGAAGCTACTCCTAGCTTCTCGATGGTTTCTCAAGCTTGCTTTTCTTTTCCCTTGTCCTTGCTTGGTGGAGGCCCTATTTACAATAAAAAGGGGATACATTATCACAACTTTGTATCACAATACCATAGTTGAAATAGAAACATAAAAGAAAGGATAGTCATTTACCTACTGGAGTGATCTTTCCAGCCTTAATATCACCAAGGTATTTGGAACAATTTCTTTTCCAATGTCCAACACCATTACAATAATGGCATTTATCAAGAGGACCCTTCTTGATCTTGGAAGTGCTAGCTTCATAAGTCTTAGCTTTGGTGAAAGTGGGGGCTTGCTTCTTACCCTTCTTCCCATTCTTCTTGAACTTGCCCTTGCTTTTGGTGCTTATATTAAGCACATCCTTAGGTGGGTTGACATTTAACCCCATGTCTCTTTCGGCTTGCACAAGTAACTTGTGCAATTCTTCAAGAGACACGTCATTGTCTTGCATGTTAAAATTCACCCGGAATTGAACATATGCCTTGACTTTGGATAAGGAGTGTAGAATCCTATCTACAATGAGTTCTTTGGGGATTACAACCTTTTGAATCTTCAAATTCTCGACTAGCTCCATTAATTTGAGCACGCGAGGGCTAACCTTTTGGCCCTCTTTGAAGTCGAGATCAAAGAATGCCGCGGCCGCCTCATATTGGACGATCCGCGGAGTTTGTGAAAACATTGTCACAAGCTTGGAATAGATTTCATTACGGTGCCCATCTTAAAGGCTCTCCTTTGGAGATCCGCCTCCATCGCAAAGATCAACACATTTTTCATTGCGGCGGACTCCTTGTGGTAAGCCTCATATGCTTCCCTAGTAGCGGCGGTCGACCTAGTATTAGGTTCGGGTGGAGAAGCCTCAGTGAGGTAACGAAGCTTGTCGTCACCTTGGGCGGCTAATTTGAGTTGGGCATCCCAATCGGAGAAATTTGACCCATTCTTTTCAAGTTTACAACGATCCATGAAGGATCGGAGCCATGAGGCATTAGCGAGAGGTGTGGCGTTGGTGATAGGAGTAGCCATTTGTTATGAGAATTAAAAGCGGTCTACAAAACAAAATATAGAAGGAATAAAACATATGTCGTTTTCAAAATAATAATACTCGTAAAATAAATTTAAACAAGTTTTATTGCATTTATCTAGTGACCTCTACCCAACTTGATAAATGATTCCAAGACCCAAATTCATATTAATTTAGGCATCGGTAAAGCCGAAAAACAACCCTTATCAATATAACTCGGTGGATTGACCTTTTAATCGATTCTACTTTTAGAACTCTTGGTCGATAAATTTACATTAAAATTTATCTTTAGCCCGAAACACATCCGGCAACCGTCGAGAATACTTTCGTTGAGTTCAACCCAAA